>NW_011888828.1:3621762-3755720 GCF_000151845.1 Pteropus vampyrus
AGGTGAGGTCATTAGACTGGAGACCCATGATGGGGTTGGTGTTGGTGCCCTTTTAAGTAAAGTTAAGAGACACTAGAGCTTCTTCTCTGTCATGTGAGGGTACAATGAGAAGGTGGACGTCTATAAGCCAAGTAGAGGGCCCTCACCATGAACTAAATCTGCCGACACTTTGATCTTGTCAAGAGTTGAGCGAAGTCAGGGAAGTGACTGTAGATGGGTATGGAATTTCTTTTTAGGGGGGTGAAAATATTCTAAAATTAGATGATGGTTTATAACAATATACTAAAAATTACTAAAAGGATTAATTGAATGATATGTAAATTATAGTATCTCTATAAAAACAATTCAATTTTCTATTTAGATTCTATTATTTAACAAAACTTTTAAGTCTAGAAATATATTCAGAATCAAGGTAAGAAGTACATAGAAAAATATCAGTAGTCAACAATGATGAATAATATCTAAGTTCACATTTTACACTCTCAAATATTTCCCTCTGACTTACAGACATTTGTTTCCCTGAAGTACTGTTCTCTGCATTGAAATAACAACTTAACTATCTCTAGAGACCTCTCTAAATGTCCTTGAGGAGAAGTGTGCAATTAAAATGATAGCCCATATATTGCCACTGACTAGGGGTGGAGTCAAAAGTAGTCATCTTTATCTGCCACAATTAATTTGTTTCCAAAACCTTAAATAGTTTTCAAAAAGGAACCAACTGTAACTTATCATCCAAATAATACAGTCTCTGTCTCTTCGGTTAGACTTTTAAAAAGAGAGACATTTTAGGAGATTTAGGTTCCAATTATATTTGCCGTTTATTAAATTTGTCACCATTCCTTAGTAAGTGTAGATGAGAATTCCATAGATGATGAATCATGGAAGAAGTACAAACATCTATGAAAAGATGCTTAACCCACTGGAAATTAAGGAAGTGCACATTAATATAACAAGAAATAATTTTACTCCTTCCAGATTGGGAAAGATTTAAAAGATTGATAATATCCAGAATGGAAGAGTGTTTGAATAAGCATTCACATCTTACTGGGAGAATAGAAAGATAGGATTGGTTTGGATAGTAATTTGCAATGTTGACTATAATTTTAAATATATATAGTCTTTGACTCATTAAATTAATTTCAAAGAATCTATTTTAGAGAAATATTTTCACAAGTATTCAAAGATAAAAGCACAAGAATAGTTACTGAAAGTTTATTCATAATAATGACATTCGGAAACAACCCAATAATCCATTAATAGGGCAACAGAATACCATGCGGTATTCCAATTCTTCATAAATGAAAAAAGGAAGTGATTTGAATAGGATGTATTGGATGAATAATATTGCATTTAAAAAAATCAATATATAATTTTATATAATCCAAGGACATAATAGGTACTCATTAAATATTCATTATTTACATAGGCTATTATATATTCCTTAGTATATACAGATTAAAATGTGCATTTAAAATCTAGAGGTTTATACAAAAAATTATTAGGGATTGGGGGTTGCTCCATAGTGTAGTGGTTAGCACGCCTTCTTTACACACCGAAGGTCCTGGGTTCGTGCCCCAGGTGGAGCCACGGACCATACCCAGGTTTCACCAGGCCCCGGGGGTGCCAGGCCACAGATGCACTCTGTGAGCATGTGGGAGGAGACGGCCCCGCCTTCAGAGATCCAGTTCTTAAGGGGAAATGGCAACATCCATACCTTCAGAGGTCTTTAAAAGAAAAAAGAGGAAAGAGAATTTCCAAGCATAGCGATGAACTAAGATCCATACGCACATTTAATTTTGCCTATGCTTCCTTTCTCTCCAATTCCTTACAATTTTTGATTGAAATGACCTTGGAAGAGAGAGAAATGTAGACAATTCATAAAATCAGAAACTTTTAAATCTGAAGGACACCTTGATCCAACTACTTTCTATTCAGACAAGTAACCAAATTATAGAGGAATTGATGACTGGTCTAAGGTCATACCACAGAGGCAGTGCCATGTCCAAAGCCCAGTCTTCTGACTCTTAATAAAATGATTTTTCCTGTTGAAAAGGGAAAACATTTTTGAAACCTCTTTTTCTCCCACTTATCAAAAACCTATGCAATTTTATTTTGATTGGATTTGAGTCAAATCAGTGATTCTTGAAATGCACTCCCTTAATTTACAGTATACAATTGTACTATGCTACTAAAAATAGCCATTCAAAAGATAACTTGTTTCATATTTTACAAAACCAGTATGGCACAGCTATTACATTTAAAGATGTCATTTTATTCATGTTTTTAGGTTTCCTTTTCACTATAAAAGGAAAATTATTTAGAAATGGAAGCAAACAAGATTTATAACACTAAATACATTTTTATATTGTTGATTTTAAAAATGTAATGAATTGTGCTCTGTAGTCTAAAAATTATTAATTGTGTCATTTTTAAATTTGTATATTCTCTTTGTATACTAACACTTTAATTAGAAAGCATACGAGTAGAGGATAAATCTCCAAGTGGAGATTATATCTAATAATTTTATTTCAGGTGGATTAGAAAAATAAGATTTTTTTTGTTACAAATAACAGTGACTTTAAGTAACTCAAGTAGAAAGAAGAATAGACATTGACTAGTATTCAATTACTGCAAGGCTTGGGTACTCAGATTGAAAGGACCCTTAGAGATTAACACAGATATAATAGTTTGTAGTTATTGTCAATTAATTTAATAAAGAATTAACTCTTATAGGAGACCTCTAAGGCTTATCAAGGTATTGTATTTACTCATGATACTACTTTAAACCCCCTAGCCCTCAGGATATACTGCAGGAGTACTGAAAGTAAATTGGTCAATATCTGAAACTATGTTTTAGGAGACTCCCTATTGTCTCAGTAGGAGTTTAAATTATAAAATAAAGGAGATAAATGAAATAAAATGTCAGAAATAATTCCTACTTCAAGGTTCAAAGAATTAAGTGCAAAATCAACAATTTTGTAAAACAGAAACAACATGAACCATTGGCACAAAACCATCATGCAACCTTAGGCTGCATTTACTGAAAGGTGTGTTGACAATTGAAGTAGGCAGCCTCTAAGATGTCATCCAAAGAATTCAGTCTCTGTCTCTTAAGCCTTGTGCCTCTTAACGTTCAATGTATATGTGTAATCTTGCGGACTGGACCTGGTGACTCAATTCTAACAAATAGAATATGGTAGGAGTGATGGGATACTCCTTCTGAGGTTATATTATTAAAAAACTGTCATTCCTCTCTCCTTTCTCCCTCTTTCCCTCCCCGAAATCACTTGCTATGGAGTAAGCAAGTTGTCAGGATGCATCATGATGGGAGCAGTCCTATGGAGAGGCCCACAGTGGTGTGATGAGGAATTGAGTCCCTAAAGTCAGTATGCCATGAGAAAGTTAAGCCTGCCAACAACTGCATGAATTTAAAAAGAGCTCCTTCAGCCCCATTTGAGTCTTGAGATGACTACAGCCCTGGTCAATGACTTTACGGAACTTCATGAGACCCTGAGCCAGAATCACTTAGCTAAACCCTTTCTGAATTTCTGACCCATAGAACTGTGAGTTAATAAACGTTTCTTGCTGTTTTAAACTTAAATTTGAGGGTAATTTGTTATGCAGGAATAGATAACTAATACAAGTACAGTGGAGTGCTAGTACCACGGAACTCAGTACCCAGACTTTATCTAGAACATATGTTTTCTTCAGTTCTGGGTGCTGTCTTTAAGCATATTGAAAATCTGGAGTGTATCCAGGGAAGGGTGATAAGGATTGTAAGGGAGCTAGAAACTGTTGCACAAAGATTTCTTGATCGAACTCAGGGTATTAGGGTGGAAAAAGTAAATTTAGGGAGGAAGCTAATAGCTACTCTCAGGAATTATAATCCCCTATGAAAGAGCTACAAGAAACCTAGGACTTAAGAGCTAGAAGAGGTATTCAATGGTCCAACCCCCTCACTTTATAGATCAGAAAAGTGAGGCTCATAGTGGTCATGATTCTGACCTAATATCACATGGCTAGTTACTGGCTGACCTGAGAATATAACTCTGGATGTCTGATTCAAAGGCAGTTGTGGTTTTTGTAGCTCCAGGGATTTATTGATAGAATTATAGGAAGGCCAACTCTAATAGTTGTGAGAAAGAACTTTCTAGCAATTAGAGTTCTTTAAAAATGCAATGGACAGCTGTATGGTGTAGTGAGCTCCCTGATACTGGAAATAGTTAAAATAAACAGCCTGGGTACCTGCTTATTTAGACATTAAGTCGAATCAGATTTACTTCCAAGCTTTCGACCAACTCTAACATGTGATTCCATATTAATTTTAAGGTTAAAAAGAATATATAACAGACCATTACTTACCGTGGCAGTAAAAACTGAATTTTAGAATCTCAAAAACAAAACAAAACCCCTTTTATAGAACTAAACAGTACATTTCCATTAAAGAATACCAGAATAAAATGCAGACATGGTAATCATTGTCAAATAAGACTAAATCCCTGAAAACAAAGAATTTTACTTTTCAGGAAACAAAAAAAAGAAAAGAAGAGCAAATATTTTTAGATTTGGATTATTCGTGAAATGGAAAGGGATGCTACAGTGAAATATACCCTATGAAGTAGAGAACATAGTCTTGTCCTATTTACATCATAATGAATAGGTTTAGAAGTTACTAGTGTAGAACAGTGGGTAATTATTGTGGAAATTCTATGTATAATACTCTCTAAAGATATTTAAAAATCAGAAGATAGAAAGGCTAAGAGCTAATTCCTACAATTAAAATGCTATATAGACAGTACCAGTATGTATCACTAGCACTTTAACACCCACGATAAGACAACAAGGACTTAAGCAGCATAACTAGAGCAAAGATTGCAAGTCTCACTTAACAATTTTTTAGGAAGTGTTTTCTAAAAGAACAATCGTGAATGTTTTTTCATTATGAGATCCTATGGAATAAAAAAAGTCACACTCTGATTCAAGCTTCTTTTCAGTTATAAATAATTCTCTCACTGTAAAATACTTTATTAAGTAATGAAACATTATTTAGAAATAAATTCACAACATTAATGAACCCAAAGGTTCATATTCATGATAGAGTGGGGCCTTCCCCATCTCAGTAATGGCAACTGAATTCTTCCAGTAGCTCACTTTAGAATTATCCTCAACTTTTTTTTTTCATATTCCACATCTAAAACCTATCGGCTCAATCTTCAAAATATACTGTATTCAAAATCTGACCATTTCTTAGCACTTCTACTGCCTTCATCATCTC
The DNA here is from genome assembly GCF_000151845.1 of Pteropus vampyrus. Taxonomy (NCBI): domain Eukaryota; kingdom Metazoa; phylum Chordata; class Mammalia; order Chiroptera; family Pteropodidae; genus Pteropus; species Pteropus vampyrus. The sequence goes on from NW_011888828.1 coordinate 3,627,038, forward strand.
TTGCCGGGATTCTTCTAACTGGTCTTTGTACTTTGGCTTTTGCTCTGCCTTCAGCCTATTCTCAATCTAGCAGCCAAAGTGATTCTTTAAAAATTTATGCCGGCCATGTCCATCCTCTCTGCTCAAGTCCCTCCAGTAGCTATCCATTGCACTCCTCACAATGGCCTGCAAGGCCATCCATGATCTGGCCCCTAATTGTCTGATCTTGTCTACAACAATCTTCATTCATTCCACTCTAGTCACACTGGCCTTCTTCACAAACATGCCAGGCATACTTTCATCTCAGGACCTTTGTACTTGCTGTTCCCTCGGCCTAAAATGTTCTTTCCCAGATACCCTTAGGCCTCTCTTTCTTAAACCTAACTCTGCTCAAGTACCAGTTTCTCAGCAAGGACTTCCTCAACCATTCTATTTTAAATTGAAATTTTCATGACATACACATTCCTTGCCTACTATATTTTCCTTTACATTTTTTTTTTTACCATCTTACATGATACATAATGTACCTATATTTTTTATTATCTGTCTCCCCATTAGAATTAAGCTCTATGAGGTCAGGGATTTTGTCTGTTTTATATACTGATGTATCAAAAGCACCTAGTACAAGTGCTTGGCACATAGTTGGTATTCAAAATTTTGTTTAATTAATTAGCCAATACCTCACTTTTTCCAGTAAGGACTTTTATATAGAAAGTACTTTGGCTATTGATAACTAGAGCAATTGACTTATTTTTTAGTTTTCAATTGATACTTATTTTGCAATTGCTATATATTAGAAATTTCTTCATATTAGAAAAAGTAGATATAATTAGCATTTTTCACATAGAAGACAAATCGCAATTTCAGTAAGTAGTGAATCAGACAACCTCTGGGCATAGGTAAAAGTAGATATTTGCCTGAAGCAATGTGTCTAGAGGAAAATTAGAATTTTCTTAACTGTAGCTTATATTTAGTCAAGCTAGGAAAATATTTGCATGTTTTTGAACCGTTGTAAAGTTCCTTTACCTGACCTCAGCAATGATTCAGGGATTAAAGATAAATCAAAATCCAAAACAGGAACATCAAAATATTACACTGTATTTTATCAGCTAGTCTCACAACCAAATGTAAGCAGATTCACTTAGGATCACCACAATTGATATAATAAATAAATCTGAATATATACTTCAGTGTTTAAAAAAGGATTGGTAAATTAGTGGCAACATTAAATCTGATTTTAATATATTTTAAATAAATTACCTAATTAAGTGTTATTATTAATTCATTTGATATTTATTTGAATAGCTTGTACAGCTCCTTATAGAATTATCACAAATATTGAGCAAATATTCCAATTTTTTATATTTATAGTATAACTAAGTATATTGCCAGTCAAAACAAAAGAAAACTTACAGTGCAAAGCATGTTCCATTTTGCTTATTTAAGAGGAAATTACTTTCTGTTTTCTATATAGCAGCAATATTATATCATCTGATTTCCTTTTGAATGGAAAGTTTCATTAGTATAGGAAAAATGATGTTTTTCTTTTTTGGTTGTTTAAATGTTTTTATTTGAAACATATAGTTGCACCAGGAGAGATGAAGTTTTATAAACACTTAAGATTTGATTAAGGTCTGAAATCAAAGTAAGTTATAAAATAAAAGCATCTTTTAATAAAATGCAGTTAATAATTTTAATAAATGCCTTTTATTTATATGAAACAGTACGTAAACTACATTTGCATAGTTTTAAAATAGCATGATAAATTTGTGTACCCACCATTTGAGTGAAGAAATAGCATTACCAGTACCTGTGCTCTGAGTACCCCTTCCCATCACATCTCCCTTTTTCTCTCAAGAAGCAACTATTATTTTTACTTTGTGTCTTCCATTCATTTGCTCTTCCCAGAGCCCCACCATCTGTATCTGTACTCCTAAAGAATATATTTAGTTTTGAAGACTAGAGTAGCAATCACAAACCTAGTTATGTAAGGGAAAGGCAATATTGTCATCACTTGTTAAAGGCTATCAGGAAAAAATATGCTGAACAGAGCCTCTGGGTCATAGGCTGGTTTCAGCCCCTCGGAGAGTTTACAAGAGATTTCCTCTGTAGTAACTTCTGGGAAACAGAAAACTTATTAGAATCCACCCATCTGACATGGATGTAGTGTGGACTAGGTACTGGTCACACAGCGGAAACTGGTCAGACAGAGAGGACTACTCTTTAGTTTCTACTTTTAACTCCTATGGCCTACCTCTAGGTGTTAGGATTAAGTCAAGCCAGAATCCTTTTGGGGTAAAATTACTGTCCTCAGATGAAGAAGAAAGCAAAACTTTATCAGTACATGGTCAAGACAAGATAAACACAGATAAGTACTAGGGTCAGGTGCACCCAGGTACTTTATCCTCAGGCTAAAAGGGAGTATAATGTTGACGGCAGTGTAGACCATGTCTGATTTCTTGAGTCATACTGCCCTGCCTGGACTGGTGACCCTGATGTGTGGGGCACAGCTGTCATCTGGGATTTCCTTTCCCTTCTGTTAGATCTCTAACTAATATATAAGACGTATATTACATGTCTTTCTCTTTCTTGGTTTATCTCCCATATTGGTGAAGTTCATTCTCCAGTTGCTCCTTAAGGAAAAACACATGGGAAATAAATTTTTTGAGACCTTGAATGTCTGAAAATATCTTTGTTTGATCTTCATTCTTGATTCATAATTTCCGAGGATAGGATTCTAGGTTGGAGATCATTTTGTTCAGAATTTTTAATTCATTTATCTTGCTTCTTGAAAGCCTGTCTTCTTGCTTCCAGTGCTACAGCTGAGAAGTCCAAAGCTGTTGTGTTTCTTTATCTTTTGTGTATAACCAACCTGTTTATTTTCCTGAAAACTAGTAGAGTCAGTTCTTTGTCCAGGTGTTCTGAAAGTCACAATGGGTGACTTCTTATGAATTTATCTTCATCAGTTTTCCTCGGCACTTGTGGGTTCTTTTAATCTTGAAACTTAAGTCCTTAAAGTTTGGTAATTTTTCTTGATTATTTTGATGATTTCCATTTGTTCTATTTTTTCTCTTCCTTCTGTTTTCTTATCTTTTTTCTCCTATTTCTCATCTCTTGTATTTTTTCCTGTTCTACTTTCAGGGATGCTTTCTTCCTAGCCTATCTTTTAAGTTTTTCTTTTTTTCTTCTAACAAGATTTAATTTCCAAGGACTTTTGTTGTTGTTGTCATCTGAGAATTTCTGTTCTATGGCATCCTGTTCTTGTTTCATGGATGCTATATGTATATACTCACATACACACACACACACATATACATACATACACACACATACACATAGATATATGTATATATGTATATATGTACATGTGTGTGTATATATATACATATTTTAATTAACTCTAAAGATACTAATGATACTTTTTTTTTCTAAATTTTTTTTTCTCCTCGAATAGTCTTTGATTCTTCAAGATTGCTTTTTTGTATGTGTTTGTCTGTATCTTTCACATTAGCATAGTTCCTCAACAACTGCTAATCCTTGATTCTGTAACCCTACAATTAAGCATGGGGAGTTACCACTATGATTATGCATGAAGGACTAAAAAACTCATTGAATGTGCTGAATATGGGGCTTAGCGACTTATATATACTTCATTATAAGGTAACTTGGGTGGGCAAGTTTAGCTGTTGAGTTAGATTCATCGAGAAAGTGATGCCCAACCTCCTGCCAGGTGGTTAAGTGCCTGGTTGCTAGCATTCTAGGCATTGAGTGAGGAAAGAGGGAGGAGGGTCTCTGTAAGAAGCATTCAATATGCATAAAGTTGATAAATCCACTGTTTGGGGTATAAGACATCCCCTTAACTGTCAGGCACTTTTTTTTTCTAGAGACCTTAAGTTTTACTTTCTTCAGAGAATAAATATCTGATCTACCACCAAGCTTGAAGAAGAGTAATTGCTTCCCATTTGGAGAGGGAAGGTCAAACTGCTTTTACCCTAGTTTTTCTAATTGCAAATGTCAGAAGTTCCTGTTGCTGCCACTTCCCATATCTTTCGAAGGTCCTGTAGAATAAATAAGGTGGTTTTCAGTTTTCCTACTGATGTCATAGGTTTCAGGTTTTTTGGATCTAAGTCACTTACCATTGGTCTGTTTTGTTTTCAGCTTTCAAAAATTTGATACTGCTGTCTATTTTCCTGTACTTCTTTAGTTTTGGTGGTATTGGGAAGGAGAGTAAAATGAATACCTCTGCTCGATCTGCCATCCTAACTTAGATATTTAGGAAATGTTTTCTTAATTTACTTAATGTTGCTTAATTATAAGATTTTTGTATACTTTAGATCTGAACTAAATCTTTGCTTCTTTTGTGCTATGGAATTTCTTTTGTGCTTTTGGAATTTGTCTTTTAGAATCATCACTTAGTAAGACATATGTGTGAGGTTTGACCGACACTACTTGCTAAATTTCTTTACCTCTTTCTCAACTCAAAGTCACTATTCCTTGAGATCAGAATTAGCTGTAGAGAAAGGTGGTGAAGCATTCATTCTTGGCTATGCTAGGCCCCTACTTCAGTACTTCAAGAGGTGGGCCTTTTTCTCTAGCAGAACTTTTTCTTCATTAAAACATACGTATTATGTGTGCCATTTCTTGAAGGCCAAGGTTCCCTCTAGATGACAGGAGTAGTAATGAATTCTTGGATAAAATCAACAGAGTGCCTTAACACAGTTAAAATGTTTGCATGCTAAGAAAATCTTTAATGACTAATCCCATTGTTAACTTTTTAGGTGTGGTGGAACACTGAAGGGGAGATGATTTTGATCCTATTATATGATACCACCTAAATGTAGGCTCAGGATATGTAAGGATTCAATAAGATCTTCCAATTTGTCAACATATCCCCCAGTTTTACAAAGAATAACTGAAGCTGTTTTTCCTTTGTTATAATTTTATCCATACATTTATATAAATTGTCTTAAGAATCATTAGGAAATTTACTTTTATTGCATAAACTATGAAGAAATAGTACCAAATGCTTTTATCATCTCTTACCATATGAAAAGTCATTATTTAAAAATAGTGAAAGTGATAAATTTTACAAAGCTGGGGCTTTTGTGATATGTCAGAAACAGTAACTGAAATGTTATTAAAACTCTACACTTAGTAGCAAAGATAAATGCCTCTGCAAGGTGTCTTCTAAATGTATATGGAAGCGCATAGTTATTAGTGACTATCTGAGCAAGCTCAGTTCAGCTGAAGCTAATGAGAGAAAAGGACAAGGAACTTTTGAGTAGAAATTTGTACATTTTATATTTGGATCTTGTGTGACTGTTTCTGGATCCATCAGGAAGGGAAGCATTTTGAGATAGGATACTTTTTATACTTAACACATTCTAGACATGGAAAAACATATACCCTTCTCTCTTGACCAAATACTACCATAAAATTTTATTCCTCTCAAAAACAAATCTTAAGCTTAAGTGAATTCTACAGTTTAATAGAATAAAAGTTTTTATTATTTCATTAAAAGTTTCATTAACAGTTTCTCCTCGTTATATTTATTTTCATCTCACTTTTTTTTCATTCTCGAGGACAAAGTATTAGTTTGAAAAAACTAGTAAATTAAGTATTATTATTTTTACTATATTTGAATCTAAGAAAAAATATGACTATATGAAAGTACACTTACGTGTATGTACCAGCTATATGTTTACAGATGAGTAATAGCCAAATCAAAATAAATATTTCTCTCCCCAAATTTTTGTAAGTAAAAATGTCCTATAATAATCAAGGAGACTGATAATAATATAAAAGTTGAAAGGTGAAAAGAATTATTAAATATCTATAAATTGGTCTTATTGACATTTTTATGCTTTATTTTACTGTTCTAAAACATTTATAGACAACCATCAATAAAAGAAAATGTATGCCAGGTGTCAAATACAAATTAGAGTTTGACAAATAGTGAATTAATAAATTCTTTTGCTTTTTAAGAGCCAAGTACTTTTCTAGGAGCTGGGAATTCAGTGGGATCAAGTTAGAGGCCATGACCTCCAGGAAATTTCCTTTCAGTGAGAGAAGGCAGAATTCTTAGAACTCTCTTTATTAATCAGGAAGCCATTTATTGATCACATACTAATTGTCAGGCCCACTATGTATCCAAGGGTGCTAAGATTAAAGGCATAGTTCTTACCTTCAGGGAACTCACTTCCTTATGGTTGAGTCAGAAACAATATAGTTGTCTAAATAAATGTGACTGAAGACCTTTAACAATTTCCAGATCGTCTAATTCTATAGTAATTTGTGATTTCATCAAGTTCTTCATCTGTACAATGGGGATAATAGGACTTTATTTATAACTTTTTTTTCACAGTTAATAACATCATGCAGCAATGTGGACTCTGGGTGTTCAGTCTCCTGACTGGCCAGTGACTCCAACTTGGCAGTAACAATCCTTTTTCATGCCTCAGCAGACTGAGAAATCACTACATGTCCTGCAGTTTCAGGGCCACTTGTGGTATTTAAAACTTCAGATGTTAAATTGTGGGATGCCGCATCCGTGCGGTAAGTACTACGTTTGGGGTAAAAACAGATTGTCATGAGAATACACAGAAAGGACACGTGAGTGGGGATGGGGGCCTGCAGGGAATCCTGAGGTGAGGTCTGAAGCTATTAGTCTGGGGGTGGAGAAAAGAACTGGAATTTGAAGCAGGAGAGATTGGATAAATAGGTAGACCTCGGAGAGGGGAGCGTGAGGCTTTAGAGAAGTCACAGGTATTTCAGTAGAACTTGAGCCTAAGCAGTGAGTTGAGCCTTTGTGTGCCATAGTCCCCTTTGTTCACTGGTAAAGCCAATGAACATTCTCAGGTGAATGTTTTTAAATGGATAAAGTAGGAAATAGTAATTGCAGTGCAGTTATCAGAATAAAATACGAGTGCAATTTATGTATTTCTTTATCCGTTAATAAGATTTAGCAGTGTGTGTTATAACTATTATGATTTCAGAGTAGCAATGAAGATAAACAATATTTGCAATGTCTTCAATAACTCGAGTATATTATGAAAATATCTGATTTCTATTGGTTGTAAAGTCACAGATATTGTTAATAGTACTTGTTAATAGTGGTTTATTGCCTATATTCATAATTGGAGGAATTCTTAAATTTCAGTTAGAGATGAGCAAAAATAAAGATTTTCCTTTCCCATCCAAGATTAGTCTACTATAGAACCAAGCTATGTACTCCTGGCATTAGGCTGTAGCTTCTAAATGAAGTTCTCAGTCTTCAGTCAGATCCTGTCTTTAATCCAGTATCTGGTTTGGGAATGCACAAATCTGATCAAGCCACTTTTCCCCTTAAAACTCTTCATTGGTTCTCCTGATCTGTAGGATTTAGTCTAAATTCTTTATCCTGACTCACAAATCCCTCCAGAATGGGTCTCTCTCCATACCCTTGCTCCTGTTCACCTTCTAAAACACAGTCCTCTCTTGCTTCTTTCCACTTACTGTTTTTGTTTTTGTTTTTCCTGACAAAAATCCTCTTCCTGACTCTGTGCCTCTACTGCTTGGTAAACTCCTTAGTTATCATCTCCTTCAGAAATTTGACTTACCATCTACATGGTTCCTGGCCTCACATCATGCTGGTGGAGACACATAGTTAAACATGTAATTATAATGCAATATAGGAACTGCTTTGTTTTCCCCTTTTATCTCCAGGGCCTACAAAGTGCCTGGACCAATACCTGCTTAGTGCCTGAGTGTCACACAACTCCAGGGACAACCATTCTGTATGGATATTGTGTGAATGCCACCCCTGGAGTTGTGTAACTATCAGCCCTGGCATATTTTATTGATAAATAAACAAATGAAGGAGTGGCCTCAACTGGGTGAGGAAGAGTGCTACAGAGAATGAAATTTGGGCAGGAATCATTCTTGGATTATGTGTACTCAGTTTTTAAAATTAATGAACTTGTTTTTTTTTTTTTTCATTTTTACTTATAGTCTAGACGAAATGAACACTTCAAGGGCTTAAAAGAGCCACTTGTTTTGATTATAAAAGTATTAAAGTTAATTTATAAGAAAGAAAGTTAAAAAATATGATAAAATATACCAAAATAAAATTAAAATTATTCATAAACAATTCCATGAATGGAGGAACTATCTTGGATATTTTAGATCAACGATATTTGAACTTGATTATAAACTTTATTGAGTATATATTGGGACACTGATTTTTTGACTCCAAAAATGTAAACATCTAAAACTTACAGAATATGTAGTAATCACTGAGACATGTTTTTTCCTTTGTTAATTATTTCATTTAGCAAATATTTTCTTAAAACATGATTAAGGCACTGAGCTTGATTCTCTGAAGGATATAAAGACGAATTGGACACCAGTCATATGACTCAGGCACTTACATATTGCTGGAGATATCAGATATATTTGGAACCTTAATAAAAGGAAGTAAGGATATGTGACTTAAGAAAGTTGCAATCAGTGAACTTTTTAAAGGTAGATTAGGTTATGTCATGTTCCTGCTTAAAATCTTCAGTGAATTCTCATTAAATTTATTATTATTTTAATTAAATAATTTATTTAATATACATATAAAATTCACTTTTTAAGATGAACAATTCACAAAGTTGTGCAAGCACTTCTCATTGGATATTAGATAAAATCCAAAATCTTAACAATGGCTTATAGCTTCTGTAATCTGGCTCCTGCCTGTACCTCTCCAATTTATTCCATGACATATTTGTCTTTGCAATAGCTATGTCCTTAACCTAGAATCCTGGAATACTTTTTCTGCTGGCATTTAACACAGCTGGCTCATCTTGAGGGTCTCAACTGAAATGAGACCTCCGCAGAGATGTTTTTTTCTGAACATGGTATCCAAAATAGCCCTCCCATCTACCCGGCTACTCTCTGTCATGTCATTCTATTTATTTTCTTCACTAAATTTATAATCTGTAAATGGTTTTATATTATTTGTTACTAGTATATTGCCAGGCTTTCCCATTGGTATATAAATTTCATGGGACTGGGTTTTTCATTTGTTTTAGCTCTTATTCTTAAAATTTCTCAACTTTTTATTTTGAAAAAATTTCTAACCTACAGAACAGTAAAAAAAAAAAATAGTATAATGAGCACCCATATACTCTACACCTGGTCTTCAATTGTTAATATTCTATCACATTTGTTTTACTTCTTTATTTATGTAGTCATTCTTCAGTATCCATGGGGAATTGGTTCCAGGACCCCTCAAATATTAAAATCTGAGGATGTTCAAGTCTCATATAAAATGGTATAATATTTGCATATAACCTATGCACATCCTCCTACATAATTTAAATCATCTCTAGATTACTTATAATACCTAGTACAATGTAAATGCTATGCAAATATTTGTTATACTGTATTATTTAGGGAGTAATGACAAAAAAACTGTACATATTCAGTACAGATACAACCATTATAGGCCTAACATATAGTGTATGTCAGCAACAATGTAAAATAAGTTTTGACTATTTTTGATCCAAGGTTGTTAAATCTGTGGATGCAAAACCCACAAATACAGAGGATTGAAGATGTATCTATATTTTTCTGAACTTTTTGGAAGTTGTAGATATCACACTTCACCCCTAAATGCTTCAAGTTGAATCTCCTAAGAACAAGTAATCATCCCTGCATAACCACAATACCATTATTACTCTAAAATAGTTAGCATTGCTATAATACTATTATTTAATATATAGTCCATGTTCATTTCTCCCAGTTTTCTCTTATGGTTCTTTTTTTTTTTTCTTTTGCCTAGTCCATGATTTAATCAAGCATCATCCATTGCACTTCTTAAATCTTTTAAAGCCTCCTTTAATTTACAGCAGTGTCCCCTACCTTTTAAATTTTTTTCATCTTTCATAACATTGACATTTTTTAAAGACTCCTCTTGTCTAATAGCATCTTCTACACACCTATTTTTGGCAATAGTATTAACATAAGTGATATACTCATTACATCAGATCAGGAGACACCTAATATTTGTGCTGTTTTGGTGATGCTAAATTTGATCACTTGGTTAAGATGGGGTCTGTCGGATTGTAAAAGTACCTTTCCCTTTGACAGTTAATATTGGTATTTTGAGAACGTGTGAATATTTGGCACACAGGCCAAATCTAGTCTGCCACCTGTTTATGTAAGGCCCACAAGCTAAAAATGGTTTTTACATTTTTAGATTATTGAAAAATCAAAAGAAGAATAATGTAACATAACATGTGAAAATTATATGAAATTCACATTTCAGTGTTCATAAATAAAGTTTTATTGGAACACAACCACCCTAACTGGTAGTGTCCATGGCTGCTTTCCTGCTACTATGGCAGTTGAGTAATTTTGACAGAAAACACGTAATCCAAAAATATTTACTATTTGATTATTTATAGAAAATGTTTGCTAACTCCTGCATTAAATCTTAAACTCCTTGAGGGCACAGTGTTTTGCATATAGAAGGCATTCAATACATGTTGTTTATGTAAGAAGTGTCCAAACCTATAGAGAATTTTTATGAGTTTATTTGAGCCAACTGACGATATATGCCAGGTAGCAAGATCTCAAATATTCCACAGAATAACAATTTTGCAGTTTCTTTTATGCGTTTGAAATTAAGGAGGAAATGTAAGGAAAATTACATGAAGGTGAGACAAAACAAAGCATGGATTGGATTGCATCATAGTTAAGATTATATGCTCTCTTGAGGGTAATCTTTAGGAGGGGTCTCAAAGGGAAAATTTTAAAGGTGTTTTAACCTAGATGCATAGAGACAATGGACAACGCTTGCTTGAGGCAAAGTTAAGCCTTTACTAAAGCAGTTATATGCCAGGGGCATGACTACCCACCACCCCACTTAGGAATTTATGATCAGATCACCCTGTGAGGTTACTTTTTATAGAATCCTTTTTCATCCACAATGTTCGTTGGATTAAACTGAAACTCTAAAATTTCTTAATGTAATTTTTCTGACTTAAAGTTCCGTGTCTGGATCTACACAACTATTACCCATTTGACTAGGTAGTATCTTAATATGAAAAGTAGTTTTAGTATTTGTTAAAGTTGGTTTATTTTTTACAGATTAATAAGGGAAATCATATATTTACCTAACTCTAACACTAGGCTGGATGTGTGAAGTGCCATCAGAATGTTACAGCTTACATGTTATTGGCTTTAGGGCAACACAGAACATGTTAGGCTGGAGCAATTGGGAAGAGACCTTAGGATTTCAGAGTAGTCGACACCAGACATTCAGATCAGATGAGAAGACCAAGAACAAAATCCTGCAGATGGTAAAACACTGTGCGTAAAGAGGAAGCTGTGATAGGGCTGGCTTAACTGGAGCATGGAATTGTGGAGGACACTAATGTGTCATGCTGGACTAGAGGTCAACTCTGAAGGACTGCATTTCCCAGAAATAAGATCTACACTCTCTTCTAGCCATTTGTCACCACCCACTCATTTTCAAGTCTACAGTAATCTGGCTTTTCTTTATCACTTAACTGTGACAGTTCTATTGAAGGTCACCCCTAACCACTGGAAGAACTAATAGGCTTTGATCAGTCCTCATCCTTTCTACCTATCTGTGACATTCAGCAATTTAATCTTCTTTTTTGGAACCCTTTCCTTTCCAACTCATTCTGATGGTACCTATACTCCTTCCTCTGGTCTCTTTTCCATTTACAGAGAAAAATGGGCTCCAATCAGGGTGTAGCAGCCAATGGGAAAGAGTGAGATCCTACAGCAGATTCTACATTCAACTTCCTTCATTTCAACACAAACTTTTATGGAAAATATGCTATATCCAAAAAACCATACTAGATGTTGTAAGACTTATGGAATGTCCTCTCTTGGGGAGGAAAGAGATTGGTAGACAAGTAATTAAAACTCAAAGCAAAAAAAGTAGAGTTGATAGGCATTTGGATGTGAAAACAAGGGACAATTAAAAATTGCCATGAATATAAGAATTATTCCTATCTTTCCAAGTATGAGAGCATTTATTACCAATACCCCATTACTTAATAAGAAAACTTATAAAGTTTGTGTGATTTTAAAGAAAATTTGTTTTTCTCCTATGCTATTGAGTTATTATAGATATTAAAACTTCCTTTTAAAAATTATTACTGTATCTAATGGTAATCCTTTTGTCACTTGATCCTTAAACAGTCATATTTGGTAGGTATTATTAGCCCTGTTTTCCAGATGAAATTGAAACTCAGAGGCATTAAATAAGAATGTAGGAAATTGACTTCAAATAGAATTAAACTCTCCTTTCCTCATTTGAAATGAATTCTTTAGGGAACTACAGGCAGAATGTTATTTAAGTATACACCTTCTTTTGTTTTTTTTTATTGGGAAATGAAATGCTGGCACTTAATTTGAATGGACTCACAGGCCCCCGGATTCAGTAACTTATATTTAACCCAGGAGACTCATTTTCTTTTTTGTCAAAGTGACCCAGCAATTGGTTTAGGTGCTAGGGGACATAATAACTCTTTCAATCCAATAGGGTACAATAGATTCTGTAATGCTGATGAGAACAGTGCAGCACTCTAAAGCTGTATCTACATGGCAACGCTAAAATGGTTAAAAAGTGAAAAGTGTACTAGTAGTTGTTTGCAGCCCTCAAATTCCATTTCAGTGTTGGGAAATCCAAAGACTGATGTTATTTTGTATGTTTCATTTGTTTTCTAAAACTAGGGTAATCAGTCATCTTCAGGCAGTCAAACCAGTTTGATGGCTACCCCTCCCATTTCCCCCATCAGAAACTGACTTCAGACCTTAGTGCTCTTTGGTTGATGGTTAGAGCTGGACCAACAGGTGTGGCAGTGAAAAAAAAAAAAAAAGAAAGAAAGAAACTCCAGAGAGAGATTTTGTAAATAGAATTAAAGGCCGTGTAAACATCGTAATTGTACTTTCTCTACTTTCCATGGCACACTAGGAATCCGACAGAAAGATATCACAGTAGACTACTCACAGTCCACAAAATAGAGGTTTTTGCAGGAGAGTGGAGAGGGTATCTGGCTGCTTATGCATTTGTCCAAAAAAATCTTCTGGCCAAAAGTTTTGATTCAAATAGCTCACATGTAGGAACCCTGAAGGATTTTCAGTGATAAAAAGGTGACCAAGATGTAAGCGAGAACTCATTTTATTACAAAGCAATTCAGAATAATTCTCTGTTGACACAGGAGCTGGTGTGTGCTAGAGGAATGTGTAGGATGATGGGAGTGTTGTATTAGGCAGGATGGAATTCAGTAGTCTTCCTAGAAGCCACGTGAACTTGGCTTAGCCTTCTCTCTTTTCACTACCTACAAAAAAAAAAAAAAAAAAAAAGGGGCAGAAGTGAAGTAGGCGGCAGTGGGAACTGAGCAGGCAAAGTGGGAGTTTATATCAGTTTGTTGTGTTTATTTTTAGATTCTTTTTGATATATTTTAACAAATACTAGTACTTTTTTGTGATCTGGAAGAATCGTATCTGAAATTCTGATTCTGAGAAAATAAATTGTTTCGATTCATGGATTCTTAATAGTCTGAGTGAGCAAAGAAGAAACCATTGTCAGAATTACTCCTTTTGGTCCATTCTTGGAATTTGTGACTGAATCAAAGATTATATGGATGCCCCAAACACTAACCAGACTAGCTGGCAAATAGAACAGTAAATAGCTTAATTGATCAGAAAAGCTTTTATATTTTTTCAAAAATTAAAAATACAGTCATTTAATAACATATACTTTAATTATTATAGTACTGTCTTAGATTTATTAAGCACTAATGGTTTTTGGGTGCCATGCTAAGTATTTTATCTGTAATCCTTACCAAGGATACTATTATTATAGTCGTTTTATAGATGAGGAAACTGAAACCTCAATAATTCGTTCAATAATTTCTCAAAAGCACATACCCATTAAGTCATAGAAGTAGAATCTAAGCCAGATATGTTAGGTGTCAAAGCCTATGCTCTTAACTAGTACACAATTTTATGATGTTTATAATAGCAAAACATTGGAAACAACTTGAATTTAAACCAGAAAAGGTTTGTTAAATTATGGTCTAGTCAATAATGTAATAAATAAAGTTATTAAGGTCATGTTTCAAAGACTATTTAGTGACATGGGAAATATTAATGATGTATTTCTAAGTGAAAAAAAAAAGCTACAAGCAGTATGTTTAGCATAATCTTCATTTTGTAATGCACATTTATTTAGTGGGAATATGTACATACACCAAATGTTAGAGATGGAATCTCTGGGTATTGCAATTACGTGTATATACATTTTTTCATTTTTGAACTTTTCTACATTTTCCAAACTTTCTACAATTAACATTTATTATTTTTCTAATTATCTAAGACCCTTCAATGTTATTTAAAGTAGAAAAGATAAATATAATAAGATTGATAATGAATACATCGTCATCAGTTTTTTGACAGATAATAGAAATTTTGTGAAGAAGGAAAAGTGGGGAGAATTGAACATATGAATGTAGCTATAAAACAAGTGCAGTTTCTTTCACAGGTACAGCCAGCAGTACAGATATGTGTCAAAGTTTTCCATTAACCGATATCTTATTAACCAGCATCATGAGTAAGCACAGTCACATCCTGATCATTTTCCTCCTTCTTGAGTCACTTTCCTCCTTTGGCTACTGTAACGCCCCACTTCTATTTTCCATCTATGTCATTGGTCTCCCCTTTCTCAGTCTCCTTTGCTAGTTCTTTTCTCTTCTCCTCACCTCCCTTTACATTCTAAAGAGCCCCAGATTGAGCTTCAAGTCTCGTCTTTATCATCTACCATAGAGGAAAAACAAAATTAAAATAAATTCAGGAGCCAAGTCAGTAACAAGGAAGCGAGGCAACTTCTTGATTTCACAATTCCCCCAGCCCAACTCCAGTCATCTCCATCTCAATCAATAGAATATCCACCAACTGCTCAAGTCAAAAATCTAGAAGCCATCTTTCATTCCTCTCTTCTCTTTGTCTTTACCTTTTCACATCCAATACATTAGCAAATCCTGTTGGTTCTATTTTCAAAATATCTCTTGAATCTTTTTCTTTCCCTTTCAGCCTCCATTTTCTGTAAGCTATTTAAGTGTTCTTCTAAATGGTCTCTCTGCTTTCATTCTTGCCTGGTCACCGTCTGTTCTTCACACACAGCCAGTTGTACTAATCTTTGGATTTGGAACCAAACTCAGAGGATAAGGCTCTGGTCTTCTTTCATCCTATTGAAAAGGTAAAATTTACCTAGCTTGTCTGAATTATTAGAATTTAGAATTATTAATACTAAGAAAAATTGAATTTGCTTTGATTTCCTAGTGGTCAACTATTTGGGAACCTCAAGAAAAAAAACCAGCAAATTTATTTGCTTACTTTTCTGCTCACTTTGTACACCAACACCTGGTTAAAAATAGTTGAGGGAGAGTTGAAAAAAAGATAAATTATATTTTATTCTTAATTCTCATCCATCTGTAAAGAATAAAACAGAAAGACTGAAATAAATGTGTATTATAGTCTGGAGGTGGCTTAGCAAACTTGTTTCCACTTAAGTTAGTCTTAACTAATTTTTCCAGAATGTCAATTCAGTAGTGTTTTTTACTTTTTCTTTTTCTATTTTTTTTTTTTATGCCTTCTAAGCATCTACGATTATGACTCACAGAACTAGAACTAGATCAGTACTGCCATGTGTTACTTTCTATATTAGATTTTTCTCAAGCCGTTGAAATGACATAAGCAAAATACATTTTTTTCTTTTCTGTGTATGTGTGTGTGTGTGTGTGTGTGTGCGTGCGTGCGTGCGTGCGTGTTTGTATGTGTGTTTGTATGTGAGTGAGGGAGGGAGAGAGAGATGTGGGCGTGTGGATATCCAGGCAGGTGAAAGTGCATGAATATCTGCATGTGTGTGCATGTGTGAAAATTTCTTGAGCATCCGGTTGTTTTCAGGTGTTTAAAGATGTGTGTTTGCTAAAGTATGAGTGCAAACCAGCATGTGACTATAAAGTGTCCTTTGCATTTCTGAATGTCCAGATGAATGTGAGTGTTTCATATATCTTGACATTGGTCTGGTCCTGATCTGAAAGAAGCTTAAACACAAAGTTAAAATGTCTAACAATCTTCCATTAAAATAAATTGGATTTAGCAGAGGAATAAAGACTTTCTAATTTTACTATACAACAGAAAATAATTTTCCCCAGCTATTTCTTTCGTAGTTGCTGATCATAGAACTTCCAGTAATCTCACTTAGATCCTGGAAATTAGAGTACATTTTCCTAATGGTAATTTCTTGTTTACCACATTTTACTTTAGAAATAAATCATTTTAATTTGACACTATTTCTGTGTTGCCTTTAACATGAAAGCCAGCAACTGTCTTGTTTTCTTTTTATTATACAGAACTCTCAGTTCTTCTCTCATCTAATTTAGAAAACAGCTTTTGGAATAGAAATATATAGTTCAGATTGTCCAGGTTTAGGAACACTCTAGGTTGTTTCCAATAATCTCAATGAGTGATACTAAAATCTTTATACAAGTTACTTTAATTAACATCAACCTTGTTATTATATATATGCCATCAAAGGAGTATTATGAAATCATGTAAAAATAAATTAGTTCAGTGGTTAAAAACCTTGGCTCCACATCTAGGATCACCTGGGAGCTGTAAAAAATACTGATGCCTGGGTCCTACTAAAGATTCTGATTTAATTGGCCTGGGCATGGGGATTTATAAAAGCTTCCAAGTGATTCTAAAGCGTGGCCAAGTTAAGGCCCACAGAATTAGAGAATTACAGCTCCAAGATGTCATTTTCTATATTTGAGGCTAGCTGCATGTATGATAAAGCTAGCACTATATTTTCCTATTTTCTTCTCTGTGTATGTGTGTGCGTGCGCGCGTGTGATTTAAAACAATACAGATTTATTATCTTATAGTTTTGAAGTCAGAAGTCCAAAATAGGTTTCACTGGGCTAACCTCAAAGTATTGGCAGGGTTGTATTTCTTCTGGCGAGGAGGTGAGAAACTGTTTTGTTACCTTTTCCAGCTTCTAGAGGCTTTCTGAACTCCCTGGCCTATGGCCTCTTCCTGTATCTTCAAAGCCATCAGTGTATCACATTCAGTTCTCTCACTGACTAGCCTTTCTGCCTCTCTCACTTATAAGGACCCTTGTGATTACACTGGACCCACCTATGTAATCCAGGTTAATATCCCATGTTAAGATATTGACTTAATCATCTGCAAAGTCCTTTTTCTATGTGAGATAATTTATTTACAGATACCAGGGATTGGGATGTGGATATCTTTGGGGCCAGGGACGGGGGTATTCTGCTGCATACGACAAGCTCCACGGTCTGTAGTCATTTTCCTCTTTTAATGTTACACACTTTCCTTGATGATCTTTCTAGTGGATGACACCACATTTCTATCTCCAACTCCAGCTGTGACTATTCATTGAACATTTCCCTTTTGATGTCCCACAGGCCCCGGAACCCATGCTATTTCTCACCACTAAGTCTTTGCACTTTGCTGTCTTGGTTTGAACACCTTTTTCTCCTTTTCTTGAGTCATACTTTTTTTTGTCCTTCAAGACTCAGGGCATCCCCTTCTCCAGGAAACTTCTTTTTCCTTTTCTTTTAATTGAGATATAATTAACATATAACTTTGTATAAGTTTAAGGTATACAACCAATTGATTTGATGTATTCATACATTACAATAAGATTGTAGCATTTAGCTAACGCCTGTACCATGTCACATAATTATCATTTTTTTTGTAGTGAGAACAATTAATATCTAGTCTCCTGGCAATTTCAAAGTTTATAATACAGTACTGTTGACTACATTACTATGCTGTATGTTAGATCTCCAGGTCTTATTTATCTACTAGTTGCAAGTTTGTACTCATAAACATCTCCCCAATTCTTCCACCCCTTGCCCCCCAGCTTCTACATTATAGAAATCATCTTTCTCTGTCAATTTAGATTACTAACAAACAATTCAAAGTTCGAACCCCAGAAAGTGAGGGCTAGAAAATGTAGTTTTTTTTCTGTCTGTTTCAAGTCAATTTCCTGGTGTCTCATTTCTTATGTGAACTCCCACTTCTATCTTGATGACTGAAATGATAACTTACCACTTTCAGGGGACACATTGACTTCTCAGAGACCGCACATGGATAAGCAATTCACAATTTAGCTGACAATGCCAACAGTCATTCTAGGGATATGCACTTATATAGATTGCAAAGGTGGGATGGGGTGATGGTACATTTCATTAAAGTCTCATGAACAATTACCATCATAAGAGAACACTGTAAATGGGCTGTTCACACACTAAAGAACAAAATAGAGATGGGAAAACAGAAAAGATGAATGAACCAATCTACTCTGTCCAAGTCAACTACATGAAATACTGCATTAATATTTTATGTCTTGGGTAACAAACTTGCTAAAAGTAAAGTTACCTTTTTCAAAGTCTCTACCCTTTGTGTGACATAAACAAGAAAAAAATTTAAAAGTGTCCAAAATATAATTGGGTAAGGATCATTTTTAACTTATACATATTGAACAGTCACATGAACTTTTAAACTTTTGCGTTTCCAACTGTAAGAGTAGGCAATGTCTTTTCCTCTTAAATTCTAATTATTTCCAGAGTCTAATGTCCAATAAAAATGTTATTCATAAAGGTTACTAACCCTTGAAGTTTTATTCAACATTAGTAAAATTTAATGAATAGTAAAAAAAATGTTTGACTTTCTAACAAGGAGGGTGCTGCAAGCCAGGGCCACGAATTTCCAGCCTATAAATTAGGCTAAATAACAATCTGAAGAAAACTCCACATTCAGGAATATACATTGAGGTGCATAGCATATCATGTAAGTTTAATCATTTAATCCATATCCCAGCAAAATGTTAAGAAGTTACGATTGGGTGGATTAGGTGTTCTTTCTAGTAGAAAAAAAATCTCATTCTACTTTTGTTATCAAAATGTTCTTTTCTTTGTTATAGATAAAGGTTTGTAGATGAATAATCTCAATTTCACTATGAAAGTACATTCACTTTGCTTGAGTTCCTCTGAGTTATGCACAAGTCTTCCTGTTCAGATCCAGCGTTTTGGTTTTTTTTCCCTAATATATGCTAAAGACAAGTAAAATTATGAAAGCCTTTTAGTCCTTAATTTTGTCAAGATGGTGATGTCAGAGAGATACAAATTAGAGTCATAGAAAACTTGAGCCTGGCTTTACAGGAGGCTTCCTTTTCCTCTTTTTCCCCCCCTTACTTTTTGTATAGTAGTTGAGTGTATGATAGAGCTATACAAGTAAGGCAGTCCTATAAATGCACCTGCTGATAGTTCATATGAAGACTTTTTATTAGAAAACTTCCATTATAGTACCAAGAAATATCAACAAATTTTAACAAATGGTATAAGTGTTTTCCATTTTAAGATCACTATATATACCAAGAACTTACTTCCTCTGATTGTAGTATAGACTCAAGTAATGGTTTTGGGGCAAGAAAAATTGAAATTAACTTTATAGAGTGTTAATGCAATTCAAATGGTATGTTTTGAGAACCTACAATGTTCAAAGTATTGTGCCATGAAGGAGCTTGATAGTTGATAGTGCACCCTGAAGCATTTTCACAGTTCTATTTTTTACATCTAAACAATAACACACAGCTATCATATTTTAACTGTGGCTTGGCTAGAAGTAAAATTTCCCTTCTACCTTCCTTGTTTCCTTCTGCAGTGAACCTCCAATTTTTGCCAACAATTTTACTGTAACCAGGGGCAAAGTAAAGCAGAATGTTGAATAATTCTGAAAAATTGTAAAATGTAGTTGACAATATTTGGGAAGTATTTGTATAATTGTTTTATGTCCCTTGTGTTTCACCAGAACAGTGTTAACAGTAAGTTTGCAAATCCAGGACAAAAACCTTAGCCCTAGATCATTTATACTGAATGATTGTGACTATACTGTTTTTAGGGCATTTTCACTATCATCATCAGCTCCTTTGTAATATAGGACATTTATTTATTTAACAAACACTTAACTAGTAGTTATGAGCTAGATATAGTAATATACTCATGGTCAGATTTGCTCAAATCTGAAGAAGCAAAAATGCTATTAGAATCTTTTCGTTGTTTAATGCCTCCATCCCTCCCTCCCCATAGATGTGTTGAACGTCAAATGAAAGTTGTCTCTCTCCTGCAGGCACATTACAGTCCCTCTTATTCCAAACTTAATCATGTAATCATGTGAAATATAAACCTGGGGTGTTTATTTTTTCAGGGATTTTTAGGAATGGGAAGCCACTGATGTTGCCTCCTAGCCTGGCAATGCATGAGTCACCAATTCAGATCATGAGAAAAACCTGCCTCATCTTTTGAGTCTTTAAACACATTTAAGGAAAACAAATCTTTAACAAACATTTGCAACCACATGAGATTTGGTGCAGCTGAATTCATTTTAGTATTTTAAAGATGTAACACTTTCTACAGAAGGCACTCTTGTATTTGTCTTTTTTCAGGTTGCCTCTCTCCTCCCAAATTTCCATGTGATAAGTTAAAATTCAGTTTGCTTTTCAAGTCCATCTCAAATAACCTTCTCTAGGAAACTTTTCCATCTCTCAATGCAATACACAGTTTTTTCTTCTAACTTCTTCACAGTACTTCCTAACTTGCTTGATCCCACTTTTTGTTTCACTTTCATTTCAGGGAACTACGAGTACTTTAAATATTATTATTATTTTTTTCCAATTTACGAAGTGCTTTTATTTTACAGATAAAAAAAAATATGAGTTTAAGTGACTTGTCCAACGTCCCATTTAACTAAAATGAAACAAACATTTTTTTAAAGGTTTATAACTTCAAATATTATTATTTTTTTTTTCCAATTTACGAAGTGCTTTTATTTTACAGAAAAAAAAAATATGAGTTTAAGTGACTTGTCCAACGTCCCATTTAACTAAAATGAAACAAACATTTTTTTAAAGGTTTATAACTTCAAATAGTACCATAAGAAATGAAAAACCACTTCCCTCTATTTGGTTTTTACTAATGCTTCAGGAAGAATGTTTTACGGTTAATTGTGGGAGTGGAAGGGAAGGACACAGATTATGATGATATGTGCTGGTTTAAATCCTAATTTACCTTTTAAATTAACCTGAGAATGAGGCGAACCTAATTTTTACAATGGGAAATTATGAGAGGGAAAAAACCCTTCAGAGATCTCTAGGCAAAATGAACCCCGCCTCCACGCAGTTTGGAGCAGCTGTTTCAGGAATCCTCCCTTCCTTAGAATGTGGGAGAGGTTTGGTGGGGCGGCAGCTGCAAAGCAAGGAATCTTTCCCATTCCTCGTGGACACAAGCCCCTGCCCACCCCCTTTTAAATGGTAGCAGCTGCCGCGGCATCCCAGTGGAAATCGCTTTCCAAGTCCGCCGAACGCGGCGGGCGGGCAGCAGCTGACAGCAGTCGTCGGCGAGGGCTCTGCTCCCCTTAGACAAGGACAGCAGCCTCGCTGGCTCCAGCGCTGCCACCTCTCTAGCTCGTAGCGGTCTCTCAGGTGTCCTCCAAGTGCAAGAAAACACCTTGGTAATATGGGGCGGATTCCCTCGGCGCCCAGAAACCCTACAGTAACAGCAGGAGCGTCAGAATCACCAATTCATCACTTGCCAAACCACCTTCCAGGTCGGGGGGGTGGGAGGCAGGGGAACAGTTGGCTCCTGGAAGGAAAGATCTTTCCTCGCCGGGACACGACCACACCTGGTGCTACTTGAGCAGCGCGCTCACTTGGGTCCCGCCCTCATCCGCGGGTCTGCCAGCAAGTAGGCGCTCAGCGCCCCCGCCCCCAGACCCCCTAGGCCGCCCGCGCGCCCCCACCTCACTGCGTTGTTGCCTCCGCCTTCGCTCGCGCACGCGCACGCCGCGCCCGGCAGTCCTCGGCGCTGTCATGGCGGCGGGGAGCAGCTTCAGTGGGTACAGGGGCAGCTGCGCGAGCCGTGCCAGTAGCATCCTCACCACCTCCAGCAGACTTAGTCGCGGCGTCCGTAGAGTCAGCGGCGGCTGTTTTTGCAAAGGCTGAGCGCAGGGGTGGGGCAGACTAGGAAGCCATGGAGTTCTGTGCAGCCTCGGACTCCCGGGGAGCGGACTAGGGAAACTTGGAGGCTGCGACCAGGTGCACTGACCTCTTTCTCTCTTTCCTCCTCTCTTCGCCGTCTCCGCCGGGTATACCCTCCCTTCTGACCACAACACACCTGCCCTCTCCCCGTTGAACCTCAGGTGCCTGAGAGGTGCTCCACTCCTCCTCCTGACCCTAGCTTGAGAATAATCACCGCCCACTTCCCCCGCCTTTTCCTGCCCTGGATCTCCGCCGCCACCTCCTTCTCGCTGCTCCCTGGCGGGAGGTGAGGACGAATCCGGAATATCTGGGTGAGGAGTAACTTTCTACCTCTATAAGGTAGCTCGAGGACCCCCTCCTTTTCTCTTACCCCTCCTTTCCCAGCTACAGTTTCTCTTTCCGTGCACCTGTGAGGAGAGGTTACCCTGCGCCTAAACCTGCGAGAGTGGGGGAGGAGTGAACCTGCTCTGGGGCCTCTTGAACCCACCTTCACTCAGAACCCAGCTCCTTGAGCCGGGGAGAAGCGAGTGGCTGGCTGGTAGTGGGGCCTTATTAGTAACTTGTTGGACATTAACTATTCCCCTCTCCCCCCTCAGAACACCCTGAAACAAAACCTAGCTTATTTAACATTTACCTAATCTTCCAATAGGGTTTGGCGTTGTTGTCAGCCTCGGGGAGAGAGATTGGACAAATATTCAAGAGGAGGAGGGCGACGCCAAGGACTTTCCACTTCAACTGCTTTTGGGGGTTCTCCACAACTTGAGAGAGTGACCTTTTTCGTTTTGCGTTGCGTGTGCTTAATACTAGTGCAGCGATTGCTGTCCCACAGTGACTTACAGTTTCCTGTGAACTAGCAATGGCTAGTGAAGACAATAATGTCCTTTCCCCGCCACCAACAGGTGATGACGGGGGAGGTGAAGGGAAAGGAGAAGAAACCTCTGTTGAAGAGGGTGCATTGTCACTGAAACCAGGACTCCCCATCAGGGGCATCAGAATGAAATTTGCCGTGTTGACGGGGTTGGTTGAAGTTGGAGAAGTATCCAATAGGGATATTGTAGAAACTGTCTTTAACCTGGTAAGTAGATATCTATTTTATAAGCATATATTCTTAATGAGTTGAGGAACAAGACCTTAAAGAGGAAGCCATGTGGTTTACTCAGTCTGGCCATGGCTTTTTCCATGGGTAGAAACACAAAATTCTACTGATCTAAATGAAACAGTTTTTTGTATTTTTCAGTGGGGAATTATGTAAACTAAGATGGTCTAGCTTTTGTGAAAGTGAACAGATCACTTTTGTGCTAAGAAAATAATTGCCGCTATGGAAATATGTTGAGTTCAGTGGAGGAGTTTTCTATAATTTTTTTCCTTGGAATGTATATGTTTTCATTTCTCTTTGACATTTTAAATAAGTTCTTGTGTGAACATTTTTGGGACTTGAGAAATAATGTAAATGGGGGCCTTACCCACTCTCTTGAGGCTGCCTAAGTTATAGTTTGTTCTAAGTTTTGAACACAAAAGTTTTGTCCATAGGACTGATGAAAGATTAATTTGCTGTAAAGTTAGTATTTATTTTAAATTTTGACTAGTTTTATTTTTAGTCATAACTAGCATATGTTAAATTTTGAAATGAATTTAGGATTATATCTTCTGAAAATTGGATGACAATTTGAAAAGAGGATTGTGGCATATATAATCTTTATTTCTTTTGTAAATTCATGTCCAGCAGTAATGCATAGTTGATCATTTAAAGTTACTGGTTATACTACTATGAGCTGTGAATATTATTTTTATTTATTTGTTTTATTATTTTTTTGTTTGAATGTTATTTTTAAAAGATGAATATTCAATACTTTCCTTTTTCCCTATTCCATTCTTATAAATGGTTATCATTTCTAATGGGAACTCTATAGATTTCTTTATTCCAACCTCAGTTGCCCATCAACCTTTAAAAAGTAAATTTGGCCTTAAAAATACTTTCCCCTCTTTCACCTACTCAGCTGTGTTAGCAGATAACATAATGGAACAGACAGTGAGTGCAGTAGTAATAATTATTTACTATCTTTCCCTGTTGCCTCTTTTTCAAGGTTAGGCTCATTTTATTCCAGGCAGTTAATTATTTCCTTCACTACACGTTTACTAATAGTCTGGTCACCTGTGATACAACTTCTAGAATGAGAAAGTGGCTAGATGAGTAATTCACTTTCTTTGGGAATATGAAAACTTTGAATATTGTATTTCTCTACCAGTTTGTTGTGTTAGGAGCTCATATATGAATACCTACAGACACGTTCACATGTATATTTTTAAACTATACATTATGGAAATGTTAAAACATACAGAAAAATAGAATAGAATAAAGAACCCTGGTATCCATCATCCAGCTTCAACAATTATCAGCATTTTGGGGATCTTGTGTGTCCCGGGACTTTAAAAATTTGTGAGCCTCAAGGAAGTAAATGGTAAGTTGATGTATCCTTTTACCTCAGAATAGACTTGAAAACTTTCCTTTCTGATTTTCTTTTTCTAAACCTTATGTACCTTGGATGTTAAACAAATCTTCAGTAGTGATAGAGTCCGCAATTAGTTGTTTGTGCGTGAAATACAACATTCCTCTGGCAGGAGGATTGAAACTCTGTTCTTTAGAATGTCCTGTGTGGCAGTTTCATTTGCATTTTATCATTAGGGAAAATCCAAATTCTTTAGTAATTGTTTGCTTGTGTGCTGCCCAGAATGTAGTCCTGGTAGAGGTTTTAAGGTTATTGGATAAGTCCTTCATAGATACACGTTTGCAAGATAATAGTTCAGGAAGAAGGAGGGGAAAAATCTGCTCAGTTACACCTCCTTATCACTGTCATTCTCTTCTTATGTAGAGCACAGAAAGTTGCTGAGAGGGTTATATTAGTTCCTCTCTTTTCATCCTCCCTTAGGATACTTTTTACATTCCTTCATGGATACCTAGGGTCTTGGCCAGTCTTTTGGGAGCTGAAATATTGGGAATCTGGTAAACTAGTCCATGTCAATGTTAGTACAATTGCAACCAAATATTTCCTAATTGATAGTTGTCTGCCCTAGCCTTTAATCTACTCAAGGAAATGCATTAAGTAATAAACAATTTTTAAAAAGTTACTGCTACTTAGTGTTTTACATAAGTTTTAAAATTCTTTCAACAACTCTTTAATACGTATACAGGCATACCTCATGTTATTCTGCTTTGCTTTATTGTGCTTCACAGGTGTTGCCTTTTAACAAATCAAAGGCAAGATCCTCTACCTGCAAAAAGATTACGACCCACTTTATTGTGATACTTGCTTTATTGTGGTGGTCTGGAACTCACATGTCTCCTAGGTATACTTGTATCTCATTTTATAGATAAGGAAACTGTGACACTGATAGGTAAATAGATTGTCTACAATTTGATGATTCTGAGAATGGCAACCTTTCCAGGACTGTATCTGCCTCTTGAGTTGGTATAGAATTGTTTGCTCCCCTAAGCAGATATTTATAGTTTATGTATAGCTTTCCCCAATGTAAGGACACAACAATCATTGATCCTGTTAAATATTAATTGTGAAATCTCCAGCAGTACATTTTATTTCTTATTTAACATTCAAATAGCTTTGAAAAAACTGCTTTAAAAAGACCTTAAAAATGAAAGAAATGGTCCTTCAGTCAGTTTTTTCACTCAGAATGTGGTTGCAGAAAGTTGATCATTAACTTTTTTTAGTAAGTACATTGGATTAAAATTTCTAAAATTGTGAAAAATAGGATACAGGCAAACGAATATGTAACATGACTAATGAAATGTGACAGATAAGCCCTTTGAACCTTTTATGTCACTTAACTAGTATATTACAAATATTACTGAATTTCCTATATGTGCTCCTCTTTTATCCTGTCTTTACTGGATTTTTCATTAGTAAATTCAAAGTGTTATTTATAGCTATCACAACTTTTTCCCATTTTTCAGACATTTTATTAAAATAGATTATGTTTTGCTGATTTCATGTTAGCTACTTTAAACAATAAAGTCAGTACTGTTAAATAACCTCCCATTGTCCAGAATTGTCCAAATTAGTGGTAAAGCTATATAACTCCAGAGGTTGTTTTTACAAAGTTCTGCCTACCAACTTTGCTAATATAGCTTGACCTTACTGTTATAAATTCCATTGAAATTGACCACCTTTCTTGTAATGTGTTGTGTAAATCTTTTTTATAGATAAGTTTTGAATAATAGTACACATTTTTAAGGTCTTCAAGAGTGTCAAACTTTTGGTCCACTTTTATATTTTTCTAGTAGCAATTTAAATCCATTTGATTTTGTCTTCATCTGTATGCTGAAATTATTTGTCAATCCTTCGGACCCTGAATAATTAATGTATTGGCATGTTTTCAGGAGCATGATTCTGAGTTTAAGGCTTCCATCAGGTATTTAAAGGTACTCAATGCTATTTAATTCAAGAATACTGTTTCCCATGGTCTGGTGGCAAATACATGTTTTCATGAAAATTTTTTTTGTTGTTTATAATATTTTAATTAAAATGTTGAAGCTTAAAAGATGGAATATAATTTTTTCATTACAGTAGTCCTCCCTTATCCACAGTCTGGCTTTCTGCAATTTCAGTATCTGCAGTCAGTTATGGTCCGAAAAGGATGGAAAATTCTGGAAATAAACAATACATAAGTTTTAACCTCCTCTCCCACTGTTAGTCACTTAAGTAGGTGTCTCAGTAATTAGTCACAGTATTGCAATACTTGTGTATTTTATTTTACTTAATAATGGCCTCAGAGTGCAAAAGTAGTTTAAAAAAAGTAGTATAGGGAAAAAATAGCATATGCAGGGTTTGGTACTGTCCTTGTTTCAGCCATCCAACCGGGGGTCTTGGGACATATTCTCCATAGATATGCGGGAACTACTGTACTCATTATATAGGATTTGCTGTAGTGCTGCTAAATATTAATGATGCAACATCTTAATTCCTGTAGGAGTTGAACACATGACACAAAGGCTCCGTTTGTATTGACTGTGCAAAGAGTGTACTTGTAGACTTAAAGGAACAGCGGCTATTCCATTCTAGCTGATTGTTGTCTACAGTAACATGGGCTCAATGGTGTAATAGCTTTTGATTTCTCAGGAAATCTAGATCTTAAAAAATAACATTTTAAAATGTCAAAATATTAAAAGTATTGTATGTGACATAAAATCACAGGTAGTTTTCAAGATTTTATATGAAGCTTAATTAAAAAGATAACCATTGAACATGTTTTTATTGTGATGTGTGTATCTAGAATTATTCTTAATACCTACCGTCATAAGTTTAAAGATTAAGAGTAATCCATTCTAGAAATATACTTGTTAATGGACTTCCCCACATACCAGTTCGTACTTCATTTTACAAGCAGTAAAATACTTGAACTGGTTTTAAACACAGTAAAAAAATATTTAGAAGTTCATTTATATGGAAGTCCAAAGGTAAGGCAAGACTTACAGTAACAGTAATATTAAAGACCACTTTCCGTTTCTGTTCTTCTTTTTATGATGTCAGCTTCAGTCTGTTGCTGTTCCTGTCATGGTTGTAGGATGGCTGCCCGTGGCAGTTGGGGCCATATGTATTTCTGTTCATATCTCTTGGAGAGAGAGCCTTGCTGTTCCAATACTCCAAACAAGAGTCCTGACTGGACCGCTGAACCAGTGACTGCCATTGAAATGTGCTGATTGTCTTAAGCAAACCAGGGCCAACTGCTAAACCTGAGTTGGTTTTCTCCGAAGTACATGAGCTGTATGGGGAGAGGTGGATATAGAAAAAAAATCTGAGTAGGACATTGAAAGGTCGGATGGATGCTGGCTAGGCAATCAATGATGTCCATTATTTTGTTAAAGATGCTTGTGTAAAGAGGAAAAAAATATTCATTATCTCAACGCTCTCTTGTGATCTTAAACAAGTTATTTTTAGCTTCTTAGTGTCTTAGTTTTCCCATCTGTATAATGGGGGTAAGTACATCGTAGTGAGGATTAAATGAGTAAATACTTGTAAAGCACATAAAATAGTGTGTGACACATTAATTGCTATTATAACTATTTTTTGTTTGTAATTTTAGATAGTCATTGTATTCAACCTTATACATTTTTTAAAATTTCTACATAGCTATTATTAGTATAGGTTCTGCAATATACTGTGTATTTCTTGGAATATATTTAACCTCCATTGTGATTTTTACAAGTGACTAGTTTTTAAACACTTTTATTGAGGTGTAATTTATGACCATGATATTCATTTGTTTTAAATGTACAATTCAGTGATTTTTAGTAAGTTTACAGAGTTCTGCAAGCTTTACCACAATCTAATTTTAGAATATTTACATCTTGTGTTCAAGATGTTATAGTTTTCCATCTTAAATTTAGGCCTATGATCCATTTTAAGTTAATTTTTGTATGCTGTGAGAGAATGGTAAGTTAGGAGTCTAAATTCATTATTCTGTATGTGGATATCCAATTGTCTCACTGTTTGCTGAAAAGGATATTCTTTTTCATTGGATTGCCTTGGCACCATTGTCAAAAATCAGTTGACCATAAGTGTAAAGATTTATCTGGACTCTTAATTCTTTTCTGTTTATCTACATGTCTATTCTTATACCACTATCAAACTGTCTCGATTACTGTAGCTTTGTAGTAAGTGTTGAAATAGGAATATATATTCTTTGTTCTTTTTCAATATTGTTTTGGCTATTCTTGGTCTTTTGCATTTCCATATGAGTTATAGGATCAGCTTGTCATTTTCTGTAAAAAAGCAGGCTGGGATTTTGATGGGGAGGTGTTGAATCTCTAGATCACAGTGGAGGAATATTGAGTTATTCAGTCCATGAATATGGTGGAGTGTCTTTCCATTTATTTAAATCTTCCTTAATGTCTTTCATTAATGTTTTATAGTTTTCAGTGTATGAGGAGATAAATTATTTTTGAATAAAGTTTTTTTTGTTTTTTTTCTTTTTGCTATTAAAATGCTTCTATGGTATCTTTCTCCATTGAAATTTGTAGAAGAGGAATAAATGTTTCAAAGTAAATGAACATTTATATAGATCATGAGTAGATATTGGTAGATTGTTCATTAATGTTGATAATTAAAAGAAGTTCGGGTGAATTGGTGAATTTAAAAAACCTTATAGTTCCTTAGAAGTAATAGAATTAAAAAAAAAACAGTAATAGAATTGATCACTTAGGCCCCTTCAGGTATACAGCCTTGTTTCCATTTTAATTGGTTCATTTTAAACTGAAAAATCATTTGGGAGTTGAAAAATCAGAGGTTTTTTTTGTTTGTTTGTGAATTAATAGAAAAGGAAACTAAAGCTTTTTTCCTCATACTGACCTAGCTGAACTAATCTAGTATATTAAATTTTTGTATTATAAAGTATCTTTTTCACATATATTGTCTTTAAAATATTTTTAATGGTTTTTGTGTACTTGAAAGAAAAATGGTCAGAATGGAATTGTTTTGTAGTAGTTACTTAGATAATAAATTTTTAAATTTATCTTTGTACCTCTAGATCTTTTCATAGTGCTTGGTACTTCAAAAGTATTTCTTAAATGTAAATGTCTTAATATTTTCATCAAATGAATTTCAATGATTAATAAGCCTGGTGCTGTTTAACTTCTTTGCAAAAGATATGTTGTTAAAACCTTAATACGTATTTTTTTAAAAATTATTTTCTATTTCTTATGAAGATACTTGTTAGGCAGTTTGCATTTTTCATTGTACAATTTTAGTTACCTCAGTATCTGTTTTACCCCTAAGACGAGCAATTTAACTTATTTTCAAAATAGTCCTCTATAATTTAAAAGACTTAAATTAGTTATTTTAAAATAGCTATTTCCTTTTACTCAAATATATTTTAGCTCTCATGTAATGAGATATACACTTGGAAACCTACTTGTGTGTAGATTTCTAGTGAGTCTGGTTTACAAGCTGTTGGGACAAAATATGAAGTAAAAAGCAAAAAACAAAAATAACACAATATAAAAAAGGCCTTTAAGAGTACACGAATTCTTTCTAATTGGCTAAATTTCTAGAAAACTCCTGGTTTTAGATTTTTAAAGACATATTCATTTATTTGTGTATCTCTTTTTTTTTGATTCCTCAAAGATTTAATTGGATTTGATGGGCTTTGTGAAGTAGAGAATTTCTTGTTGCTGGAGGGATTAGGAGGTTGCATATTGGGGATATTGTAGAGTGAGGAGGAAATTGGACATCAAATGACTTTTTTTTTCCCCAAATGACTTCTAAGGTTATGTAATTATCTGATGTTCATGCTCTAAGTTTTGTCTCTATTTCACCTGAATCTTTGCATATATTTCTCAAGAGTTCTTTTAACTGGACTTGTCTCATCGATCTCTTAGTAATTTATGTTCTGTAATACTTGTAGTTTTAGAGCTAGGTGAGGGGCTGGATTTACTTTACATTCTTACAGAAAGATGAAAAACAGATGAGGTCTCGATTAGTTACGACTTGTTAGGGGTAAATCTATTACTTGAGAACTGAAAAAGATTTTTTCCTTGCCTAATAAGATATTTTTTCACTGAATGACTTCATAGGCGTGGAATTTTTATTTATAAACTATAGTACAGTCATGTGCTACATTACGTTTTGGTCAATAACAGACTGCATATATGATGGTTGTCCCATAAAATTCCTATGGCCCATCAATGTCATAGCTGTCTTAAAGTTGTAGCACAACTCATTACACAAATACTATTGTTACAGTTGCCTGCCATGTTCAGTACAGTAACATGCTGTGCAGGTTTTAGACTAGGAGCTGTAGGGAAACAGGGTTTGTCACCAAAATATGTCTCTGGGATATGTCTCATAAGGATTCTTTGAGGCTGGTTAATTTTAAGAAATAGACATGGGAGAAGCTCTGAAAATCTTTGAGATATTTACTTTTGTAAGGGAAATCTTCATTTTTAAGGGCGTCTGTACCAGGAAGAGGCGGATGACCTTATTTCTAGTAACTCTTATCAGTGCAGAAGACTTGAGACTTTAAGAAAACTTAAATCTAGGTAACAACCTTACCTACCTTTACCGTTCTTTTTATGGTCACCTCCCACAACTGATTCTCTCCTCCCAACATCTTTTGTCTTCAGGTGAAATTGATAAGGTGGTGCCTTCAGCCATTTTGGTGAGTTACTCAGTTTTCCTGGGTCTCTCTCATGTATACAGCAGGTATACATGTTATTAAATTTTTGTTTGTTTTTCTCCTGTTAATTTGTCTTTTATTATTAGGGATGTCTCACCCAAGAACACAGAAGGATAGAGGGAAAATTATTTTTTCTTCCCTACAGAGCATTAGACTATACCATATACCCTAGGTGTATAGTAGGCTATACCATCTACGTTTGAGTAGGTACACTCATAATGTTTGCACAATGACAAAAATCTCCTAATGGCACATTTCTCAAAATGCACCCCATCATTAAGTGGTGCATGACTGTAAATCTCTTAAAGCTATGGGAGTTTTAAATAATTAGGCCTCTGATTAGGAGTTTAGATTGTCTTGTTTCTAGTGAAAACACTTTTCTCATAAGGTAATACAGATATATCATCTTAAACCCTACGTGTGGTACCTAGCTGAATCCAATCTTTATGATCTTTTGGGCTTCAATATTTTGAATAAAAATAATCATTATATCTCAGAGCTTATAAATACATGCATATATAAAATATTTTAACTCAAAGCATTTCTTAAAAATTGTTGATTTAATGTTAATACATTAAAAAAAAATGATCCTGATAGTAATATAGTAGTTAATCACTTTCAAACAGAATGTCAGCATTTTTTTTTTAGAGATGCACCAATTTAAAGAGGCTCAATAGTATCTAAAATAGGGAAAAATATTATTAAAGAAAATTATGTAAATATTATGAAATGATTAACATCATCACCTCATTTTTTTTAGATCATAATTGCTGTGAAATTAATAAACATCAGACACAAAATCTAAAGCATTTCAAAATAATTTTCCTTTTGTAGGTGTCAATGGATGGGTGAGTAGAAGTGTGAGTAGGTTATTTTGTTAGTTTACTAAGACATTTGTTGGACTTATGGTTCTTAATTTATTTTCAGGCTTTTTTGGGGGAGTCGGTTTTTGTGTTCAGTAATGGTGAGATTTATGGCTTTTGAGGTAGGGGAAGATATATTGATAATTGGTATGCTTTTGAGTTGAAGTTAATTCATTATTTTGAGTTATAATAGATACTAACAATACCTAAAATAATAAATTTATTGTGTGCCAGATTCTATTTCATGTGTATATTAACCCAATTTAATTCTTACGATTCTTGCAATTACTAGATAGGTATAGGTGCTTTTGCCAAAATGCCTTTGGTTCTGCACAGAATAACAGGGCTAAAAATAACAGCTGGAGCAGGTAGGGAATAGGATTGGAGTGGGCCATTCAAAACCTGTGGAACTTTGTAACCAGAATACTAACAAAACCAGTAATAACCCTAATGAAAATACTAGCAAGGTTAAATCTGTACTGGTATTTTCATGTTAGCATCACAGTCACCTTTGTGGCACTAACTCTGAAGCTTATGCGTACTCTTTGAGATGTAGACCTGGTTTCCTTAGCTTCTGATAGACAGTATTTTTATATCAGTACTAAAAATCTGATCCAAGGTGAAGCTTTTTTCATTACTTCATTGTAATACCTTTGCAGTTTCTTCATTTGTACTTGCAAATTGTCAGATACCTAACATAGTGGAGAAAGCTGAATGGTTCTTGCAGTTGTTAAGCCAGGCACTGTTTGCATTAAAGGAAAGCAGTTCTATAAATACTCAGGTTTTTCTTAAGATCTTTATATATTGCCAAGGATTTTTCTTTAATTCTGTTGGAAGAAATTACATATGAACCAATGTGATTTCCACACTGTTCCTACCTATTCTCCTCTTTAACAATTCTGTAGGAGGTAATTCAAGGCAAAGACATGTTATAGTAGAACAGCCTACTATTGTAATATTCACTTTATAAATGGTGAAACTGAGACTTAGAGAGAATAAGTAACTTGCTCAAGTCACTGAGCAAGTAATATTGCTGAGTTTAAACTCAGGGAATATGTAGCCTGAGCTCTTAACCACTAAGGCATATATGGTTTATAATTGCAAATGTGAAATATAGTTGACCCTTGAACAACAAGGGAGTTAGGGGTGCCAACCCCACAGAGCAGGTGAAAATCCATATATAACTCTTGACTCCTCAAAAACTTAACTACTGATATTCTACTGTTGTCCTCAAAGCCTTACTGATAACATTTTATACGTTATGTGTATTATTATTATTATTATTATTATTATTAAGCCTGCAGCACCCTATATTCCCAGGCGGTCTCCCATTTAAGTACTAACCAGGCCTGACCCTTCTTAGCTTCCGAGATCAGATGAGATCAAATGAGATCGAGAGCGTTCAGGGTAATATGGCCGTAGACTATGTCATATGTATTATATACTGTATTCTTTCAATAACATAAGCTAGAGAAAAGAAAATGTTAAAATCATAAGGAAGAGAAAATATATTTAAGGTATTTATTGAAAAAAAAATCCAAATACAAGTGGACCCAGGCAGTTCAAACCCATGTTGTTCAAGGGACAGCTATAGTGGCTTAAGGCATCTTTCAGTCATGTATGTAATTGAATAGTGACTCTGGGAAGGTATCTAGATTCTTTACAGTGTGCCCAACAGTCAAGATTTGCCTTCCACTTTATATAACCTAAAATATGTATTAGGGAAGAGGAGGCTATGAATGAATGTGATATTCAAATTGGGTGGAATTAGTGACTTAATCATTATACAAAGTGCTGGAGTTTGCTTCTTTACTCATGGTTAAGGTTTAGTTGGCTTACCTTCCAAGACTGAAATGACCTTATGTATTTTTGATCCTATAAGAAAAGTGGAATTTTGATTTTTTGTGTGTGTGATTTTTATATAGTGACTACTTTCTGGTACTTTTATGTATTACTATATAGCATTTTAATAGGAAAGGATGATACTTTTATTACTCAGTTGCAGAAGAGACTATCAGATGTTGTCTTTAGTATTTGTCAAGATGTGTTAAATGGGCCTCTACTACTCAAATGACTTTCCCTTGAAGTTGATTTGCTTCCATGACGGATTTACTGAATAAAGATACTACTGAATATAGTAGATGTTAGTATGTAGTTTTCAGTTGATTGTTTTTTTCTGAAGATCAGTGGTCCAGTCCATAGTAGAATTAGTGTTTTCTAACTCTGACTTTATATAGACAAATCGAGGAGCTAGAATTTGGTCAATTAAGATGTGAGGAAGGAAACTAGTATTTTCTGAGGTCCATGTACTTTAAAATGGATTTTTCACACTAATAGTAACATTGTAAGGTTGGGATAATATACTTGTACAGTGAATTTGAAATATAATGAACATATACTAAAGTCTGCTCAATTGTTAAGTGCCACTGTAAATATGACACTTTTTAAGTGTTTTGTTAATTAAATCAAAGTTGTGGTTAGATGACTGAGAGTTTAGAAAATTTTGGGGTGTGTGTGTGTGTGTATGTATGTGTATGTATGTATGTGTATGTGTGTATGTAGCTGGTTAACAGCATGGCAGAAATGGAATTTCTTTAGCATTTGTATGTTAGAACTAGAGTAAAATACACAAATAGTTACAAATGCAGAATAATTGTAGGTTTTTAAATATAGTTGTATTTTTCTTTTTTCCTTGAATACTTGTAATTGGATAATTTTATAAGAATCTTTTAACTAGTGGAGTTTTCTAGAAATTGTATTTGTCTCATTTTGTCTTTTGTGTAATAGTAGAGTGGTGGTTTTTTTTTTTTCTCTTTAAGCATCCTATTTTCCGTTTTTTCCTTACCCCTCTCTCTCTTTCATGTCTTTGGCTGTGAATCTCACTTAAACTCTTTTATAGTCTTGAAAAAATTTACCCTTCAGATTTTTAATTTTTTAAAATGTAGAGTAGGGCTGATTCTGTCTATCTCACAGGGGTTGCTGTATATTAAAACACTAATAGACACATTGCTAGTTACCTTGTTTTTTTTTTCCTACAATTTATAAACATCTATCAAAAGCTCACTTTTTTGGAGTTTAAAGTTTGTCCTATTGTCAGTCAGTAAAAACAAATCAGTAAAAACAAATTAACATGGAAAATTTCAAACATACGCAAAAGCATGAGACAACTCTTACGCACCCATCAGCCAGCTTCAGTCGTTATCAACATTCTTTCATTCTTTATATGTCATTTTAACTAATGACATGTAGCCTCTATATGTTTGTTTTCTTTAGCTCTCTCCGATTTGTTCCTTGGAATTGTAATACTTTAAAATTACTAACTTTGGGGACAAATTTTCTAGGAACCTAAAGTCTGCTGTCAAGTTTGTATGAAATCGATGAAATAATATCTATGGTGTGTTCAATGAAGTAATTTTATGCTCAATAACAGGATCTGCTGTGTGCTTTACTGTTCTGTATTGAAAGCAGTGGTGTTTTGTATTTTTGTCTCATCAAATGATTTTGAATTTAAAATTATCTAGGGTCACCATATGTTTATATATAGGGTTTGACTGTATTTTTTTCTTTAGTATTTGAGATAGAATTCTAATCTAATTCAAGATAACATACTGATTAGGGTTTGAAACTACAGGGACCATTTTCAATAAGGGGAGTGAACCAGTTGAGTTGGCTTTTGTCCTACATGATAGAAATTTACATGTATACTCCTTTAAGTACCTTATCTATAGTAACCTTAAATATTGGTACAGTTTCTCTGGGTTTTTTTTGTTTGTTTGTTTTTCTTTTAGCTCTTGTCATTTTTGGAGTGGGGGCAAAATATTCTTAATTCCAAATTATAGTCCCAAGAGACCCTAACTAATCATTGGGAGTGTTGCATAATTTATTTGTCTGGAAATGTCAGTTCATTGGTGTGGATTAGGATAACTCTTCCTGTATAAATCTGAAGACATGAAAACTTGCTGTAGAACAAAATTTTAAGAATATTTTTGCCTAAGGCAAGTCAGATTTTGACTCTAATGAGAATGTTTTCAGCTAGCTTCTCGGCTCTCTGGCCCCACAGGGTATATTGTTAGTTGATTGGTAGTACATCCTGTTACTTTTTCTGTCCTTTAGAGGAAGGCGGAAATTTCCACAAAGATACCTTTTCTTTCCCTCTACCTATGGCAAACAGAACCATTATTAAACCCTGTCCCTTGGGCTGCCTTTTTTTTTCCTTGAAATCTGTATTTTCTTTTCAAATTGGAAGCTTTCTTGGTATTCTAGCTTAAGTAAAAAGCCTGTAAACTCTTTCTCTGCAGTCACTACAAGGTGAATAGATTTCTATGTTGTTTTTTTGAATATATTTGGTACCCTGGGTGGAGTAAAAAAATTAGCATGATGACTGGTGACTTTTAGAGATTGGTTCGGAAACAATTATCATATCATCCGCACCCTCCCCTTTATTTTAACTGTCTTACTGATAAGCAGGTCTGCCTGCATTCCATTTTTCATGTTTTACCATCCTCTGCTGGTTAAGAAGGGGGCTGAAGGTTGACCAAGTCTATAATAATTCAGGTCTATATGCATATTAGGCTTGATCTGTGTCATGAATAATGTCATAGATTAGGAATTGAAGGACCAAATCATTATTACATATTCCATTATTACAAATCATTATTACAAATTGCATTTGTAATTCCATATACATATAGTGTATAACACGCAAGTTACTTAGAAAACACTGCTTTGGAAAGAATTTTTCTCTAGTTTAATTTATATCTAATAAGTTGATGTGAAAGGTTGCATTAAGGTATTTTCTCTAGGGCTTGGAAAGAGCATAACATAATAGAGACTAAACAAATATTTGTTAAATAAATTAATGCATGCATGAATGAAAACATCTCAGGAGTATTTTTGGTAGAGAGATGGGCAGGACCATACACCTTTTTCAGGTAAGTATCTTGAATATTCAGATAACTGGTTTCTAGTTCTTGCCTCTCAGCTATTTGTAGCATTTGAGAATCCCTGCTACAAATTCAGAATAAAAAGAACCATCATCTGGGTAAGGGGCCTGGGGAAAAAATTTCTACATGCTTGCATTTTGCTCATTGCAGCATTTCATTATAAAATAATTGGGGACTTTTGCCTTGTGAAATACTTTTGTATCACCCATGTGGCAGAATTTCAGATACTTGAACTGGCTTTAAACCTAATTCTGCCACTTCCAAACTGAATGGTGACCTTATCTTAATCACTTAATCACTCTTATTCAATCTCCTTATTAGTAAATAGGGACCACAAACCTGCCTAGTTGACCTATGGCATCGTGTGAGGTTCAGATGAGATAATATAGGTAGT
Organism: Pteropus vampyrus; assembly: GCF_000151845.1. Lineage (NCBI taxonomy): Eukaryota > Metazoa > Chordata > Mammalia > Chiroptera > Pteropodidae > Pteropus > Pteropus vampyrus. The sequence continues at coordinate 3,664,535 of NW_011888828.1, forward strand.
TAAAGCACTTCTTAAAATCTTAATTTACTTTAAGAATGAAGCAGCCCTCTTGCTGTATGCTTACTCCATAGAGAAAGCTTTCTCTTGTAAGGGCACTAATCCCATCATGGGGCCCCACCCTCATGATCTAGTCCAACCCTAATTACCTCCCAAAAGCCACACTTCCAGATACCATCATGTTGAAGGTTAGGACTTCACATAAGAATTTTGAGTCTACAGCCATGCTACACTGAATGTGCCCGATCTCATCTGATCTCGGAAGTGAAGCAGGGTCAGGCCTAGTTAGTACTTGGATGGGAGACCACCTAGGAAGACCAGGTGCTGTAGGCGTTTTTTTAATATATATATATACACACACATATATATAGTGTATAATATGTATATAAAATACATAATTATATATATAAATTACATATATAATTTATATATAGCAGCTACCCCCTTTATTCAGGACCTTGAAGTAATGGTTGTGCAGGTTTTGCCTGGGCAAAGGGTTGCTGGTGGTGGCTGAAATCCAGTCCTCCATGGGATATTAAAAGGGTTTCTTTTTTTGTATTTTATCCTTCTAAAAGGGTTGTATTTTGGCAATTTCTCAGCCCAGAGGAGATGCCTTTTTGTAATTCAGTGTACTGTATATATACTTTGATGTTAAAAGCTGGAGGATTCTTGGTTTGGCACCAATTTGCTTATTTTGCTTGCTCCATTTAGATTTAATGGCCTTGGGTTTTTTAAAGTCCCTGAGTTTGGATAAAGCCCATCTAATTAATGCAAATATATAAGCTGTCCATATGTTATGAAATAAGTTTTTCATTTTCATGAAATTTGTTTCTTAAATGATGACTATCTTTAATCATTAGAACTTGTTAATAGTGATTCTGTTTCACATTTCTTGGTGATAATTTTTGTAAAGCATTTATACATGCTACTTTTGATCCTAGCAAAATTGTATTTTTTTCAAAAGTGAGTAATCATTACCTAATTTATTATAAGAAGGCAGATTTAATTTGCTAAAGTGATATAAAGTGTATCATGCTAGAAGATTACTAGATTTTCAGGGCACTAATATATAGCCTTGATTTTAGTCATAATAAAACTATTTAAATTAAATTATTCTAATATGACATATAAAGTTCTTTTAGATATACCGAATAATTAAAACCTTACTTTCTGATCTCTTTTTAAAGTTATAAATATTCTAGTTTTATAATTTTTTTTCTACGTATGTTTTTGATGGAATCTGATAGTTAATGTAGGTCTTTTTTGTTTCTATTTCTAGGTATGTAATTGATAAATTATTTTAAATGAAATTCATTTGTTAAATAATATATATAATTATAAGATTTAATAATTGCTAACATTTATGAAATACTTGTTAGACTGACATAGTTTTAAGCACTTTATATGTATGTATTCAGTCTTAACAACCCCATGAAATGATTTTTCCAGCTAGACTCATTGTTTGTATTCCAAACACACCAAACAGCAGAGCCATGATTCATACCTAGGCGTGATTTCTGATACTGAGCACATATCCATCCCCAACTCTCATTTGTTTTAAATTGACTACATGTATCATAACCCATTTTTTCAGGGTTACCTGCTTCTCTCTCTGAATTATTTCCATTCATTATGTATGTACGTAAGGAAGAATTTGCCAAATTAGGTAGCATGATCACCCGTTATAGCATTTTTCAGTGTTATTTACATTAAGTATATAAAACTTAATACATGGAAAATTAATTGCTTTTTTGTTGTCTGTACTAATCTGGTACAGAATTATACACAAATACTAAATATATTTAATATATGATATATAATATATACAATATATATTATATAATATATAACATGTAAACTGATATGGTATGTGATTGGTTTTAGAGAAAGTAACTAGTTATTATCTAATGAGTAAGGCTCATCAAATATGGTTATATCTTTAAATGAACTAACTGTGCTCCCCTTCATTACTATTTGTTTAATTAATCATTAAAAGGCAGAATTTAGGACATAGTTAAAAATGTTTGTAGAAGAGAGTAGGTAATTAAGAGCTTGAGGGTAGCATTAAGGGGAAGAACTATGGGTAGGCATATGAACACATTGGAACAGACAAAAGAGAGTAAGATGAGCAGGTGGAATTAATTCAGTGTGTATTTATTGAGCATCAGCTATGTGCTGGTCTTTGTTAGTGCTGGGGATATATTACAAAATAAGAACACAAAAATATCTGCTCCTGAAAATTGGAAGTGGGGAAAAAGGGCAAATTTAGAGGGAAAAAAATAAAGTAGAGGAACTAATGGCTGGTTGAATATGATTTTTGCTTGAAAGAATATGTTGCTATCCACTTTTATGTCAGGGTAATTAGGTTAGTTTGCATTTTTTAGAATTTTATATAAATTATATATACAGGTGGAATCATACAGTGTATGTTTCTCTGGTCTTTTTTCACTTAACATAATTATTTTGAGATCCATACATGTTGTATCAGCATTTTATTATTTTCTTATTGCCGAGTAGTATTCATAGTGTGGCTATACCAAAATTTTACCCATTCACCTTTTGAAAGACATCCGGATTGTTTCTAGTTTGTGGCTATTACAGATAAAGCTGCAATGAACATTTATATACAGGTCTCATATGGTCACACACTTTCATGAATTTCTAGGAGTGGGATGGCTGTATCATACGGTAGGTATATGTTTAACATATTAAGAATCTATCAGACTGTTTGCAAATTGGTTGTACCTTTTTCTTTTTCCACCAGCAATGTGTAAGAGTGGTAGGATATGTATACAAGAGCATGAATACTAGAGGGTGAGAATTACTGGGAGCTATCTTGGAGCCTGGCAGCATACTACCTCTCCCTTACTGATTTCTTAATTCCATCTCTAGTGTCATCTTTACTTATCCCATCTTTTGAGGCAGAGTATACAGATGTTTCTCAAAAGGTTTTAAAGGAGCTCTTTGCATGAAATGTTAGTTTTAAAGGTCCCAAGTTTCCAAAATCGGTATGAAATGTAACAAGAAATACCTTTCTGTGTAGAATTGAGCAAGGAGGTGAAGCATTTGTGTGCCAGCAGCACTTAGGGGCAAGTGCTTCAGCCAAACTTCAGGGGGGCAGGGGTGCCCTACGCCAGAGCTTCACTCCTGGTCACCCTCTGTTATTCCCACTGCTAGTCTAAGTTCAGTATAGAGTTCACCACCAAAGGTGGCCAGGTCTCTGCCTCCTGGGCAGAGTAGATACCTAACGCCTACTCCTTCCCTCGCTGTCTCAGTGCCCGGCTGGGAGCTAAACGTACTTCTTTAAACACCAGCTTTAAAAACAGAAATAATTTAACCATATTTGAAAGAATTTATTAGCTTGAATTATTTGTTATACTGTTTTGATAACAAAATGATGCTATGCTCTTGAGAACTATTGAATTAAGTAGTACAGTTTGCCTTTTTGCTTAATATCTGGAAATCATTAGGTTTGGGGTTCTTCAGTTTGATTTCCATAGGATTTCTTTTACTGCTCGATGTTGAGTTATCTGACATTTGAATTCTTTTTTATTCTGGTAAAATATATGTAACAAAGTTTACCATCTTAACCATTTTTCAGTATATTATACAGTGGTATCAACTACATTCATATTATTTTACAATCCATCTCCAGAACTGTTTTCATCTTGCAAAACTGAATCTCCATAGCCATTCAACAGTAACCGCACATTCTCCCCTTGCCTCCAGCCCCAGGCAACCACCATTCTATGTTGTCTTTTTGTATCATTTTCTTCTAATCAGATAATTTTTTATACTAACAAAAACAAGAAGAAAAATATTTTTTCTTATACTAACTATTCTTATACTAAATATTTTTTCTTATACTAATTTTTTATACTAACAAAAACAAGGAGAAAAATATTTTTACATAACTTCAGATTTCAGTTTTTGACATCTTAGAGAAGAAATTTAGAGGAAACATAGCAGCGCTTATGGTGAATGATTTGTGACTTGGTATCATATGTGACTGTGTTCTTTCAATTCTTTTTCTACATTTGATACTTCAACATAAATGCATTAAAAAAGGATGTTCACTGAATTCCCATTTGGTAGTTGCAAGTTGGAATGGAAAATTTTAAAGAACATCAGACTGGATAATTCCTAGGAAATTAGTACACATTTTTTTTCTCACTTTCCATTGTGCACCTGTCATTTGTGTAAATGCACAGATCAGAATGTAGGTGTTCAGGTTGTTTTCCCAGCTCATCGAATTGCTTGAATTTCTTCCATCACATTTATAGTCTCCTGATTCACTAAGTTATTCTGATAAGCATTGCCCTACATTCTGTGACTTCTTTGTTCACTATTGGTCCTCTGTAATAGTTTATTTGACCCATCTTTAGCTCCTTCCAGAAGTAGAAATGCAGTGGTAAAAGTCATGCAAATTACAAAAGAAACCTGTATTTTTAATTCTTTGGGCTTTTCCTTTTGTCAGATACACTGTAATATGTAGATGTAAGCAAACAAAGAAAAAAAAAATCTCTGGTAATCCTAGCATTTATTATATTTTTATGGGGATTTCTCTGACAGTTGAATAATGCTTTTACTACTTACTATATTCGAATCTCAGATTTACTGTAATCTTATATTTTTCCTTTGTTTTTAATTTGTCTTTTATCAACATTTAGTTTTGGATGGTCACATATTAACCAATCTTACGGTTTTCAGTTCCCTCTAAGCCTAGTTTTCAAGAACCATTTTGTTTTTTGAACATCTAATGCCCATTTAAAGCATATTACATATTTTAAATAGTTGTATCTTGATTTCCTTGCAACGTATGTAGATACTTTTATAATTAAGCGCATGTGTTGTAGAATGAGACTTAAGGAACAATTAATAAACTACCAATTACTTGAAGACCACATTGAATACCAAGTCTGTTGTACCACTAAGTAGTTTTAATTTAGTGTACATTGTGGGTCTTCTGTGTTTTTCCCTAAAAGCTTTTTAGCTGGATGAAGAAAATGTACCGTGTTGTTTTTTTGCCCATTCATTTTTCCTTGACTCTTAAGATGCTATTAATTCTAAAATGCATCATTATTTTATGTATCACCGAAAAAGAGAAAAACATTATCTATTAAACTATGCAACAATACTTTCTTATCACTTAAACTTAAAAAAAACCTTTTTGTTAATAACTGCAAACTTAAAAGTTTCAAGAACATCTGCTTATCTTTTTTAGATTAACCTATTAACAATCTATTTCATTCGTTTCATCATTGCTTGCTTCTCTCCCTCCCCCACTCGCTTCTCCCCCTCTACACAGTTTCTTTCTGGCATTTGAAATTAAGTTGAACATACCCCTAAATGCCATAGTGTATATCTTTTACATAACCAAAATACAATAGTCAGTTTTAATTATTCAACAAATTTAACTTTGATACAGTATTTTTAAAACACCATCTATACTTCATTTTTGTCACTTGGTCTAATAACATCCTATACTTTTTTCCTGCTTTTCCATTTGGATTCAGTCTAGGGTCAGATACTGAATTTACTTTTGTCTATTTAGTCTCTTTTAATCTGGAATATTTCCACAGCCTTTCTTTGCCTTTTATGATGTTGATAAATTGAATAATGGTCTTTTTTTTTTTTTTTTATAGTGTTTCTTATTTTGGGTTTTTCTTATATTTGCTCATGATTAGGTTTAGATTATGAAACCCTCCTAAGGATTCTACCTAAGTGATGTTGTGTTTTTCTCAGGACATCAAATCTGGAGTCCTACAATATTCATTTGATCTTCATTGGTGATGATAATTTTTGTTACTTGCTCGAGGTGTTGTCTCACTTCTCCACTATATAGCTATTATTTTTACGCTTGTGATTAATAAGTAATCTGTGAGGAAACACGTTAAAACCATGCAATTATCTTGTTTCTCAGCAAATTTCCTCCGTAGATTTCTCATCCATGGATGATTCTCGCCTAAACAGATCTTTATACTGATAGTTGCAAAATGTTGATTTTTAAGCTCCAGCATTCCCTTCACATTTACCGGTCAGCCCTTGGCATTCTACCATAGGCAAGAATCCTCTGTCCTTCCTCATTTACTTACTTACTTACTTATTTATTTATTATAGATATAAATGCTTAGATTCCTATTTTATATAGTTGTCTATAATTCATTACTGTCCTTAATTATTTTGATGTACTTCTGTACATTGTGACATAATGTGTTCCAGGTTAATGTTATGCCTATCCTTGAGTGAGCCACTTTTCTGAGGAACTTAGGTTCCTTTGTAGGGAATGGTCTTAGCAAGATTTTGTGCTAGATGTTCTCATTATTCTGGAGGCATCTTTGCTTCTTGGTTCTTTCAGTTGACAGAGGAAGAAACGTACGCGCGCGTGCACGTGTGCGTGTGTATGTAAAAACGAGTATGTATGTCTGTGTACTTATATGCACACATTCATATTTAATTTTATATATACTTATGTGTTTGCACATACACATATACATATTTTAGAATTTACAAGTGCAAATCCAGCCCATCCCTACAGGATTCTTGATTTTCTCACACATTCCTTTATTTGTATTCTCCTCCACAGTGAGAACCCTGGCTTCCAAAAGTATATATCTCATTTGCTTAGTCCTAAAATACTTCAAAAATAGTTTTAGAATTGCTTTGCGTATACCACTACCACACACAAACAAAAAGCCCACCTACTAAAAATCAGAATTTGTTTGCATTTCAACCCCCTACCCAAGCTAAGACTGAGGGTATGTGTATGTGTGTAGGTATGTATACACATACATATACACATGTACAGTTGATTTTTGAGCACATGGGGGTTAGGGATGCTGACTGCCCATGCAGTCGAAAATTCACATAAAACTTCTGATTTTCTAAAAACTTAACAACTAATAGCCTACTGTTGACAGGAATCTTTACTGATAACATAAACAGTTGATCAACACATATTTTGTATGTTATATGTGTTATATAATGTATTCTTACAATAAAGTAAACTAGATAAAAGAAAATATTAAAATCATAAGGAAGAGAAAATACATTTATAGTATTGTGCTGTATCTTGATACCATAAATTTATGTTGTCTGTTTACAAGATGAATTGTCAGTCATTATCTACATCAGTATTGTCTTATACAGAACACTATAGATGTTACATGTATTCTTAACACTAGACATCAAAAATGAAAAGATAGCGTGAAAAATTATTTACAGATATAACAATTCATGGATTGATAACAGTGAAGGAGTGTGATTGCTTTATGGTAGTCTAGTGTAATCAATCTGATTGCATCACAGTAGCCTAGCCTATACACTAATGAATGAATCAGTATAAAACGTTATGGCATACAGTAATAGTCATATTCATGACTATTGATAACTAACAATAAACATCATTACATTAAAAAAAAATCTGTGATGAAAGGCTGATACAATTTCTCCGATTAGGAAAGAGGCATTCAGTATTGTAATTCTTTGAAAACAAAGTTATAAAACAGAAAATTAAAACATTATTAAATTTATGTTAAATATTACTCTCCATATGCCTATGTAAGGACAAGCTATCCACTTCCATACAGGTCTTGCACATAATTTTCTATATGATGAATACTTAAGTGAGGATGATGATGATTGCACAAAAATGTCTGAGTTCTTACTGTACAGTTATTAGATTTTTACACACTCAGACATACAGAACAGATTTTTAACTACACTATCATGATTATTTACTATTAAGTAGAAATAGATTCATGTTGAGTAGGCTGAGGAGGAGGAGGAGGAAGATGAGTGTTTGGTGTTGCCATCTCAGGGTTGACAGGGAAGAGGTGAAGAAGGTGGAAGGGTAGGAAGGGGAGGCAGGCACACTCAGTGTAACTTTATGAAAATGTAATTTCTGTGTGACTTTTTTGCTTTTTCATTTCTCTAAAAATGGATTTATATGGTACCAATTCTTCAACTCTTTGCTTTAGTTTCAGTGCCCATCATAGAAGGATCTGTATTGAAAAAGAAGTCAAAAGCAGTTTTGAATAATCAATACTTCTGCCAGAACACGAATTTGTTTTTCAGCACTGCTTCTAATAATGTCTTATTCCTTATCATCTGGCACTCATCTTCATCAAGTTGTCTTCTGTTAATTACTCTGGTGTGGTGTCTGTTAGCTAGTGAATTTCTCGACAGTCCATATCTGGAAGCCTTTCACCTACTTTTTGCCAATCTCTTCCATGATTTTCTTGATTGGTTCTGTCATAAATCTTGTGTAGTCATGCACAACATCTGGACTCAGTTTTCTCCAGGAGGTATTTATTGTTTTAGGCTTGATGGTATTCACAGCTTTTTCTATAACAATGATGGTGTCTTTAATGGCGTAATCCTTCCAGACTTTTGTGATGTTTTCTCTTTTGGGATTCTCTTCCATAGTATTGACAGTCCTTCCCATAGACTATCATGCATAATGAGTCTCAAAGGTCCTCATGACCCCATGATCTAGAGGCTGAATTAAAGATGTGTTTGGGGGCAAGTAGACAGACCATTTTAATGCCTTTGGTGTTGAACTCATGAAGTTCTGGATGGTCAGGGGAATTGTCCAATATCAGAAGAACTTTAAAAGGAAGTCTCTTATTGGCAAGATACTTCCTGACTTCAGGGACAAAGCATAGATGGAACCAATTCAGAAAGTGTTCTTATTGTCCATATCTTTTTGTACACCAGAAGACTGGCGGCGGGTGTTTCTTTTCCCTTAAAGTCTTTGGTGTCAGCAGCTTTATAGATAAGGGCAGTCCAGATCATAAACCTGACTGCATTTGAACAAAACAGTGCAGTTAGTCTTTCCCTCCCCCCACCTAAATTCTGGTGCTTTTCTTCCTTACTAATAAATAGCTTTTTTTCTTTTTCTTTTTTTTCAAGAATAGGGCATTTTCGTCTGAATTAAAAACCTCTTCAGGCTGATATGCTTTCTCCTCAGTGATTTTTTTAATGCTGTCTGGGAATTCATCTGCTGCCTCTTGGTTGGCAGAAGCTGCTTCTCTTATTGACATTTTTAAACCAAACCTTTCTAAAATGATCAAACCATCCCTTGCTGGCATTAAATTCTCTAGCTTTAGATCCTTCACTTTGCTTCTGCTTTAACTTGTCATACAGTGACTTTGCTTTTTCTCAAGTCATTTTAGAGTCTGTAGATATCCCTTTCATATAGGAATCTTGCACCCACATAAAAGCTTCATTTTTCAGTATGAGAAAAAGGCATTTTGTGAAAAGTGCAAGGTTTTCTCTCCTGATGGAGTAGCTGTAGTGACAATTTCATGAAATTCCCTTTTTCCCCCAATGGTCCTTATGCTGGATTCATTTATTTTGAAATGGCAGGCAACCATAGCTACAGACTTCAATATTTGGTACATATCAAGCAATTCAGCTTTTTCTTGTAATGTCATTACTTTTCTTTGCTTCTTGGGAGCACTTGCAGCATCACTAGTGGCACTTCGTATAGGTCTCACGGTGTTATTCAGGGTTTACAGTATTGTACTAAATACGATGAAAAATATGTGAGAACTGCGAGAGATTTTTTACTGTGATACGCAATTTATTGGAGATGTGAACTGCTCACGCAAACATGATTAGTGTCACATGGTGTTTTAAGTGAATACTCACAATACTTGAGCTCATTGCAATATCAACAGGAAATGTCTGTGAAATTATTACAGTATGTATTACAGTAAGTTTTTTGCATTTATGATTTATACTTCATCTTTATATTTCATAACTGCAAATGGCACCCTGTATAGTCTATAAGTGTTTGTGTAAGTTTCAATACTTAAGTTTTATACTAGATTTGTGTATATTTTATGGTAGCGAATGATAAAATAGACCAGTATCCACATACATTTTTTGCATTTATGACATACCTAACTTTTTATTAATTTTTAAAATATTTCTGGGCTATGTGGTTCATCTGCAAGTTCTTTCAGATGATCACAAATCTCCAAAATAATTTCCAATATATTTATTGAAAGAAATCTGCATGTAAGTGGACCCACACAATTCAAACCTGTGTTGAGCAGGGGTCAACTGTATAGTCAAGTGTTCATAAATTACTCAGATTAGCTCTTTTTCTCCCCTATTCATTCTAACTGCAATTGAATTCTTAGTTGTGATTTTAATTTTCCCTCCTTGTCATCTTTCTCGATTTAATTAAAATTTTTATTGAATACATGGAACATCTTTTCACTTATAGGTAATCAGCTTCATTGTTTTCTGATTTGCTTTTCATTTATTTTTGTTAAGCAAAGCAGATATATATATATATATATGTATGTTCTCTAATTTTCTCTTTCTTAGAAGGAAGGTAGCTTTTTTCCTCTTCTTATTGCGGTAGAAATATATAATGTAAAATTTACCGTAACTATCTATACTGTCTGGTGTACTGAATATCCAATTCTTATCTCTTAGCTTTCTATAAATCATTGGCTTTGTCCTGGTTTGTCAGCTCCCTGTATTTGGCATATGCATTTTCATTTCTGCCTCCCAAATTCCAACTGCTAGATGAAATCCTATAGAGACTTTCTTTCAAAATTCTGACACTTATTGTCTGTATATATTGAATTTAATTGTGATTGTTGTATTTTGTAGGAATATTTGAATGTTAATAATTGTCACTAAACCTCAGATGGAAGAAAAAAATAATTAAGTACAACAAAAAAATTTACTTTAACTATTAAGTGTACATTCAGTGGTGTTAAGTACATTTATATTGTGCAACCATCCCCACTGTTCATCTCCAGAACTCTTTGTCTTGCAGAACTAAAACTCTACACCCATTAAACAATAACTCCACATTTCCCCCTTCCCCTGGCAACCACCATTCTACTTTCTGTCTCTATGATTTTGACTACTCTAAGTGGAATCATACAGTATTTGCCTTTTTGAGGCTGGCTTATTTCACTTAGCATAATGTCCTCAAGATTCATCCATGTTGTCATAAATTGCAGTATTTCCTTTTTAAAGCTGAATAATAGTCATGGAATGTATATACCACATTTTGCTTATCCATTAATCCATGGATACAACACTTGGGTTGTTTCCGTGTTTTAACTATTGTGAATAATGCTGCTATGAACATGGATGTACAGATATCTCTTCAAGACCTTGCTTTCAATTCTGTTGGATATATATCCAGAAGTAGAATTGCTAGATCATCTGATAATTTTTTGAGGACTGCCATAATGGTTTCCATAGTGGCTGTGCTATTTGCCAGTCTCTCCAATATTACACAAAGGTTCTGGTTTCTCCACATTCTCACTAATACTTTTCTGGGTTTTTTTTTGTTAGTAGCCATCCTCGTAAGTGTGAGGTGAGATACATCATTATACTTTTGATTTGCATTTCCTTAACATAACATAATTAGTCAGTCACGTTAAGTATGTTTTATGTACTTGTTGGTCATTTGTATATTCTCTGGAGAAGTGTTCAAGTCTTTTGCCCATTTTTGAATTGGATTGTTGTTGAGTTTTAGGAGTTCTCTGTAGATTCCAGCTATTAATCCCATATCAGTTATATAATTTGCAAATATTTTCTTTCATTCTGCAGGTTGCTCTGTTTAATGGTGTATCTCTGTTGATAGTATCTTTTGATGCACATAATTTAAACATTTTTATGAAGTCTAGTTTGTTAGTTTTTCTTTTGTTGCCTTTGCCATCATATCCCAGAAAGCATTGCCAAATCCAGTGTTGTGCAGCTTTTGCCCTGTGTTTTCTTCTAAAAGTTTTACAGTTTTAGGTCTGACATTTAGATCTTTGATCCATTTTGAATTAATTTTTGCACATTGTGTAAGGTAAGGGCCTACACTCATTCTTTTTTGCATGTGGATACCCAGTTTTCTGAGCACCATTTGTTGAAATGCCTGTATTTTTCTCTCTGAATTGTCTTGGCATCCAGCATATACTGTTTTGAACTTTACTATTTTTACATAACAGTTTTTCATGAAAATCACTCTGTATCGTTCCTTAGAGATCTTCCTCGTTATTTTTTACAGCTGCATAATTGTTTTTTCTTTTGTGTGTGTATGTGCCATTATTTATTCAACTAATCTCCTGTACTTGGACATTTAGATAGTTTCCAGTATTTCTAAATAATGCTGTAATAAATAACTGTTCAAATAAATCTTTCTGTGGTTGGAGATGTATCTTTAGGTTATATTCCTTGAAGTAGAATGGCTGAGTAGAAGTGTAAATGAATTTGTGGTTTGGTTATATATTAGAAAATTTAACATTTCCATGTGGGTTGAACCATTTTGCATTCCCACCAGTAATATATGAAAGTGCCTGAACTCACAGTGTGTTTTGTCAAGCTTTTGATGTTTTTGCCAGTTTGATGAGTGAGGAGTGGTATTTCAGCATAGTTTTAATTTGTACCCATTAACAATCACTCAATGGTTCATCCTTCCCTCCAGCCCCTGGGTAACCACTAATATACTTTCTGACTCATATTTAACTTTTAATATTTAAACCTGGTTGTCTAGTTTTCTTTCCTTTTAGTACATTTGAAGTAATACACTGGAGGGATCTTGAGAACGCTTTAGAGTGTTTTAATGATAGCAGAAGTGACAGTTGAGAAAGTAACAGTGGAGGATCCAGAATAAACAACAACAAAAACCCTACAGTGCTTCATTATCCAAAAAATAGTAATGATATGACTAATGAATTAATCTTTGTAATTAAGAAAAAGTTATATTTAATTATCTTTTTAAGGAGCCAGGGAATTATGCATTTCTTATTGGAAAGTATATGGGGAAAATACTGAACTGAAAAAGGACAAATACAATTATGGAGGGTACTTTTTTCTAGCTCTAAAATGAAAAAAAATATGTAGATATTAATGTCTACCTTTCAGAATTGTTAACATTTAGTGAAGTCCTCTCAGTAAGAGGCATACACTATTAGTTCTGAAAAAGTTTATATAAATTTCATCCTACTTTTAGATAAAAATAGATACAATTTAGGCTTTTCCTTGATTTTGAAAAAGATATCCAAGCCATCTGAATATTTCCCTTGGAAGACTGAGACTTGGTAAAACTTGATTGTAACTTCAAACTTAGAAATAATCGCTTTCCAATAAAATGTGGTATCATCCATAGTCTCCAAAGTGGGATGCTGAAGATGACTTATTACAGTACGTGAAGGAAGTATTAGAATTCATATCCATTTTCTTAATGAGTAATAAGAAAAAATAAGAAAAAAAAACCTAGCTTTGGTGCCCCTCATTATTTTGTCAGATAGTTAAATGAGATTTATAGCTTGTGGCATCCTCAGGAAGCCTGGAGGGGATGATGGTGGAAACCTCACCTGTGTGTTTCCTTTCAGTTTATTGTGATGTGTTTACTTTTGACTAGATAAGTTGATTTAAAGATACTATTTTAAATCTATTTGTGATAAAAATATTTGTGATAAGATGAGTGATTTTAAAAATCTTTTTATACCTAAAGATTTACTAGTTATAATATGATAGATTAAATTTAAAGCTGAGTTAGGCATTTTTTTATTACAGAAACATATTCTATATTTATTTTCTCTTAATAACAGCCAGTGGTATTATTATAAATATAAATGCAATCTGTCCTATAATGTTTAACGGTAGTATTTTAACTACGAGTGAAAAAGTAACTTCTTTTTGAATGAAATTTGTGAATGTTTGGAAATATTTACATTATTTTCAGACTTTGTTGCTGAAAAGGATATGTGTCACTTATAAAAAATGGCTATACCTTGAAAAACAGTAGAAAACCACAGAAACAGAATTTTCTAATCCATTTTTTAAACAGTGAATTTTGAACTCATTTTAAGAACAAAACACAATAAATTTGTAAGAAAATCTTGAAACTTATAACTGAATTTCAGCAAAACCAACGAATCCCATCTTACAATTGGATTTACATATATTTATGTATTCTTTCTAATTTGTTTTGACATTAAAAGTGAATTCAGACTATACCTAATTGCTGTGTCTTCTCTTTACCTCACTTAATTTTTTAATTTTTATAACCTGTAAGTCTTCATTACTCCATAGGTAATTTAGGAATTAATATGTCTATGATCTGACTACTTAATTTTTTACTGATAGGAACATGTAATCTGAAGTTTGGACATCATTATCCAGATTAATGTATGCTGTTGCAGGGGTGACATTTGAACTCTATCACTAATCAAGTGCTTTTGCGTTGAGGGCCACTATTCTGTTACTTGTGTGAAGTTTGAGCACACAGTGATGCCATATTCAAAGTATTTGTGTTTCACCAAATTTGTTAAGCTCAGTGAAATATTTTTCTGCCTCAATCTCTGCTCTCCTCTCCTGTGACATGTATGTTAGATTTTTTTGATATTGTCTCATATATCCCTGAGATTATTCCTTTTTTTCAATTTTCCCTCTTTCTGTTCTTCAGGTTAAGATAATTTATATTGATTTATCTTATTTACTGATTGTTTCCGCTGTCATCTCCATTGTACTAATGAGCCTATCCAGGCTCAGTATATTTTTAAATATATTTTTCACTTCTGAAATTTTTCTTAGAATGTCATTCATGTTTCTTCACTTGTATCATTACCTTCAGAAGCTTGTTATAAAAGCTGCTTTAAATTTTTGATAATCCCAACATTTTAGTCACTGTGGTGTTGACATCTGTTTATTATTATTTTTCTTGAAATTCATCACATTTTTGACTCTTGTATCTCTAGTCTCATCTCTTTTGTCAAGTACTTTTGCACTGTTATCTTAGAATTTGTAAATGGTATCTTGGTAGACTCCGAGTCCTGTTTTATTTCTTGGAGAAAGTTGACTTTTTGTTTTAACAGGTGATCAGCTTGGTTAGGGTCAGACCACAAATTCTGTTTTGCTTTCCGTGTTTGGTGGTTTTAATATATAGTTCAGTTTTCAAGTCCTTTGCCTGTTGTGTGGTTTTTTTTTTTTTTTTTTTTTTGCTTCTGTCCTATGCATGTGCCACTCAGGGCTTAGTCTGAGATTTGATCAATTATCAAAGCTTTTGCTTTGCTGGTTTGAATCTGTCACATGCATAACTCAGTAATGAGTCTGAGACTTGTGTGGGTCCATAGAGAGCTTTCTCTTCTCCATGACTCCTAATTCTGTAGCTTTTTTCAGTTTGACTTAAAAGACAGAGTTTCTATCAGTGTTTTAGCTGCTGCTTTCGTTGTTCTGCTGTGAAACTCAGAGTCAAGGCTTACTTTTAAACATTACTGTGGTGGATATAAAATAGCCTTTAAAATTGGTTTAGCCTACTAAGGCTTGATCCTTTTGGAGTCTCTCCTCAAAATTATGGATGTTCAGAATCTTTCTACTTTGGGCACAATTTAGACTTCTCCCATCCCTGTGTGATCTGTGAGATTTTTTAGCCTACAACTCTCCAGTACTCTTGGTGGTGTTTTGAGTCTCACCCTATGCCTGTGTAGCTTAGTATTCATCCAAATACTTAACGGGGCCACTATTTATATTTCTTGAACAGTTTCTCAGGTAACATTCTTCTCTTGTATTCTACTCCTTGAATTCTAGCCACCTTGGTCTCCTGAATTCTGATCTGTGCCTCAACTCATGAGATTGTCATCTCCTGAGATGCCATCTTTTCAGCTCTTTGTGACTCCATCCTTGTATAGAAGTTTAAAAAGTGCCTCTAGGTGCAAGATTAGGAGTAGTTAATTTGACTTCATTTATTTCCCTCCTTTCAGGGATCACGGACCAGTTCTGCTTGTTGTCCAGTGTCTCAAAGTAGTTGCTTTATATATTTTGTTATCTAGTTGTGTATGGTGACAAGTTCAATCCGATATCAGTTACTCTGTCTTGGCCAGTGGGAGAAGTGTTACCCATTTATTTTTGAATGTAACAATTTATTAAACAGATTTGTGCTGTATAACAAATTAACCCAAAATTTAGAGGCTTAAAACAAACACACAGTTCATCTTACACCATTGCAGTATCTCAGCAAAGTCCAGATATTTATCATGAGTTCAAGACTAAGAATGGTTAAGACTCCTTAGGTGTACTCGATTAAATAAGCTTTTCATGGACAGTTCCTCTAGCTCTGTAGACCTATAAAACTAGAGGTATTTTATTTGCCCCCTTCCCCGCCCCAACATATAATGGTGGACTAGCATTAAATAACTGCTATACACATTTTTGTTTAAACAGGGAACACACAAGGGAGGTATTAGTCTATAGTAGTTCTGAAATTGAGCCAGGCAAATGTCGAAATTTCCTTGGTTAGGTTTCAAGCTGGGAATAATTTTCCAGGGCTCTTGATTGCTCTCTAGGTTCTTTTTTACTGGCATCTGAATTATGTTTTCTTTTTCAGAAATATAGCATATCTTTACAGCTGAGCAGAAGTCTCAGCTTGCTTCCTCTCCTCATTTTGTCCTGTGTGTATACCTCTTTTATGAACTTTGAGTTTTCTGTGAATCTTCTTGGGGTTCACATTATTACAGAAAAGCCTCACAGATACCTTCTAAATGTGGATTTGTTAAAGAGATTTGACTGTACATAACTGAAGGAGCTAGTTATAAGGCTTTTGTCTTCATGTCTGATTATGGAGTTTGAAGCTCATGAGGTAAGCATTCAGGAAGAGAAGATGGATATAAATTGGAGGAGAGCAAGAATAAGTTGGAGCCTACATGTACAAGATGGGCCCACAAGGACAGACTAAAACCTGTATGAGGTCTTGCTTGTTGCCTCTGACCCTGATGATATGAGTGTCCTTCAGAAGTTGGGTTCCTTTGTTATGAGGCTTAATATACATACCTGGCCCAGAAGTATAAAGCTGAAAGAAAATTTAGGGGAAGGTGAGGTAGTAGTAGGCCCATCCACTGTATCATACCATTGAGGTGAGCCATCAGGTACAGAAAAATGTGTGAGCTACAAAAATGGTTGCTGCCTCAATTCTACCCTTCATATTTCCCACAAGTCTCTCTCATGTGAATTAACTAGATATGTACAGGAAAGGGATTCCGGGAAATATACTTCATCCTACCCAAGTTGACCCATTACAGTACCACTATTGTTAGATATCTAAGTCGTTTGCTGCTATTTGTTACAAATAATATTGTAACTTAACTAGTGTGTATAAAGTATTTAAATATTTTGATTTATTGGAATCGATTTCTGAAAGTCCAATTGTTGAATCAAATGGTACAAATTTTTCCTTAAGGTTTTTGAGGATTTTATAGTTGCCTTTCATTCAAGAAGGCTTTTATTATTACATAATCTCATGATGGTCTATCAGTTTTAGTGTCCCATTACATAAATATGTGTATTTATGCATTTATCCAAATATCTTTTTTGATCACTACATTCAGATAGATGCAGAGAACACGCAATTGTTAAGGTATGGTTTGTCTTCAGTTTCTTCAAGTTGGTATTCAATACACTTAAAATTTATGCCATTGTGCTGCTATGACTAATAAAGTATGTTTTTGGTTCTGTTAGTTTTTTTGGTAGTACTTTGCATATAAATCATTGTTAATTTTGCCCATGGAACATGAATATTATCCCATATCAATGAGTGCATCTTATATTTGGTCTTGTGCATAGTTGTTGCTTGATTAATGCTTGTCGACAGATTCATCTGCAACAGTACTTGTGTTCTGCTCTTCTAAACTTTTCTTCATTGCTCATACTTAAAAGAATTTCTGGTTAATTTTTAATTTAGAGTTATTGAAGATTGAAGCTGTCAAATTTCTATGTAGTTAGTGCTCTCATTTTGGATGATGAAGTTTTAAATTCTCTTGTGGACTATTGTGTGAAATAATGTGCAAGTTTAAACTTCATCAGTGTTAATATTTTTAAACATCCTTTTTTATTTTATGTTAAAAATAGTAGAAAGTATAAGGGCTTTAATTTATTTCGTTGTCAACTTTTAGTATTTATACAGCTTAGTATCATGTGTAACCACATCTAACTCAGTAATGGAGTTTTCCCTTCTTTGAATTTGTAAATACTTCAGGATATTATCATTATTATTTTTTAAAATTTTTATTAAATTTAATGGAGATGACATTGGTTAATAAAATTATATAGGTTTCCAGTGTACAAGTCTATAATACATCATCTGTATATTGCATTGTGTTTAACACTCAGTCAAATCTTCTGTCACTGTATATTTGACCCTCTTTACCTTTTCTTACAGCTCCCCCAACCCCTTTTACCTCTAGCAACCACCATACTATTGTCTGTGTCTATGCGTTTTTGTTTTCATTTGTCCTTTTCATTTGCTGCTTTCAGTTTTATATCCCACATATGAGTAAAATAATATGGTTCCTGACTTTTTCTATCTGACTTAATTTTGCTTAGCATGAGATTCTCAAGATCCATCCATGTTGTTGCCAATGGCAATGTCATCTTTTTGATGACTAATTAGTATTCCGTTGTATATATTTACCACATCTTCTTTGTCTAGTCATTTATCAGAAGACACTACAGTTGTTTCCATGTCTTGGCCACTATGAATAATGCTGCGATGGACATAGGGGTACATATATCTTTAAGAGTAAATGTTTTCAAATTTTTCAGGTAGATACCTTGAGGGATTACTGGGTCATAAGGGAATTCTATTCTTAATTTTTTTGTGAATCCCATACTGTTTTCCATAGTGACTGTACTGTTTGCAGTCCCACCAGCAGTATATGAGAGTTCCTTTTCCTCTACAACCTCTCCAACACTTGTTATTACTTGTCTTTTTGATAATAGCCATACTACCAAGTGTGAGATTGTATCTCATTGTGGTTTTGATTGCATTTCCCTAATAACTAGTGAAGTTGAGCATCTTTTTGTATATCTTTTGGCCGTTTATATGTCTTCTTGGGAGAAGTATCTGTTCAGGTCCTCTGCTCTTCTTTTAATTGGAGGGAGGGAGGGAGGGGAGCGAGAGCGAGAGAGTGAGCTTGAATTGTTTAAGTTCTTTATATATTTTGGGTATTAACCGTTTATCAGAGGTGGTGTTTGTAAATATCTTCTCCCATTCAGTTGGTTGCTTCTTTGTTTTGTTGATGATTTCTTTTGCTGTGTCTCTTTAGTTTGATAAAGCCCCATTCATTTATTTTTGTTTTTACTTTCCTTCTCTTAGAGGTCAAATTCATAAAATCCTCTTTTAAGACCAAGGTCTATAAGTTTAGTACCTATATTTTCTTCTGTGTATTTTATTGTTTCGGGTCTTAAATTTAGATCTTTGATCTGTTTTGAGTTAATTTTTGTGTATGGTGACAAATAACGGTCTAGTTTAATTCTTTTGCGTGTGGTTTTCCAATTTTCTCAGCGCCATTTATTGAAGCGGGTTTCTTTTCTCTATGTTTTTGTCTCCTTTGTCTAAAATTATTTGCCTGTATGTATGTGGGTTTATTTCTGGGCTTTCAGTTCTGTTCCATTGGTCTCTGTGTCTGTTTTATTGCCAATACCATGCCTTTGTGATTATTGTCACTTTGTAGTATAATTTGAAGTCAGGGGGCGCGATACCCCTGGCTTTATTTTTTCTCAGGATTGCTTTGGCTATTCTAGGTTTTTTGTGGTTCTATACAAATATAAAGACTTTTCTAAAAAATCAATTAAGCCATAATACTTTTATGATTCTTAAAATCAATTCATAGTAATTCTTAAATTTTATCCAATATTCAATATTCAGACTTCCCTTGTGTTCTATTAGTTTTTTGATTGTTTTAAATACAGTTGGGTTATTTGAATCATAATTAATGTGTAAGCATTTCATTTGGTATATGTGTTTCTTAAATATATTTCAGTCTCTAGATTCCTTTCACCTCCCTTTTTTCTTGCTATCTACTTTTTTTTCTATAGAATTTTCCATAATCTGAATTATTTTCTGTAAATTGATCAATGCTAGATTAGATTCAACTTCAAGTTTTTTGTTCTGAGAATTCCTTATAGGCATGAAGTGTATTTACTGTTGCATCTCATCAGGAAGCTTTACATAAAGTCTAGTGTGTCTCTTTCTGTGATGTTAGGATCCATGAGTGTGAGATTACTAATCCAGTGGATTTAGATATTAGCTTGATCCATGTATTTTCAAGTTCCTTGAAACTTTTGTTGTTCCTTGAAATGTTAACAGTCATTATAACCATTGCTTAAATCCATTTTTTCATCAGAGATTCCAAGAGGTGATGTTTTAAATCTGTCATTTTCCTCATTCATTTGCTGGAATTTTTTTGTAATGAAGAACTTTACAAATTTAACAATTTAGTTACCTACAGGAAAAGATAGGGTAAATGCTTGATTCTTTACCTTTGTTTTCCATTTTACATAATAACGAATTGTTTTCTTAAAGGGAATTGAGTAATAGCTTACTTGGCAAAAATTCACACATTTTCATTCAGACATCTTTTTTCTTATGTTTCATCTCAAAATTATGAGACAGAATTATTAGAAGTTTTTACTCTACGTTATAAAATATTGACTATATATTTTGCTTCTTTTCAAATATTAATATAGAACAAAAAGATTAGACTTGATAACAAGACCAATCATTGATACAGTTTTTTAAATTACAATTTTTGTTCTCTAAGTTTGCTACTCCCAACACTATAAAAAGATACTTGATCAAACTATTAACTTACAGAAAGTGAGTCCATGTAATCTGAACCAAGAGAGAATGTGACACTGAAGTGCTTCACTGTGAGTATATTGCCATTGGATAAAATTTCAGATAGGAATTAACTGCATTGTTTGGTGTCAGGTGAAGTCAAGTTAGTATATTCCACCTGATTGTTTTTAGAAAATGAACTGTTATTTTACACAAGGAGCCAGAGAAGTTACCAAAATTGCTTTAGTCTTAAAGTATTTTTTTCTTTGAGTGGGAAATACCTTTATTTTTAAATGCGCAATGGTAGAGTAAATGTGAAAAACTTTTTTTTTTTGCATTTCTTCTGGCCTTTTTTAAAAAAATCGAAAATCTGCTATTGACTACAAAAAGTGTGTTTATGTTGCTTACAGAGTTGCCAAACCTATCTAAATGCCTGTTTCATTTTGTTAAATACTGATGTATCATTGTATTCTTTACCCCAGTTTGAGACTTTGCTTGTTTAACTTTTCTGCAGGGTTTAAAATTTGTCATTGAGAATCATTTTTTAGTTCTTACCTTAGTATTTGTTGAAGCTATTTGAATACCGACTTAAATTTTATTTCTGTTTATTGAAACAATTTGCTAGATTTTGCAGATATATGTACTAAATTTGAAAATTTAAAAGCGAGTCTTACAATCAAGTTTTACAAAGTAGCTTGCTTTTAAAAGCTATTGCAAAGGCTAGTTTTACAAATATTACTTCAAAGCCATGAGATGGTGCTTATTTATTTCACTTTTATAATATTGGTGTTTTATAAGATTCTTATAGGAGAATCTAGAAATATACTGTAAATTCATCAGTATTTTCTCAGTAATTATAATGGTACAGAGGTACATTATCACATTTATAAATTTATTCTTAATCTGCTTTTTGGCTAACAAAATACACATATTTGCTCTAAGTCTTCAAATGAACAACACCTTAAATGCGTTTCAATTTTGCCGTTCTTTAACATACATTTCAGATTGCATCTCTGTTTTTTATAATGTGTAAATTCATCTTCCCTTTCTTCTTTACGCCAAGCCAGTAACCCTTGTAAAGCAGTAAATGAAATTTAGAGCTCTTAGATTATTTCTACTTGCTATAGCTATTTGCTAAATAAATTTTATGATTAAATAGAGAATGGTATTTTATGATCTAGGTATTCTAAACTGAAAGCATTCTACTCATTCGCTTTTATTTTTTTAATATACATGTTAATAAACATGAGGAACCAAGTGTATTTCTGGATTGTCACCCTTGTACCAAATATTTTTTTTTTGGAGTTAGTGAACTTTTATCAAATTTGTGTTGTATTGAGTTGGAAAAAGTGAACATAGGCTGGATGAGGTAGAAATAATTGTTCAGAGATAACATCATGAAAGAAGCTCAGGCCCCTGAAGAACTGTGGTTGGCCTGACTTACATCATGGTCCTACCACAGGAACAATCACTATATCTGACAGTATATGATGTTCTGGTTGCTCAACCTGTGTTTCTTGCCACTCTGTGAAATTGGGCACCATGATTAACATCTCTACAAGGTCTGTATGAAGGAAGAGTTCCCCAAAAGAACCAGAGGAAGGAAAAGCAATGCTTTTTGGAGAAAAGTGGTAGTAACTATAACTAATACATCACTTTTAAAGATTACTAAAAAGATGAAATAAGTGAACACACTTGGAAAATATGCTGTGTACTGTAGAGCTTTATAACAGCTGTGTGTGTGTCTGTGTGTGTGTGTGTGTCTGTCTGTCTCTCTCTCTCTCTCTCTCTCTCTCTCTCTCTCTCTCTCTTGCCTGGAATCAGAATAGTACCAACCTCATAGGATTATTAGAATGTTTGAAAATAATGCCTTATAGTTTCTTCTATAGTTTTCCTTCTTGGGAATTTACAGACTGATAAGAGATAAGAGTCATGTAAAGATAACTAATAATGCAGAGCAATAAGTATGAAATGTGCATGCCTTGCAATCGACAAGGCATCTTTCACCCCTTCACTGCTAAAGAAAACCTGAAAAATAACTATTATTAGCATCTTATATCTCCCTCAAATTTTCTTTAAGTTTTTATAAATAAATATAAAATACATATTTCAACTCTTTTTAAATGTATGTTATCAAGTTTATATGTGCAGAATTGAAAAAAAAAGTGGTCTCAGGAATATTTTAATGTTCACTCCACATGGTTATTTCCAATTTTTAAAATTTTATTGTGGTAAGAGCACTTAACATACATCTGCCCTGTTAATTTTTAAGTGTACAATAGTGTTATAGCTACAATGTTATACAGTGGATCTCTGTAACTTAATTTCCATTCATTAGTAACTACTCATTTCCCCCTCCCCCTAGTCCCTGGCGACCACCGTTCTCTATGATTCTGTGACTTTGACTGTTTCAGGTACTTCATGTCAGTGGAATCATACAGTATTTGTCTTTCTGTGACTAGCTTATTTCTCCTCAAGTTTCATTCATATTGTCACATATTGCAAGATTTCCCTCCTCCCCCACCCCAAGGCTGAATTATATTCCATTGCATTTATATGCCACATTTTCTTTGTCCATTCATCTATTGACGGGCATTTAGGTTATTTCCACATCTTGACTCTTTGAATAGTGCAGTAATGAACATTGGAACACTAGGACAATTGTCCTTCTTATTACTAGTTTTACTTTCCACAGTTTCAGCTACTTGTGGTGAACCGGTTCTAAAAATATTAAATGGAAAATTCCAGAAATAAACAGTTCATAAGTTTTCCATTTCATGCTTTTCTGAAATCTCATGCCATCCTGCCTGGGATGTGTAGCATGCCTTTGTCCCCCATATCCATGCTGTATACAGCTACCTGTCTGTTAATAGCCGTCTTGGTTATCAGATCGACTGTTGCGGTGTTGCAGTGCTTGTGTTCAGATAACCCTTATAGTAGCCTAATACGACGTTGTAACGCCTATGTCATTCACTCACTTCATCTCAGCACGTAGGCATTGTACTGTCTCACATCATCACAAGAGGAAAAAAGGCAAGTACAGTACAGTCATTTTGAGGGAGACCGCCTTCATATAACTTTATTACAGTATATTGTTATAGTTCTATTTTATTATTAGTTACTTTTATTCTCTTACTGTGCCTGTTTTGTGTTAAACTTTATCATAGGTATATATAGGAAAAACCATAGGATTCTCTGTACTATCTGTAGTTCCAGGCATCCACTGGGTGTCTTGGAACACATGCCCTCTGGTTATGGAGGAGCTACTATGTCTCTTCCAGATCCTGATTTCAGTTCTTTTGGCTAAATACCCAGACGTGAGATTGCTAGATTATATGGTAGTTCTATTTTTCATTTTTGAGGAACTTCCATATCATTTTCCATAGTGGCTGCACCTTTTTGTATTTCCACCCACTGTGTACAAGGATTCCAATTTTTCCATATCCTTTCCATATCCTGTGTGTATTTTATATGTGTGTATAAAAATATATCAGATATATGTGTGTGGCATCCTTACAGGTGTAGAGTGATGTCTCTGTCGTTTTGATTTGCATTTTCCTGATGGTTAGTGACTTGAGCAGATAACTATTGGCCATTTGTATATCTTCTTTGGAGAAATGTCTGTTCAGGTCTTTAGCCTATTTTAATTGAATTGTAGGAGTTTTTTATATATTTTGGAAATTTCTTATCTGATACCTGGTTTGCAGATATGTTCTCCCATTCTATAGGTTGCCTTTTCATTTTGTTCATTGTTTCCTTTTCTGTGCAGAAACTTTTCAGTTTCTATAGTCTCACTTGTGTATTTTTGCTTTTGTTGCCCTTGTTTTTTATTTCAAATCCAAAATATTATAGCCAAGTCATTGTCAAAGAGCTTGTCTGCTAGGTTTTCTTCTAAGAGTTTTATGGTTTCAGGTCTTAAAATTTAAGTCTTAAGTCCATTTAGAGGTGATTTTTGTTTATGGTGTAAGTTAGGGGTCCAATATCAGCATATGAATATACATTTTTTTCAGCACCGTTAGCTGAACAAACTATCTTTTACCCACGTGTATTCTTGCATCTTTGTTGACAGTTTATCATATGTTCACGGATTTATTTGTGGGCACTCTATTCTGTTATCATTTGTTTATGTGTCTGTTTTTACACTAGTACCATACTGTTTTAATTACAGTATGTAATGTACTTTGTAATGAAGTTTGAAGTCAGAAAATGTGATACCTCCAGCTTTGTTTTTAAGATTGTATTGGCTATTTTTGTGGTTCTCTTTGAATTTTAGGATTGTATTTTCCTAATTCTGTGAAAAATGCCATGGCGGTTATGATCAGAATTGCACTGTATGTGTAGATTGTTTTTAGTAAAATGGGTATTTTAATATTAATTGTTCCAAAAATAAATATCTTTTCATTTATATCTTCTTTGATTTATTTTTTTTAGTTTTATATTTTTCAGTGTACATACAGATCTTTTACCTTCTTGGTTAAGTTTATTCCTGAGATTTTTATTCTTTCTGTTGCTATTATAAATGGAATATTCTTACTGTCTTTTTTGGATAGTTCATTGTTAGTGTATAAAAATGCAACTGATTTTCTTTGTATATTGATTTTTGTTATCCTACAACTTTAATGAATTTGTTTATTTTACCAGTGTTTTGGGGAGACTGTAGAATTTTCTATAGGATTATGTCATCTGCCAACAGAGATAATTTTGTTTCTTCCTTTTCAATTTGAATGCCTTTTGTTTCTTTTTCTTGCCTAATTGCTCTGGCTAGGCCTTCCAGTACTCCATTGAATAAAAGCGGACACTCTTGTTCCTTATCTTAAAGGAAAAGCTTTTCTCCATTGAGTATGTTAGCTATGGATTTGTCACATGATTTTTATTCTGAGGTACATTCCTTTTATACCTAATTTGTAAACTTTTTGTCATGAAAGGATGTTGAATTTTTTCAGATGCTTTTGAATCTATTGAGATGATCATATGACTTTTATTCTTCATTTTGGTAAGGTGGTATCACATTTATTAATTTGATATGTTGGACCATCTTTACATCCCAGGTACATATAGATACCTGACTTAATCTTGACGTATAATCTTTTTAATGTTCTATTGAATTCAGTTTGTTAGTATTTTGTTGAGGATTTTTGTATTTATGTTAATCAGGGATACTGGCTTGTAGTTTTCTTGTAGTGTCTGTCTCTGGCTTTGGGATCAGGGTAATGGTGGCCTCGTAAATGAGTTTGGAAGTGTTCCCTCCTCTTTAGTTTTTTTTGGAAGAATTTGAGAAGGACTGGCTTTAATTTGTCATTAAATGTTTGGTAGAATTCACCAATGAAGCCATTTTGTCTTGGCCTTTTTTTGTTGTTGTCGAGAGATTTTTGATTACACTCAATCTCCTTACTTGTTATTGGTCTCTTCAGATTTTCTTCTTTTCATGATTCAGACTTGGTAGGTTGTTTTATTTCTAAGAATTCTATTTCTTCTGGGT
Organism: Pteropus vampyrus; assembly: GCF_000151845.1. Classification (NCBI taxonomy): domain Eukaryota; kingdom Metazoa; phylum Chordata; class Mammalia; order Chiroptera; family Pteropodidae; genus Pteropus; species Pteropus vampyrus. The sequence continues at coordinate 3,690,592 of NW_011888828.1, forward strand.
TATCTGATTTATGGGCATATCGTAGCCTCTTAGGATCTTTTGTATTTTTGTGATGTCAGTTGTAATGTCTCCTCTTTCATTTCTGATATTGAGTTTTCTCTCTTTTTTCTTAGTCAAGCTAAACATTTGTTGATATTGTTTATCGTTTCAAAAATATCAGCTCTTTGTTTCACTGATTTTTTTTCTTTCTAACCTCCATTTCATTTCTTTCTGCTCTGATCTTTATTTCCTTTTTCTATTAACTTTGGGCTTAAGTTTTTTTTTTTTTTCCTAGTTACTTGAGGTGTAAAGTTAGGTTGTATATTTGAGATCTTTCTATTTTCTTAATGTAGGAATTCAGCGCTATAAATTGTCTTAGAAATGCTTTAGCTGCATTTCGTATATTTTGGAATGTTGTGTTTTTATTTTTGTATGTCTCAAGATAGTTTTTGAGTTCTCTTCTGATTTCTTTGATCCGTTGGTTGTTTGGGAGTGTTTGTTAATCTTTCAGTTTTCTACCTATAATTGATTTGTTGAAAAAGATATTTGATATGATTTCAGACTTCTTAAATTTGTTGAGACTTGTTTTATGACTTAATATGTGATCTTATGGAGAATGTTCTGTGTGCACTTAAGAAGAACATACATTCTGCTGTTGGAAGAAAGGTGCTATATCTGTTAGGTCCATTTTGTCTAAAGTGTAGTTCAGGTCCAGTGTTTTCTTTATTGATTTTTTGTTTCTACTTTGTTTATTTGGAACTTTACCAAGAATTAAGAATAATGTCTAGTTGGAATAGAATAGTTTATGAGTACCCAGTACAGATCTTAATATGCTTTCCTAGTGGCACATAGGTTCTTATAGATTCTTTATATAGTGGTCATTTACAAGGATTTATACATTGAAGAATAAATTTTAAATTATTTTTGTTTCTCCTTTATTTTTATTAGAGCACTGTATAGCTTTTTTGTTGTATTTCTTGGTCAGTCTTATTATATACTACATTTTATAAAATCTAAGATGTCATCTGTTGTACATCTGCCATTAATTTATGCAGCATTGAGGAAAAAACCTGCTAGTTTAAATTTATGATGCCATCAATAATAAGACACATGCTGATTTTTGAGAGTTTTTAAAAAAAAATTGATGAAATTCAGTGAGGGATGTTACAGTATAGGGGTGTTACAAAGTGTTTTTATAAAAAGAAGGCATTGGCTCTAATACGGTTAGATCGTTGGTAGAGAAGTAGAAATGAAAATAAAAAACTTCATTTAAAAAAATGGCTGCACAACTAATTTCCTTTTTTTTAAAATTACTCTGTACTTTTGGTTCAAGAGATAGAAATTAATGTCAAACTAGCTTAAGTATAAGGGGAATTGATTGGTCCGTAGAACCGGGAGAGATTATTGAATGAAGCTGTGAAAACTCTGGAACCAGATGCTGGAACTAGAAAGTTGATGCCACCAGAATATTCTTTTTCCAGTATGGTGCAGATGAATTTCTCTGTACACAAGCCAGGAGAGATATCTGCTAGAATCTGCCAATTTACATATCATTTCAGCTTTGACTGAAAAGGCCAAAGGCCTTCTTTTCTACCTCTCAATTAAAAGAAAAAAAATTGGTAATTTTTATTGGCTTAATTTAGGTTACATTTTCACCCCTGGGTTAAGTGCTGTGACCAGGATAATGTGGAACTACATGTGCCAGGCCTGAGTTAAGTGTCCTGTCTATGGCCTGGGTGTAAGGTACTGTGACTTTATTGCCCGAAGAATGCTAGGAAACGGGGTTAAGATTAGAGGAAGAGTTAGTGCAACACTGACGAAAACAAATGTCTATTACAGTGGACATTTAGATTGTTTTCAGTTTATTCTTCCTTACTATTTTTTATACAGTTTTTTTCACATCTGATAAATCTCCCTACTTAAGAATATTGGTATGAAATTGTAAGGATCTAAAAGTCCACTTTTTTGGAGAAAAGTTAATAATACAGATCTTTCTTTAATATATCCTAAATTTTGCTGTTGCTCAAAATAGGACTTGTAGAGTCTTCAAGTTATATTAACAGTGTATTTTAAAATAGTTTAGAAACATTGAGGAAATGATGAAAAGAGCTAGGTTTTTAAAGTAATAGTCTTCTTAAAGTGTATGTGATTCTGTAGTTTTAAACAGTTATACATAAACATATAATCAAATTCATACTGGAAAAATTGATTTGATTATAGAATGCATGACATTTTACTATCTCTTTCATATCCTATGATGTTTTGATTCTGAGTAATATAAGTTCAGTAGACTTCTGACTAGTTGTCATACAGTGACAGATTTCTGATTTTTAAAATATATCTGCTATAAATCACTAGTTTGCTAGATTGAACTAGCAATCTATTAAAGAACATGGCAGTATTTACTGTAGATAAATGCAAATTTAAAAAGGTTCTATGTATGAAGTTTTAAATGATTTATTAGCCTTCAGTGCACACATGCATCTGAAGTTATGTAATAGATTTAGAAAATTTCATTTCCTGTTTGAAGGTTTAAATTTGCATCTTCTATAATGCAAGTATTTGATCTGAGTCAATAGGATATATAGTTAAACTATGTGATATCGATATATGCTTAGTCATATTTTGATATATGACAAACTTTTTTTAGGTGTAGGGTAAGTGATTAAATATGTCAATTTTTTTTTTTTTTTGTGGCTTGAGTGGGAAAGAGAGTTAAAAACAAAACAAAACAAAACGAAAAACTGAGACTTGTATGTTTTTAGCTTCAGAATTTGTGACCAGGAGAGTTTTCTTGCCCTTTAATTTGCCTCTTATTTTCTGTCAATAAGAGATTCATTTAGGTTAATATAGTTTTTTCAATGGGAAATAATCAGTGAAATAATCCTATGAACAAAGTCACATCTCACATCAGTTACTTTTGTAAATTAAACTTTACTTTGAGATAATTACAGATTCATATACAGTTATGAAAAATAATATAGGAAATCTCTTGTACCCTTAGATTCCTTCAATAGGAAAATCTTACAAACTATAGTCTAATATTGACATTGATATAATCAAGATACAGAAAATTTCTGCCACATAAAGATCTCCGCTTTTGCCCTTTATTCACATTTACATTCCTCCTTCTGTACCTCCCATTAATCCTGGCAACATCCAGTCTATTCTCTAGTTCTATAATTTTGCCAGTTCAATAACTTTTTATAAGTGGAATCATGTACTATATGACCTTTTTTTGGGGGGGGGGCACATTCTCTGGAGATTCATCTAGATTGTCGTGTGTATTAATAGTTTGTTTCTTTTTACTGTTGAATAGTAGTCCATGGTATGAATATACCAGTTAGTTTAACCATTTACTTACCCGTTGAAGGACATCTGGTTTCCATTTTTTGGCTGTGATCAATAAAGCTGCTATAACAATTTGTGTACAGGTTTTTGTGTGAACATATGTTTTCATTCCTCTGGGAAAAGTGCCAGAAGTGCATTTTCTAGATCATAATAGTAGTAGTTACATATTTAGTCTCCTTAAAAATCTACCAGTTCTTTAGAGTGACTGTATCATTTTACAGTCTCGCTAAAACATGAGTGATTCAGGTTTTCTGCATCCTTGCCAGCAGTTGGTGTTGTCACTTTTTTTTGACCATTCTGATAGATGTGTAATGATACTTTATTGTGGTTTTAATTTGATTTTCTCTAATGGCTAATGATGTTGAACATCTTTTCATGTGCTATTTGTCTTCTGCATATCGTCTTTGGTCAAATACCTATTCTTTTGACTTTTTGTCCTAATTGGATTTTTTTTTGCTGTTGAATTTCGAAACTTTATTTACTTTTGCTATTTTCTTTTTATCAGATGTGGTTTGCTAGTATTTTCTTTTAGTCTGTAGCTTGTCACTTTATTCTCTTTAATAGGATCTTTTGAGAGCAAATTAAAAAAATTTCAATACAGTCCAGTTTCTCAGTTTTTCCTTTTATGGGTCTTGCTTTTGTCTAAGAACTCTGCAGAGTCTAACAACTCTTTGCCTAATCCTAAATCCTGAAGATTTTCTCCTATGTGTTTTTCTAATATTTAGTTTTCATGTAAGATATGATACTTAGGTAAAGGTTCATTTGTTTGTCTAGGGATATCTAATTGCTCCAGCATCATTTGTTGAAATTCATCCATTGAAATGCTTTTATGCCTTTGTCAAAAGTGTTGGGCATATTTGTGTGGGTCTACTTCTGAGTCCTCTGTTCTGTTTTATTGATTTATGTGTCTGTCCCTCTGGCAATACTTCATAGTGTTGAACACTGGAGCAGTATAAATCTTGAAATCAGATAGACTAATTCTTCCCATTTTATCTTTTTTTTTCAATATTGTTTTTGCTATTCTAGTTCCTTTGCTTTCCCATATAATTTTTGGAATAATCTTTCTATGTCTGTAAAAATCATGCTCAGATTATGATAGCAACTGTATTAAATTCAAACGACAATATTTGGGGGGAAACTGACATCTGTACTATGAATGCAATGTGTCTCTACATTTATTTATATCTTCTTTTATTTCTTTAACTATCATTTTGTTTTCAGCATCAGAGTCCTGTACATGTTTTGTTAGCTACATCTAAGTATTTCAAAGTTTTTTGCGCAATTGTAAATAGTATTGTATTTTTAATTTCATTGTCCATATGTTCATTGTTAGTATGTAGAAAAACAATTAAAAAAAGAAATTGATTTTTATATGTTGTAACCTGTGACCTTGCTGAATTCACTTGTTAAGTCTAGGATTTTCTACATAGATAATCATGTTTTATGCAAATAAAGACAGTTTTATTACTTCCTTTCTGATCTGCATGCCTTTTATTTCCTCTTCTTGCCAATTGCCTTGGCTGGAGCTTCCAGTACTGTGTTGAATAACAGTGGTGAGAATGGCCATCCTTGCCTTGTTCCTCCTCTTAGGGGCCAGCATTCAGTCTTTCACTATAAAGTATAATGTTAGTTGTGGGTGTTATGTAGATGCTTTTTATCAAGTTGACTAAGTTTCCCTTTATTCCTATTCCTCTGAGAGGTTTTATCATGAGTAGGCTTTGAATTTTTGTCAGATATTTTTTCTTTGCATCAACCTATATGATCATGTGATTTTTCTTCTTTAGCCTATTAATATGGTGCATTATATTGATTGATTTTTGAATACTGAAACAACATTGCATCCTTGCAATAAAATCCATTTTGTTGTGGTATGTAATTCTTCTTATATATTGCTGAGTTCTATTTGCTAAAATTTTGTTAGGAATTTTTGCATCTATATTCATGAGGGATATTGGTGTATAGTATAATTTTTTTTTGTACTTTTTTGTCTGGTTTCAGTTTCAGAGTAATACCTGCATAAAATGAATTGAGAAGTGTAAAATCGATATTCTTTTTTAAGCATTTGGTAAAATTCTTGAACGAAACCATGTGAACCTTAAGATTTGTTTTTTGAGAGTTAAAATTATGAAGTGAATTTACTTAATAGTTATATGGTTATTCAAATTATCTACTTCATATTGGGTAAGTTGTGATAGCACGTGTGTGTGCGTGTCTGTGTAGGAATTGGTCCATTTCATCTACATTCTCAGATTATCTGTTTAGAATTGTTTGTAGTAGTCCTTTAGTCTTTTGTCATCTGCAAGGTCTGTAGTAATATTCTCTGTTTAATTCCTGATATTCGTAATTTGTCTCTTTTGTTTCTTTGTCAGTCTTGGAAAAGCTTTCTTAATTTTACTAATTTTTTTCATAGAGCTAGCTCTTTATTTCATTGATTTTCTCTATTGTTTTCCTGCTTTCAATTTCATTGACTTTTGCTCTTTATTATTTCCTTCCTTCTGCTTGTTTCATATTTGTTTTGCTTTTCTACTAAGTGTTTAAAATGGAAGTTAAGATTATTAATTTGAGATTTTTTTTCTAATATATGCATGTAGTTAGTACTGTAAATTTCCCTACAGTGCTGTTTTAGCTATGCTAACAAATTTTGATATGTTTATTTTGATTCAGTTCATGGTATTTTTTTTTTTTTTTTTTTTTAGTTCCCTTGAGCTTTCCTGTTCGACCTCTCAATTATTTAGAAGTGTATTTGTTTCCAAGTGTTGGGAGATTTTTTCTGGTATCTTTATCTTTCTGTTACTATTTCTAGTTTTACTCCATTGTGGTCAGAGAATTCGCTCTATATAATTTCAATTCCTTCAAATTTTTTGAAGTTTGTATTATGTCCTATGATACAGTCTATTTTCATATATGTTTCATGGGCACCTGAAAACTATATTCTACTGTTTTTTGGGTGGAGTCTTCGATAAGTATCCAGTAGTTCCTATTGATAGATGGTGGTGTTCAGTTCTTCTAATCCTTGCTGATTTTGTGTTTAGTTGTTCTTTCAGCTATTGAGGGAGGCACAATTACTTTTATAACATAATTCTTTCCTCAAAGTGGAGGAGATTCTCATAGGAAAGGTTATGAGTTGGGTAGAAGACATTGACATATATACAGAAAATACTGGAGCTTTGGACACTTTAATAGAGACTAGATCTGGGTGGGATTTTGCTCATACAGAAAGAAGATTGAGTATCAGAGGAGAAAATAAGATTACTGTTCATCTGGGGATAGGAGACAAGGGATGCCAAAATGGAGACTAATGTACAAAAAGTAGTGAGAGTACAGTGTAGACATATATTATATGCTGTGTAGTTTTCCCTTGGCCTTGGTAAATGCTGTGGACAACTGTTATCTTAATTATCAATAAGGTAAGTATCTACCCTGACGAAAAACATGAAGAAACTTGAACAGAAATACTGTATCATAATGTTATATAACATGATATAAAACAAATATTATGATGCTGGGATGTAAATTTGAAATTAGTATCTTAGTGTGTTCAGTAGTACCTTAATTATAAAAAAAATCTTTGTATTATTAATCTTGACAGTATTAAAATGGTGAATTCACAAGTAACTGAAGGCCAGGGGAGAAGAGGTAGGAGGAGGACATGTGAGTGTCTGTTCCATTTGATGACTTGGTTATTAAAGATTATTAGGGTTTTGTTTTCAACCATTTTTTGAACCAGTTAAGTGCAATGGCAAAGGAACCTCCTCCTCCCCCTCCAAATAGGCAAGATGGTGCTGAGTTCATGGAGTTGGAATACTGCTGATAGAAGTCTCATCTCAGGTCTGAGTCAAGTAAATAATTGACCATATTTAATTTGCTGCATAAGTTATTGTTTGATAACTTGTATTCTTTTTCCTAGAAAATACAAGTTTTAGTTTACATAAGAATTTTCTCGTCATATAGATCAAATGAAGTTAATAAGATTTTCTACTTCAGAACCTGTTTAAGACTTTATGTTTATTCTAAACTTTTTGGAGGGGATGTAGCCTGTAGTTTTTCCTCAAAATTTATTTGATTTTAGTGGGATTATGCAAAGAACGATTCTTTGTTGGGGCTGTTGAATATGTTAGCTTATACAGTGTTCCGTACTTAGTGGCTAGAGTAGTCTCTGGTCAGTTCCTTTAGTATGATTAATAAATGGAAGCTTAATAGAAGAGTCCACAGCCATATTGCTCTTAATTACTTGCTCCTTAAGTTAGAAAAAAGGAATTGGATTTAATAGAATAACAGATTGATTTTTTTTTTAAGTGCAAAAAAAGATTTATAGTAAAGAATGGAGCAAATAGGATATATAAATGCCTTCAGAAATAAAGCTTAGAGTAAATTTGCTTTGGGTTATAAACTTTTTTATGAATATAGTTGCATACATAATTTTATATAATCACGTTATATACACATGTCTAAAATTATAAATGTGGTTCTTATTTTTTTCTTTTCAACTTTGCTCTCTCTTGTGCTTCCTCCTTCTCCCAGCGAGTTCTTCCCATGCCTTCCTAGACTGTGACCAATATTCACAACCATGTAAATAGTCTTCTGTATTTTATGGATATGTAATTCAGTAAATTCAGTACTGAGAGTTGTGTTATATGTGTAATAAAGGAGTCCTCTACTAGTTTGGTGGTGATGGTAAGAAAGGGGAAGAAGGGACATATTGAAGAAATTTTAAGTAAAATTGGCACTACTTCATTAATTGGGCATTGTGGATGGGGAGAATGGAGTTGAAGGTAACATCCTGGTTTCTGGCATGTGGACTGGGTGGGGAGGATTACCAACTGGGCTAACGATCATAGCAGGATTAGGGGGAATGTGATCAGTTATATTTAGGCCATGTTTATTTTGAGGTAGTATGCGTGGCTAGCTGTCTATAGGTAGCAGGGCATATGAGTTTAAAACTTGTGTAAGAAGCTAAGTTTGAGCTGTAACAGTTGTATCTGGAAGTCTTCTATGAGAGAGCATTTATAACAGAAATGGGGTGACGAGATAACTGGAAAGTATAGGAAGTTATGATCAGAGTAGTTTGACATTTTTAGTTCTTTGGGTAGGACAATTTCAGGATTTAAGATGGAGCCCTAGTAGGTAGAGTGAAATTGAAAGAAATTGGATTTAGGAAGTCTTAGGTATTAGAAGTTACTTTTTGGGGATTATAGATATATCTTTTCTATGGAAACAAATTTAGCAAGATCTTAACAGATGAGAAGTGGGAAATTATGACTGAGATCCTAAACTCTTTAATGACTGAGGGGGAGTTAGTGAAGATGACAACAATGAGGAGCGATTCATAGTTGTGGGTTTGGATTGATGGCATGGACCTCCAAGGATGATGAGCTGTCTTCCAAATATGGAAGAGTAATGGTCTTGAAGAAGAAATGGAGCCAGGAAAAGCCCAACTCTCTTCTTGTTCACTGGAGGGTTAAAGAACTAGTAGTTTTAACAGGAAAGAGGTTGTGTGGTTGTTCTTTCTATGGAGAGTCAGATTTCAGTAAGTGAAGTAAGTGAAGAAAGCACTCTTCTGAAAGGTGAAGATGGTGGGGCATTTGTATACCTTGGAATGAGGTGGATCTGAGGTACTGTGCAAGGGTCATGGAATGTCATATGGTGGTGCTTATAGTCTGTAGAGGTAGTGTGTCAGTTAAATTAATAATAGTATAGAGATGATGATGTGAGAGAGTTATGATAAGTTATGAATTAAATGTACCTTCTCTGGTGCTACATGGTTTTAAAGAATATAGTCACCTGGTTAAAGATGACAGGAACAAAAAAATCCTTGGAGTGTAAAACTTTTTGTGGTTCAAGACAAGTATGGATCATATCAATCAAATAAAAAAAAGTACCTTAGAAATTAGAATGATAAAAGCATAACAGAAAGCTGTCATCTTTAGCTTAACTTAATGTTAAAGTAGTTAAGTTAGTGCATTATATTAGGGAGATATTTTAAGTGGAATATGCTTTTTAAATTTTATTTGTTTATTTCTAGTTCACTAGGAGGAAAGAAACAGACTACAGCCTTACCATGACTGTTGGGTGAAGATATTAGAATTTTTGAAGTGAGAATTTTCATAGTATATGGAAGGAAGAGTGAGTTCTTCTATCCTCCTCTAAGAGGATATACATGAATTAAGATATGTATTAGTTCATTTAATCCTCACAACTTTAAGGAGCTGGACTCCATTATTACCCTAATTTTATAAAAGAGGATGTGAGCTATAGATGGGTGACCTTTCCACCCTTGTCCATATACTTGATATCTGGTAGAACCAGAAGTCACATTCAGACAGTCTGGCTTTATAACCCATGCTCTTAATCATGGTTCCTTGTAAGAGGAACTGTGTTTCTGAAAACCCTCAAAGTATAATTATTTATAGTTAAAGATCTTGGGCAAAATACAGTTTGGAAGTGACCCATTACAGTATTTTATTATCATTAAAATTAAGATATCACCCTAAAAGATACTATGATATTTTACTTATCTTTCATTGGTGATACTTGATAGTGTAACCTAATTTCCATTTCCTAGCCTTATTGCCTAGGAGCTCCCCTTCCCTCAGTTTTGATGAGAATGAATACAATTTGATTTCTGCAAATAATATACAAACTAAGAAGCATTATTTTTTCCTGTCTAGTTTTCTACATTCAGTTCATCACATATTGAGATTAAAATATCTTACTTTTTCCCTCTTGGATTCAAAGAAAACACATACTTATTTTGAAAAATTGAAATGTGTCACAAATTTATAATTTTAAAAGTGAAATCCTTTTGTAATCCTCTCCTCCATGATAACCATGTTCTTCAGGCATTTTCTATAGAAATACTGTCATACATAATGCCTAAATATATCTGTATGTTAGAGGTATACAAAAATAGACTTTCGGCTGATTGGGAAAAATCCATATGAAGCTGAAACCAAAGATCACCATCTTAGGAGGACTTCTGAGGTGTAAGAATATATGTAAAATTATTGAAATTTTTAATTATTGAAATTTTATTGAACATTTTAGTAAATTTTTGAACATTTCATTTTCTAATTTAGAGAATACTTTCTTGGCACTGTTAAACATTGTAATACATTGCTCTTGTCACTGAATGACATATTTCCAAGCCTAAAAAACCTCTTTCAGCAAATGTTGACTCAGGAGTAAGGTATTATTTTGGCTAACTCTTAGTAAAGAGTTGATGTAAAGTAAAGTACATGCTGATCGATTATGTCGCCACCAACATATTCTATACTAATAACTGATGAAGGTAAAGTCTTACTGCATTTTCTTTAATGTTAGGGATGATCTTACAAGGCTTGTGTAGTAATTATAACATCTGATCTTTTACTTTTTTGTACATTATTATTTATTACTTATATACATTGAAACTCTGCTATTATAAGACATGTGGAGTCTAAAATTCAGCTGTGTAAAATTCAGGATTGAGCTATTTCTAAGCTTATCAAGACATACTGTCATCTTTTAAAAGTAAGTCAAAATAGACACTTGGTGATTTATCTCCTGCTTTGGTATAAGAGTTGGGAGTGGGGATATATCACTTGAGATAGTTATATATATTTTTCAATTTCTGAGAAAATGCAACTAATAACACTAGCATATATGTTAGTCAGGATATAGATTTTAAGCTGATATAATAGACCCCAAATAACAGTGGCTTAAACAAGGTAGAAGTGTATTTGTCCTTCAGATGAAAGCTTGGGCAGTTAAATGGTCCAGGGCTACAGAGACAGTTTTGTAATTGACCAGATCCATAGATCTTTCTGCTCTGTCATCTTTAACATAAAAGTTACAACATAAATTTTAAGATGGCTACTTTAACTCTTGACATTATTTCAGTATCTTATATAAGAGGAAGAAGGAAAGTTGTAGAGAGAAATCATGTTACCTTCCTTTTAAGAGTTATATCCAGAAGATGCACATATTACTATCCTTCTTGGTCACAAGTTGGTCCCATGGATATTAACTTCAGGGAAAGCTGGGAAGTGAGATATTTTGCCTGGGCCCCATGTACCAAATTAGAAACTCTTTATTGTTACGGAAGAAAAAGAAAATGTAAATTGGGAGACATTATAATCTATGCCACAGCATTGTAATCATTCCTCAGTTTCTCCCTGTTAATTAGTTTGTAGTGACTATAAACGTATATAGTGTCACATTCACTTAGGAATGGATTCATAGGGATAAATTGGGTACCTTGAAATTGGTACTTTTTAAAAGTAAGTATATTTTCGAAGGATGCAGATAAAGAAAAGAAGCTTACTCTTTACTTAGCTCATTTTACAAATTAATAGGCAAGCCCAGGGGGTGAAAATGATTTGTCACAAGAGATGGAAAATATCTAGTCAGAGGCATAAGCTGTGATCGTATTCTGTTCAGTTTTTCTGTTATACCTTATTCCTGCCACATCTTTGAGGAAAAATTTAGCAAGTTGCCAGAGAAAACATAGATTCAGTTGAAGTATTAGAATTTTCTATGTATTACTGCCTTTCCAGTTTCATAAATCTTTTAAGAAAACATTATTTTTGGTCTATATCTATTTCTTGGTTTTCTGAAAAGACAAGTCACTTAGGTTTAATTACTAATTTCAACTTAAAGCACTTTTTTATATATAATCATTGAAAAGAAAATTAGCATGCCCAATTAAGGTTCTAATATAAAATTTGTGAAGGTGTGTTTGCATTCTTTGAATAATGTTTTAAAATTTCTATAAACCTGCACATTAAACTGTAACCTATAGAAAGCATACTATGCCACCCTGAAGGTTTGCTATAAAAATTGTTTATGAAGTTCAGGCCAAGACTAAAACATGTTGAAATGGAGAGTTTTGAAAAATGTTCTATATAGCAAAGGAAACCAAATCATGCTAAAAGGCAGAAAAAGACTATACATCAGTTTCCAGGCTACATTATTCAAAAAAAAATACAACCATAAAAAAGGTAATAAGATTACATTTTCACATTTCATGGCTAGTAAAGTGCATTAGGCTGCTCAGATATTCATAACTTACTGTGACATTTGGGAAGATTACATTTTGTAGTGCAGAGCCATTACTACAGCTCAGATAATAACTAGCCAGTGCCTGGACTTAGATTATGATCCTTGTCATTGGAAACTAATTTGTGTTTTGAAGGTTGATCAGTTTCAAATAACTATTAGAAAGGGTTAACATGACATACTGTAGACCCTGTGTGTGCTTTTTAAGCATAATAGATATGCATACAGTTTATCAAATATGCCATACATTTGTATGTACCAATTTCTGCCATCAATTTTTATCTTTGAAAAGCATATTTTATGATATTTAAAGCAATGGAGAAATATTTAAAACACCTGACTGGATATTGCTTTCACAGTATAATCTCAATTTAAAAGCTGGTGAAATATTTGGGATTATTTTTTTTTTGAAATTACTTTCAGAAATTAATTCTATAGTTCAGGAAAGATGGTTACTGATGGTAATAAACAGATCTGAATGCAAAATTGGTGTGAGTAATATTAAGGTGAAGGTAAGATCTCTTAAGTTAGTTGCAACTAGGTTTTTCACCTGTTTAGATTTCTGTGGATGATTTCTCAAAGTGTATATACTAAAAACTGTCCTTTGCCCTTTTTTTCAATTGTTCAGTTACCTGTTCAGAGGCAATTAATATTTAGTTTCTTGTGTATCATTCTTAGGTATATATCTATATGTAAACATTTTATGCTCATATTGTAGCCTACTATTCACACTTTTTTTTCACTTTGATTTCTCACTTAAACAATGTATTCTAGGGATCGTTCCATGTCAAATGGGGCTACCTCATTCTTTTCAGTGGTTGCATCATATTCCATTATGTAGTTTTGCACAACTTTGCTAACCATTAGCTTATAATGTTTTCTTTGGGGGATTGTTTCTTTTATTTTCTGCTTTAATAATGCTAAAATGAAGTTCTCGTATCTAATATCAATACCTCAATGTATCTACAGAATCAATTTCTAGTTAAGGTAGCCATTTATGGCTGGCTTCTATTATAATTCTTTTGAGCATGATTCGTATTGTTAACTGAGTCATTAGTTTCATTACCAAGAACTTCCTTATTTATAGTAAATTTTTAGTTGAAGCTCCTTGGTTTTCCAGTTATATATAGTATTATCTGAAAATAATTGTAATTTAAATCCTTGTACTCTGATATTTCTGCAGGTTGCTGCCTTTTGACTAAACGTGACTTCCGTATCTCCAGAATAATATGAAAGTGATGATAATGCATCTTATTCTTGTTTTTTACTTTTGTGAGAATCATTCCAGTTTTCCTATTTGAGTATGATGTGGCTTTTCATGTGTGATAAATTTTATTATTTTAAAAAAGGCTTTTTCTATTAATAAATGTGCAAAGTCTGATGAAAATATAAAATCATCATTTAGCAATGTCACAGTAATAACATTTGCAGGTAAGATCCATGAATGGATTCTTAAAAGTATAACGAGAAACAAGATATTTGTAGTCTCAAAGTATCCTCCACAAGATCCTTAAAAATTTCTAAATGAAAGATAGTCACTTTAAAATGGAAAAAATCTGGCATTACCTTAAATATGTTGATCAAAGCTCTAACATCACCAATTGTGAGACATATTGACATTAGATACCATCTGAAATGATACATTGAGAGAGACACACATCACTTCTGGGGCTTTTTTTTTTTTTTTTTTTAACCAAAAATGCATAACCTAAATTTAAACATGAAGGAAACATTCAGATTGGAATATGGTCTGTAAAATACTGGCAGATACCTGTTCATTGTGTCAAAATCATGAAAGTCAAAGACTATCTGTGTAACTCTCTCAGTTTGGAGAAGACTAAGGGGATGCTGATCCTGCATCAGAAAAATGACATTAGTGTGACAAGTGACAGCATTTGAGCAAAATCTGTAGATTTGTTAATGTTATTCTATCACTGTTAATTTCCTGTTTTAATTCTTGTACTATGATTATGTAATATATTCACATTGGGGAAGCTGGGCAGAGGGTATACAAGAATTATATTTTACAACTTTTTGAACCTTTGAAATTATTTCAGAATAAAAAACAAAACAAGCAAATAATATTCACCTCCCTCCAAAAAAGTCTATATTAGAGTTTTTATGTAGCTTATAGAATTTTGGGATGCACTAGGGAACTAAGCATGTAGCTAGGAGAATTGGCTCAATCACACCCAGGGACTCTTAGCAGAAACTCAGCTGTCATCTCCTTATGCTGCTTGTTACTGATGATGCAAGAATAGTGCACTAAAATGTCTGCCAGAGCGTTCTTAGAAGAACCAAATGCCTTAACCACTGTGCTTGCCAGGAAGTCTTCCTGCAGCAGATACTGCCTCATGTTGTTCATTTTTCCATTTTTTCTTTCTCATGCCAGTGTATATATTTGGCAGAACCTGGGACACATATTGATCGCTGGCTGTAAGGAGTTTTAGTTGATGTCCTACTTTTGAACCATCCTTGCTTTTCTGGAGTAAACTCTATTTGGTTATGTCATTCTTTTATGAGCTGTTGGATTTTGTTTTGTAAAGTTCACTTTCTCCTAATTCTTGCCCACCTTTGGGGTTTTGGAATGCATAATGAAAAACCAAGATGTATTCAGAAAGTCAAGAGTGTAGGTGCTCTTTAAAAAATCTAATTTTAAAGGTTAGCTCTGCAAAGATAATTGTAAAAGTATTTTAATTCCTTTAAACATTTGGGACTTGTTAAAATTTATAAATCTGTCTATGGGAGGATGCTGTGGGTGAGACGGCAAGGTGGGGATAGGTTAGTGTAGCTTACTCTAGATGGATTTTCCGATGGTCATATCAGTGAAATAAGTTTTCTTGATTATTGACTTTGGGTGTGTGATTATGTTTGTGTTATCCTGATTATTGACAAGGAAGGAGAGGGATCAGAATGAGTAGGTATAATAAACGAGAATTTGACAAATATAAACTACAAGTGTTGTGTCCACCCTGAGCCATGTTTAGTTTTTTATTTTTGCTGTGAGCCCATATCTTATATAGGTATATCAAATGACCATTAGGTTGCTTTGAGTAGTTTTCAGAGTTTATAATTCATAAATGAAATATTGAATTAGAAGCAATTATAGAGCTAAGGTAGATCTTTATTCATATCAGGGCAGTATGTAGCAGTTTACCTAAGACATCCTTTATTTGTTTTTATTGAAAAATATTTTCACTATTCTAAGTTTTGCTTGACTTTGTGCTATCTTAATTTGAAGATTTCTTTGAGATTTTTAGAGCTGTGCTTTTTTTTTTTTTAAGACCCTTTTAATGTTGTAGGTGGTAGAGGAGAATGTGTATGGGTAGTTAGTGCCAATCTAAGGCTAAGGAGCATGCTCTAGTTTCATTGAAGAAATAGTAATGTTTGTAATTTTTTTTTTCTTTTGAAGTTGGTAGGAGGGCAGTTTGATTTGGAAATGAATTTCATCATCCAAGAAGGTGAGAGTATCATCTGTATGGTGGATCTCCTAGAAAAATGTGACATCACTTGCCAAGCAGAAGTCTGGAGCATGTTTACAGCCATTCTGAAGAAAAGCATACGAAACCTTCAAGTCTGCACTGAAGTAGGCCTTGTTGAAAAAGTGCTTGGGAAAATTGAAAAAGTTGACAATATGATAGCAGGTATGACTTTTCCTGTAGTACAGTGGGTATGAAGAAATAAAATTTGATCCTTAATGACTGTATTTTTCTTATTTAGTAGTATTTATTTAAGAAATATTTGAGCATCTACCATGTACCTGGAACTTTTGTGTCCAAAGTCTTAATTAAGCATGGTATATATTAATCTTTTAAGAAATATAAGTAGCTTAATTATTTTATTGTTTTCTTTGTTTCCAGATCTTTTAGTTGACATGTTGGGAGTGCTGGCGAGCTATAATTTGACAGTTCGAGAACTAAAGCTATTCTTCAGTAAACTTCAAGGAGATAAAGGACAATGGGTAACATAAACCTAAATACTCTTTGGTATTTGAAAGTATACAGAGGTGTCAAATGTCAAATTGAGAGGAAGAGACCAACTGAAATAGCACAAGTATGGACTGAGATAACTGGATGTTCCAGGCAGTCGAATTATTTGATCCTTCTTCAAATTGTTATTCTTCAATATATATTCAGCATTTTTTGAGAAAAAGAGTAAGGAAGGACAAAAAAATAAAAATGTTAGGTAGCAGCACCTAGCTTCTCTTTCTGTTGATCTGTGTAGTTTACCTGTGGCCCTTAAATGTGAATAAATATTGAAAAATATTTTCACTATTCTAAGTTTTCAGTGAACAGAAGCTCTGCAGGTAATTGAATCTACCCTCCTTAGGTGCAATTTTGTGGTCCTTTGTGATGGTTGGTAGTGATAATGATGGTCAACTTATTTTGAATTCCAATTGCCTTATCAAACTCTTTCTACCACTTAGTTACTTACCCCTTAGAGGAATAGTAGTAAATATTTTCTGTTTTTATTGCATTTGTTGGCTTATTTTAGTATCCTTTACAAATCATTGCCTATAGCAACTGCTCAGCCAACTCATCCTTAACCTAGTTCTGTATGTTTAAATTTGCTCGCAGTTATACACTATTGTGGTAAAATGGTTAGACTCTAGCTTGTTTGTATTAAATTCTAGTTCTCTGTTTTTAAGATTATATTCCTGATTTTCAGCAATTTTATGTTTCTTGATATGGTTTACCTTGTGTTTATTCTTATTAGAGCCCTTGAATCTGTGGGTTTATAATGTAATTTTCATCAGATTTTGAAATATTTTATTCATTGTTTCTTCAAATACCATTTTTGTCCCCTCTCCTCTCCTTGTGGGACTCCAATTACATGTATGGTAGCCCTCTTGATAGTGTTCTACAGTTACTGAAATCTGTTCACTTTTTTACAGTCTTTTTCTGCTTTATTTTAGATTGCTTTATTGCTATATTTTTAAGGTATCTTATGTTTCCTTCTGCAGTGTGTTGATTCTATCCATTAAAAATTTCAGATTTCACATTTATTTCTGTAAATTAGGTTCTTTTTAATATTTTCCATTTTACCTCATTATGTTTGTTTTCTTTTAAATCTTTGAAAACATTTAGCAAATTTTTATAGCTGCTTTAATGTTCTTGTCTACTAATTCTATCATCTGTTATTTTCTAGATGAGTTTTTTACTCACTGACTTTGCCTCCCCGTATAGGTCACGCTTTCTTGCTTATGCTAGTGATTTTAGACATAGTGATATTAGACATAGTGAATTATTTTTTGTTTACTGCTGGATTTTGTTATATTTCTTTTAATATTGTTAGACTGTTTTTGCAGAAAGATGAGTTACTATGAGTCAACTATCCTTTTAGGATAGTTTTAAAGTTTTTTTGAGTCAGATCTAGATTGACTGTTACTCTAGTTCAGCCTTATTTTCCACACCTGACTTTTCTAGGGTCTTTTAATAAGTCTTACACATGCAATAAAAGGTAGTGTAGACTGTGATCTCTCCACAGTGTGTAGTAGGATCTTAAATAATTCCTGGCTCTATATTAACTGTGGGAATTCTTTGACTTACAGCTGTTAATATCTTGGCCTCACCTTGTTGAGTTTTAAAGTAGAAGTGAACAGTTTGGTATTAAGCCGAAGAGTCATTTCAGATTTCTGGAGCTTTTTGTCTACACAGTTCTTTCCTCTGTAGTACTCTGCCCTGAATCTTCAACCCACCTCAGACTACCCATAATTCAGTTTTTGCCTCATCAACTCATTGAGACCTTCAAGTTCTATTTGGTTTCCCTCTGTATGTACTGATAAGGAAATCGACTCCGGGTAGAAAGTTTGGATAATCTCATGGTTTATTTTGTTTCTCTTTCTCAAGGACCACAGTCTTGAGCTACCTCTTCTTCCCTGTCTGAAAACAGTTTTTGTTTCAAACCTTTTGTACCGTAGTTGTTTATGGTGAATTGGTAAGTTAGTCTAGGTCCTGTTACTGTAGCATGTCTAGAAGAAGAAGTGCATACTGGTTTGCTTTTGTTTTGAATTATTCAAATTATTTATTCTGAATATATAATTAATACATTTTTGTAGTTGATGAATATAGAAAATTATAAGAAAGCAGCAAAGGATATTACCAGATAGTAATTTACAGAGATAGAAACTTCACAATCAAATAAACAAAAAATCACTAATAATTAGAGATGTTCAAATTATAACAATATTGATATGTCACCTTACATCTGTGAGTATCAAAGATTATAAAGTTGGACAATAGCAGTATAATTTGAGGAATAGGCTTATTTTAAATCTGTGCTCTTGGTTAGAATGAACACCAGGTGAGCCTACCTCAAGAGTAATCTAGCACTACTTAGCCACATAAATTGTACTCCTTATCCAATGGCATAGTAATTTGCTCATTTCATGCTCCAATAAATTGCCACATAGTTCTATAAGAAAATACACACGAGGATGTTCACTGAAGTATTATTTTTGATGCCAGTGAAATGTCAACATGGGTGTTTATCCTTAGGAGTATAGATAGGTAAAATGTGTTTACAGTGTAGAGTAGATAATATTATGTAACAGAATCAATACATAGAGTAATCATCTTGCAGAAAGCAGGAAGAGAGTAAGAAACAGAATGATATATCTAATTCAACATTGTTTAAATAAGTAAATCACAACATTTTCGAAGGGACACATATAAAAATATTAAACATGTTAATGTAGTTGCTTATGGGATTAGGATAGGAGAAGCAGGGAAAAATAATGAACTATTAATAAAACAGCATTACTCAGACATTTATTATATTTCTGTAGTTTTGGTATTAACATCAGTGTGGTAAAAATCCCTTTATCTAAATCTTTATCCGCCTTCTGATTATTACAATAGCAGAGATTTTTACATATGGAAATAGACATCATTTTTAAAGACTCTTGAAACATGACTTCTAGATTATTTCTTGAAAGGCTTTACCAGTTTACAGTCTCCCAGCAGTGTATGTGGAAGAAGTGCATATCTTAATGTATTTTTTGTTGATTGGTTTATGGAAAAGGAAAATTTGAGGAATGATTTCTCTAGATGGAAATACTAAAATACTGTGTTTTTTTGACAGCGGTTATTTTTTATTTCATTTTGATATTTGTGTTAAAAAATCAATGTGATTTTAGTTAAATTGTTATTACATTCTTATAATAAACAGTATGGTTAATGGAAAATTTCTTTAACTTTAGAGTGAAACTTTCCACTTAATGTTTAGGTAGATTGCTTAACTCTTTTAGACAGTAAGTAATAACTTAGAGCAGTTACCAGATAAGATGAAGGGAAGCGAGTGATTTCACCTGTAGTTTGATATGGTTTTGAACTTTTAACAAAGAGGAAGGTTCTACGCTTCATCTTATTTGCTTGTAAAGTGATTAAAATGATAATGTATATTTGATTGTCCTTTGCTTTTCCTTGTAAATGAGCTTTTTCATTTTAGCTGTTGGTTGCTTAGTGCTTTAGAGGAGATTGTAGGTCAAAGAGGCATTAATCAAATAAATGTAATGTTACAACTTTTATGCATGCCATAGTAGTAGAGGTATATTGTAGAATGAAATATGATAGGAAGATTTGATCCACTCTCGGATGTCAGGGAAGACTACCCTGAGGAAGTGACCATTAAGATGAGCTTCTTTAGGATGGATAAGATTTGTTTAGTTAAGAGGGGAGGGAAGTAGACCTAGTGAGAACATTTTAAGCACAAGGAATAGCTTGTGCTCAGGCTGTTTCTGGAAGAAGACAGAGAAGGCATTGTGGATGGAGTGCAGAGAAAAGGGGAAATTGAGATGCAAATGAGACTGTGAGGTAAGTAGCTAAAGTATCTTGTAGGCCATGTTAGGGAGTTTGGTCTTATTTTAAGGGCAATAGGATGCTACAGGAAAGAAGCTACAGGTGAACGTATAGTGGTTGAAAGTATGGACCCATGTTAGACTGAGTTCTGATCCCATCCTTGCTACTTACTACCTCTGTGACCTTGGACATATTCCTCAGATTCCTCCTTTATGAAATGGGATAATTATACTCCCTAGTGTGGTGATAAGGTTAAAATTTCCTATTGTTTTTAAAGTGTCTTTAAAGGTAGAACACAGTAAGCATTATTTGTGAAATTATAAAGTGTTTCAATGAATTACTTTGTAATTCTAAAAGATCATTTTTTTGCTGCAGTGTGGGAAGAGTTTCAAGTGTCAAATGATATTGGCTCATATTTACCAAACACCTGATACGCCTTATAGTTAGCAAAAAATGGCATAGAATATGTTGCTTATTTCTTTAAGATAGTTGAAAATAATCTTTCTTTGGTTATTTTATTTGCTTTTTAGTTTATAGCATTATTTGGTTATTCTTGGGTATATTAAAATATAACTATATTAAAAATAGGTATGTTTTTATGGTGAAAAATATGATTAATGAATTGTTAATTATTTTCATAGCCTCCACATGCTGGAAAGTTGCTGTCTGTGTTAAAGCATGTGCCTCAGAAGTATGGTCCTGATGCCTTTTTCAATTTTCCAGGAAAGAGTGCTGCAGTAAGTAAATCTGAATGATGAAATTACTTGGAGTTCTTTCCTTTATTCCTCAAAGTGCAGCCCTGTAAACACTCCTGGCAAGTTTTGTGTTAAGTAGAAACTTCTTTGCACCACCTTAATCCTTATAGCAATTGTGCATGCTTCTTCTTCCTAACAGTTTTGAGAGGTGAATAAAGGCTAAGAGAGGTTAACAAAAGCTGCTAGCTCACACCTGGGGGCAGCAATGAAATAAGAACCCAATTCTTTTTAACAGTCATATTGTTCTATGGATTTATCTCTGCTTTCCAGATATTTGTGTGTAACATTTTCCCTTTTACCTTTCTAAACATCTGTTTTTAGCTTTACAGTTCTCCATTCCTGTTTCTTTTCCACCTGGTATACAGAATGGAATAACTCTTTGAAACTTTCTAGGCAAGTTTTCCTGACTTGTGAGTTTCCATATTAGCAGTCTCAGCACTCTTATAAGCTGTTGATCAGTTTATAAATAAGACAATTATGTATGGTAGTAACACCTGTAATGTTTCAAAATATTATAAGACATATATTGTGTATATGTTATTTATGGAAGCTTTTTTTTTTTTTTTTTTTTACCTGTTTTTAAACCTCCATTATTACATTGGTCTGCCCGTTAAGCAAACATTTTTTTTTAACCTATTTCAGCCCGTTCTCTTTCTGAGATTACCTTTCATTCATTTTTTACTTTGTTTCTCATTAATAGCTTATTTGCTTATTAGACCCTATGTAGCCAGGCAATATCTGTAGAAATAAAATAATGTTTTAAAAGGACATTTGTGATATTTGAATGTGGTACACACAATACACAGCTTTCTTTGGACAGTTTTGATGCCTATATATATATATTTAAATATTTCCTTAATTTGAAGCTTTCCAGAATATGACTCTGTTGGCATTAAACTTATCATTTGTCTCTAAAATAAAGTATTCTCATGAGATTAACCTTTTTAAATGCATGTTATTTATAATTCTCTGAGACTGTAATTTGTCCATTCCACTTATTTGTGTTTATCTTGAAAGTGGGACAGTTAAGATAAAAAGCTTTTGGCACTTACAGAGAATAAATGTTTTAAATATGTTCAGGGACTCATTTTTTTCCTTCAACATAACTTTAAAGGGAAGTTAAAAAATTCTGAAGATATTGTTTTTCTACAGCTTTCACATTTTCTTATTTTTTGGTGAGAGAACATATATACACAGTGAATATGTATTTTATTTTCTTAATACAACATTCATTTTAAATCAGCCTCTTGAAGTTTCAGTAGTTTTCTTACATAAATTTGGCTTTGATGTTTTTCATGTTTTATGGAATATCTTATACATTTAAAAGAATATATGTGTGTATATTATATATACATAAATGCACATGTAAGTTATAATAACAGTAAAACAAAAGCTTGTGTATGATTTTTTTTAAGTTTTATTGAGCTGTAATTGAAATACCATACAATTCACTCGTTTACAGTGTACAGTCTAATGGTTTAATATGTTCACAGAGTTGTGTAGCCATCATCATCATCAATTTTAGAATATTTTTATCACCCCTGCAAAGAAACCCCATATTCATTAGCAGTCACTGCCCCTTGTCTCCCCCACCCTCCCAGGTGTAGGTAACCACTACTCTACTTTCTGTCTCTATGGATTTGTCTGTTCTAGACATTTCATAGAAATAGAATCCTACGATATCTGGTTTTTGTGATTTGTTATTTTCATATACTGTTTTCAAGGTCCATCCATGTTGTAGCATGTGTCAGTGCTCCATTCCTTTTTATGACTAATAGTCTAATGTAAGACTATACCACATTTTGTTTAATCATTCTTTAATTACTGGATTTTTGTGTTGATTCCACTTTTTAGTAATGCCGCAGTGGGCTCTTGTGTACAAGTTTTTGTGTGGACATATGCATTCATTTCTCTTGTGTGTGTACCTAGGATTGGAACTGCTAGGTCATACAGTCTGTGTCTAACTATTTGAAAAACTTCCAGATTGTTTTTCAAAGTGGCTGTGTCATTTTACTGTCCCAGCATTAGTTTATGGGGGTTCCAGTTTCTCCACATGCTTGCCAGTGCTTGTTAACGTCTTTTTATTATAGTTATCATAGTGGATGTGAGGCAGTATCTAACTGTGGTTTTGATTTGCATTTCCTTAATGACTCATGATGTTGAGCATCTGCTCATGCCTTTTTTGGCCATTTGCATGTCTTCTTTGGAGACATGACTACAGATCTTTTGTCCATTTTAAAATTTCATTTCTTTTTTTTTTTATTTTACTGAATTGTAAGAGTTTTTATATATACGTTCCTTATCAGATATGAGATGCAAATACTTTTCATTCTTTTGTCTTTTCTTTTCACTTTCTTGATGGTATCCTTTAAATAACCAAAGGTTTTAATTTTAATGAAGTAATGAAGTTTATATATTTTTCCTTTTGTTGCTTGTGCTTTTGGCATAATTAAGAAGGATTTGCCTAATGCAGTGCCATGAAGATTTCCTTTTTTTTTTTTAATGCCTACAACATCCGGTCTTCGTAGGTGGTCTCCTATCCCAGTACTAACCAGGCCCGTCCCTGCTTAGCTTCTGGGATCAGACGAGATTGGGCGTGTTTAGGGTGGCATGGCCGTATACCCTTATTTTTTCTTATATAAGAATATTATAGTTTTAGCATTTACATTCAGATCTATGATCCATTTGGAGTTAATTTTTAGAGTTAAAATGTTATGGAAAACAGTGTTATCAACTTATCTTCTTCAGCTTAATATTTGCTGTTAAAAATACATTCCAGGCTTTTCCCGTTTTTCTTGTTCTTTCTCTGTTACCTTAATATTTTAGCAACAAAGTTCCAATTTGATATCACTACCTATCTCTTTTAATTGGAATTTTTTTTTGATATGTTCATTGTAGGAAATAAAGCAAACAAATTAGTGTGTCCAGCAGGTCACATGGAATGCTGTTGTTAAATTAATATCATTTCTGTGTATTTTGGATAATTTAGAAATTATTAGAAGTCTTTTTCCAGATAAAGAGATATTTTAATTATGATAGAATAACATGTAGTGTTGTAAAATCTCATTTTCATCATGTCAGTAATAAAGTTTTTATGTGGGTCAGTAACTCAGGTTTTTTGTTGTTGTTGTTGGGTTTTTTTTTTTTTTTTTTTTTTTTCAGGCTATTGCATTACCTCCTATAGCCAAATGGCCATATCAGAATGGTTTTACATTTCATACCTGGCTTAGAATGGATCCTGTAAATAACATCAATGTGGATAAGGATAAACCATATTTGTATTGGTATGTATTTCTGTTCCTTAGTATTATCTTACTTTAAAAATGAAAAGAATATTTAGAGGTAAAATGAAAACCTTTTCTTTATAGTTTCAGAACAAGCAAGGGTCTTGGTTATTCTGCTCACTTTGTTGGGGGCTGTTTGATTATAACCTCAATAAAATCAAAAGGAAAAGGCTTTCAACATTGTGTGAAATTTGATTTCAAGCCACAAAAGGTATGTGATCTTACCAAGTCATAGTCATGGTAACAAGCTGTGCTAGCCTTCAGAATTCTTTGTTTTTAATGTTATTGACATAATATGTGGTAAATCACAGCTCTGTTTATACTGCTTCAGAAAATGAAGATAAATCTCTGCACAATTGTTAACCTCTCTGATATTAGATAACAAAAGAGTGATAGTTATTCATAGAGTTTAAGAGAATTACCAAGAGGAAATATCAATGACAATTATTTTAGTACTATTAATACTAGTAGTAGTAATATGTGTTTTCTTTTGTACTTTAAAATTGAGAGATTAATGGTTTATCAACCAAATATATATATATATATCATAGATAGATGGATAAGTAGATAGATAAAACAGATATGACAAAATATTGATAGTCGCGGAATCTAGGTGACAGGAAAGAGGGTGTTTGTACTAAATTTTATAGGTTTGAGGGATTTCCTTAAAAATTTTCATAATAAAACGTTGGAAAATAATTTCATGATTAAGTTCTCCGATGGGAGCTTTCTGAATAATATTGTTCCAGAGGTTAAATATTTAACAAAGGTAGTCATTTTATTTTTAATTATAATTTGTCATTTCATTTTTACTTGTTATTAAGTAGGAAGAATCATTATCCCTCTTTTTTTTGTTTTTGCTTATTCAGTGGTATATGGTAACTATAGTGCACATTTATAACCGATGGAAGAACAGTGAGCTTCGATGTTATGTGAATGGTGAGCTAGCTTCCTATGGCGAGATAACATGGTTTGTCAACACCAGTGATGTAAGTAATTTGAAAATATTACAATGAAAAAAATATTTTAAAAGCATGAACTTATCAAATAAGAAAAATATATTTTACATTGAATATTTAGAATCTCACGAGGGTGGATTTTTATAACAACAGTTTGGTCAGCATGTTAATATATATTAATAGAATAGAACTGCATTAATATGTTACATAAGGTATTACTCAATCCTTGTTATAAAATTATTCTGGATAGTAGAAAATTTATAGGTAGCAGTCAGTATGGCTTAAGTGTGTGTCATTGGCCCATTGATCAGATTAAACTTGTGACCTCTACTACACTGTCCTGATCATTTTTATGAATGTGTTAGATAATGCATGCTTATAAATTTTGCATATAATTTGTAGCTGCAATAGATTACTATTACATTATAATGTTTTCAGGATTCAAAAAGAGATCCATAGGTTAGAATTAAATTCAAATATTTTTTCCCCCCCAATTATATTTTTAGTAGAAAGCTTGAAAAATACAGATTAGGAAAATGAACGTAAAATGTATCACCTATTATTAACTCCTCATCTTTTATATCCTATGTTATATGTATTTACATATGTACTGTATAATGCTAACATTAAGACCTTAGGTTGTTGTAATAGATAGACTTAGGTTTGAATATCAGCTCTGTCACTTACTGACTATATGACCTTACTTAATCTATTAGGCCTAAGTTTTCTTCACCTAAAAATGGGTGTAAAACAGTACCCATCTCAGAAGATTAATGTGATGATTAAATGAGATACTGTTCACAAGTCCATTCACAGAGTGTTCAGTAACTGTTAGTTTTCATTATTATATTGTTTTTAAACCTGTTTTTTTTTTCTTACATTAACCTTTTTTTAGTGTTTCCTGTATTCCAGGAATTGTAATAAATACTTTTATTTTCTAAAAGCCCCAACCTTTCAAGATAAGTACTATTATTATTTCCATTTTACAGATGAGACTGAAGTACAGAGAGATCAAGTAACTTAGCAGGATCAGCAGCATGTGAGGCAGTGATTTGACCTAGGTGGTTTGTCTTCAGAACCCAACTATTAACAAATTTTCTATATGCTCTAATGTTAATACATGCATATTTTTCAACATTCTTTCTAATGGTTTTGAAGTTTAAAATGATAGTTTTTAAAGATATATGAAGAACTTCTTTCTGTCTTTGTTGTACCACATAGGTTTTTAAAATGTGGTCTTTGCAACCTGGATGTTAACAGGATTTCTTTGTTAGAAGAAAAACATATACCTGTTTTTCTGGATTTATACATTCCTTCTGAGGGATTGTACCTATTCCCATGACTTCACCCATTATCTATATCTTGATGTCTGCAAGAATCTGTCTTTACAGTTTTAAATTCTCACCAAATGTACAGAACCCTGTTAGGAGTTGCTTCTCCATCCATGTTAGCTCCATCCATATTAGCTCACAGAAGAGACAGATTAATTATGTCCCAAATTTAACTGATGGTTTTCCTCCTCGCTCCACAGCCAGCTCTTCTGCCTGGTTCTTGGGTTGCCCAGTTATGAACTTTCAGAGCCCATAACGTCATTATGTTTTGTTAATTATGATTGGGAAACTTGTTCCATCTCCTTTTCTGTGACATCTTTCCTGATTTCTATACCAGCTGAGGATGAGTGAAATGTAATGCTAAATGAATTATGTTAATCTATTCAGATTATAGTTGAGAATGGGCAAAACATTTATACCAATATAAGTTGTCATTGTTGCTGGAGAAGATAATTTTTTTCTTTTTTTCTGTAATAAAATCTTCTGTTTTCTTTTACAGACCTTTGACAAATGTTTCCTGGGCTCATCAGAAACAGCAGATGCTAATAGAGTATTCTGTGGTCAGATGACTGCAGTTTACCTTTTTAGTGAAGCTCTTAATGCAGCTCAGATTTTTGCTATTTATCAGTTGGGCTTGGGATACAAGGTACTTGCTGTTCACTGCTTAACCAATATTAGTTGAGCTTGATGTAAAGATGGGTGGTGCCTTGGGCAACTTACCTTGGGTTGCCAACTGTATATCAAAGTAACCAGAGGCACCATAGGGAAGTCAGAGGAATCCAAAGGGTGTTTTAATTTTTTGAGGTAAGTATAGTATACTCATTATATGTGGGACACTAGCTCAAGCTTCAACTTTAGTTCATGCTTCATTTCTTCTGATGATGTCATATCTTTGCACAGCTAACTTTTTAATAGTTGCCTTGATAAAAAGCAAGTACCATGTGAAAGTCAATGTGATACAAGAAACGAGGATGAAGTACAAAGTCTGACTACAAAGTTGGAGAGGTTGTGCATTGTCCAAGATGCATATACATCCCATTAATAAATAATTTTTCTAATAATGAAGGAAACATGTTTTTTCTTTTAACTTGTGCATTAATTTTTTAAAATGGCTACTAAATTGTTGTAAAGTTACTTAGATCAAACTACCTAATAAACAGAAATATTCAATATTTATTTTGGTCTAAAGCACCATAAAAAATTCCTGAAACACTAAGACTGTTATGAACCAAGAAAGCTTGGGAACCTTTAGATCACGCCATTGTTAGTCTAGTTTGGTTTCAGCGAGAGATTTAATGTCTGCTCTGTTCCTTTGAAAACAAAATCAGCTTTATTGAGTTGATTTTTATATAATTACACTCAATTTTACATATGTAAAATTATCCTATGATCAAGCAGTCTTACTTCTGTGTATATATCCAAAATAATTAAAAGTAGGATCTGAAAAAGATATTTGTACACCCATGTCCATTGCAGCACTGTTCATAATAGCCAGTAGGCTGAAGCATTGTAATTGTGCATGAATAGATGAATACAATGTGGTATATACGTACAATAGAATATTATTTAATTTTAAAAAAGAAGGAAATTCCATCACATGATGCAAGATGGGTGAATCTTAAGCACGTTATGCCAGTCACAAAAACAAATACTCTCTGATTCCATTTAAATAAGTTATATAAAGTAGTTAAACTCATAGAATCAGGAAGTGAAATGGTGGTTTCTAGGGAGTGAGAGAAGGAAATGAGATATTGAATGAGTATAGAGTTTTAGTTTTGCAAAATGTAAAAGTTCTAGAGAATTGTTTTACGGTGATGTGAAAAGTGTACTGTACACTTAAAAATATTTAAGATGGTAAGTTTTATAAGTATTTTACCACAGGTTTTAAATAAAGAAACAATAAAGACAAAATACAATGAAAAAAAGAGACAATGCATTCTATGGGACCTATTTTACATTTTTTCTTAAATGCAAGATTTTAATGTCAAGTTTATGAGTTTTCCATTATATCTTAATAGTGAATTCAGTTCACTTCAGAAATAATTAAATGTGCAGTGCTCCTTCTCTTTGATAGTGTTAGGAAAATGATCAGTGGTCTGTCTCCTTAAATTTTTGTGTTTATTAATTGAAAAATAAAAATTATTAAAAATAATTTTCTGTCTATGGAAATTTGTATCTAGATTTTTGTGACATACTATTTTAACTATTCTATTTTTTATTCTTAGGGTACATTTAAATTCAAAGCAGAAAGTGACCTGTTCCTTGCAGAACATCACAAACTTCTATTGTATGATGGCAAACTCTCAAGTGCTATTGCATTCACATACAATCCACGCGCTACAGATGCCCAGCTCTGCCTGGAATCATCCCCTAAGGACAACCCTTCAATTTTTGTTCATTCACCACATGCACTCATGCTCCAGGTACAAGTTAGAATTTTTTAAGAATATTTTTAATGGTAAATTTTAATATTTTGATGTGTGTTTGGTAGCTTCACATGCAGTGTACCATTTTATTCTTCCTGTTATGCTTTATTTTTAATTGTTTTGGAAAAGAGATTATTAGAATCTTTTTGGTGTCTTCTATTTTACAAGGATGTGAAGGCAGTTTTAACACATTCCATCCAAAGTGCTATGCATTCGATTGGAGGAGTACAAGTGCTGTTTCCACTTTTTGCACAGTTAGATTATCGGCAATACCTGTCTGATGAGGTTGATTTGACTATATGGTGAGTGCCCTTTTTTTAATTTGATATGAGTTATTTTTATCACCGTTGAGCTGCACGATATTTTTACTGCCTTTTAAATTTGTTATTGAGTTAAAGGAGAGAATGTAAGTTAAAGAAATTTGTGAACTCCAAATGTTATTACAGATCATGTCAGTAATAGTATTAATTTAAATTATCAATAGGAAATATGGAAGCTCTAAGAAACAAAGTTTTTTTTTTGAATAAAGTTAGAAATAGTGATAATGGATGTATCAGAGATGAATAGATTTTTGTCTAACATGCTAATTAAAACATTTAAAATTGTTATCTGACTGATTTATTATGAGAATTTAGCTTTTCACATTTATTGATTGGATGTAATTGAAATCTGAAATTTCTGATGATTTATAGAATAGGTGATTTAATCTTTTTTTTTAGATTACTTATTTGGCATATTGGTCTCTTGTAGTGTTGAGTTTAAAAAAGTCAGAGACTTAGGAATTCTGGGATAAGTTATAAAACTTTGGAGATGATTTCAAAATGAATTTTTCATGGCTATATATTCTTATATAACTTTATTAGAGAAATAGTGGAACTCTAGTAAAATAATTATGTTTATTATTTGAGTAATTTAAAGGCATTATCCACTCTCCTTTTTCAAAAATCGTTCTGTGATATTTGCTTTTATACATAACCAGTGTATATATGTAATATATATTACATATTGCCAATATATGTAAGTAATATATATTAATGTCTACTACCAATGTATACATGTAGTGTATATTAATGATGTAATAATTTTCTCCAGATTATTTTTAGGCAACAAAATAACTTTTTTAAAAGGAATATCGTATTTATTAACTACATTTTAAAAAATTAAAATTATCTTTGACATATTACTACATAATTTTTTTTTTTGCGTCCTGGTTTTAAGTCTTTGTATGGGGCTTAGTAATTTTTTTCCTTGGTTATTTTTTTTTTAACTTTTCCACATATTTATTGGAATTGATGATAGTTACAAGTAATTTTGTGCAGGAGGTTGACTGCCAGTCATGTTTTTCTTTGTGGGAATCTCTGAGAGCCTTTCAGAAAGAGGTACAGCTGACCTTCTTTCATTCCCTTTTGGGTATCTCTAAAAGTTGGGAGGATGGAAGTGTGGCTCTTCAATTTTAAAAGTGTTCTTGACTGACTATTGAATTATTAGTTTCCTGTTGAGATTATGAACAGAGTTCTTAGTGTTTGAGAACTTCAGTTTGTCTTTAATTTTACTTTCTTATCTTCCCCTCTGTGAACTCTCTGCTTCATTCAAATGGGCCAATCCGGAATTCTAACACATTTTGAGGATTTCTACCTGTGTCCGTTTACTCCACATTTCTTTTCCCTCTGTTTGGCCTTTCACCTTCCAAAATTGAATATACTTATTAATCTAAGTTAGATCCATCTTTAAGGTCTTTATATACTTATGTTATCCATTTTATTACTTGTTTTTGGCCATTGCTAATTTTTCTCTATGTTGTGCATGTTTGTCATGTTTCTAAGTAATTTACTTATTATGTTTGAGATAAAGTGTATAAAATATTTGAGTAAATCGTATTTTACATTAAAATTCTAAATCCTGAAACAATGTTGGAGGCAGTTTTAGTAGACTTTCAGTTTCCTTGAAGTAGAGAACTTTTTATTAAGATAGGTGATAGACTGCATCTATCTAGCTTTTTAAAAAATAGAGTATGTTTTTTCAAACCATAGCTTTTTTCCTCATTCCAGTTCAACTTTGCTGGCTTTTATCGTGGAGTTGCTGAAGAATTCAATTGCTATGCAGGAGCAGATGCTTGCCTGCAAGGGCTTTTTGGTAATAGGATATAGTCTTGAAAAGGTAAAGTATGAAATGATTTCTACATTTTTGATTCTGAATTTGCAGACCATGGACTTGATCTCCTAAGTGGTTGAGAAATTCTGTGTGCAAGTGTTTTCTTGGTTACATAAATAACCTAAATTAAAATAACATTTTGTTGTTTTATCTTGCTTCTGTAGCTTTATTAGGGTAACGTGGTATTGCGTCTCATGGTATCTTTAACTTTGAGCATAGTTTGTGGGCCAACTATTTTCTGATACTGACAACCTTTAATTTACTTACCTTGCCTTACATTATTAGTGACCTTTGAAATACTTTTCTTTGCAGTCTTCCAAATCCCATGTCAGCAAAACGGTGCTTGAACTTTGCCTTGCGTTTTCAAAATATCTAAGTAATCTGCAGAATGGGATGCCCCTGCTCAAGCACTTGTGTGATCACATTCTTCTTAACCCAGCTCTGTGGATTCACACCCCAGCCAAGGTAATATGTGTATTGATTTTTATTATTGTCACTAAATTTTCATATTTGAGTGATAATACGAGGATTTTCATTTATCCTTTTACATGCTATTTTATAAGGTGTCAGTTGATTGCATTTTTTGATGAAGCATACTTTTCAGGCAAATTTGCAAGTCAGTATATCTTTTTTCTTCTTTTTTTATAAAGCAATATCAATATTTTAAAAAAACAGCTATAGTCTTTATTTTCTATTCTATCAAAATTTTATTTCAGAGAGACTTCGATCTATGCTTAATAAATCAAAGTTGGACAGTTCCAATGTAATTGTTTCTGTAACTGTAGTTCTGTTCTATTGCAAACATGCATACATATATATTTATTTTCATTCCTGAACTCATTGTACTCTCTCCCCGTCTTGTTTGCACACACATCCCTGCTACCAACATAATGAATTCCTGAGTTTAATTCTTAAAAAGACAGCTGAAATGTCACCTTTTTTTGAAGTCTTCCATTATATACTGGTCTCATTTAATCATTTAAATTTTACATTAATTCAAATTATTAAACACAATTTACACACAATTTATTTAGTACTCTAAAAGCAAACCAATTATTTCTAAGTGAACTTAAGTGAATTTGTGATAAAGTATACTAAAGTATACTAAAACCTTTGTTAAATCCAAATGTTGTATTTAATTGTCCTAAAAATGTTAATAGTGGTAGTATTAAGCAGGACTTGAAACAGAGAAGTTTTTATTAAATTACATAACTGCATCTGTGTTAACGGCAGTTTTTGTTAGACGATGTATTGTTTCAAACCCATTAATTTCTTCTCTCCCCCTCTCCCCCTTTTGGTTTATTTGCAATGTTTATCATTGTTTAGGTTAAAATAGCACATACTTATTCTAGTCAGAAAAAAATTTCTGTAGACTTTTTTGCCTTTCTAGAGTCATAGTCTTATTTTCAGCTGGTCTTTTCACATGTTAAAGAGAAAAACAGCTGCTGACTCTGATTGCCATTTGGAAATAATCAGAGGAGGCAGCTGGAGGTTATGGCTTTTTATCTGTAGGTTCAAATTTGACCTCTTTCTCTTCTATGACCCCCCAGTCTTATTTCTTTTAGAGGATTGTTTCAAATTACTTTTTAAACCTTTTAGTAGACACTTTTTCTTGCTAAACAGCATATTTGTAAGGCTTTGGGTCTCTTTTGATGTGGTCAAAAAGCCTCATATTAATACTTAGCTATAGAGAAATGTTTTTATAATTTTATTATATCATTTCCTTAAGTTCCTGTTATTATTACACTCTATTTCTTACCTTTTCATTGTTAATAATTTTCTTTAATTTCCTGTTTAGAATTTGCAGTTGATTTGGTAATATTAAATTTTCCTTCTGTTTCACCTGTCTGCTTTGTATATCCAAGAGGGATTATATCTACTTTTATTATAAAGGTATTTATAACAAAGGGCAGATCAAGAGTTTTTTTGACTTGAACATCATACAGTTTTGGGGAGGGAGGAGCTTTTTATGAAAAATAATGATATAATATATGCAAAATTTAGGTTT
Source organism: Pteropus vampyrus (assembly GCF_000151845.1). Taxonomy (NCBI): domain Eukaryota; kingdom Metazoa; phylum Chordata; class Mammalia; order Chiroptera; family Pteropodidae; genus Pteropus; species Pteropus vampyrus. Next base: position 3,723,671 of record NW_011888828.1, read on the forward strand.
AGGGTCTTGGGAGGAATTTGTATAGATAAGTGAGTATGAAGTTTAGGCTTCATTAGTTTCATGGTAAATTCACCTCTAGTTACCACAGTCGAGGCTTTGGAGGTATGAATCAACCTTTGCTTTTGGAAAAGGGTGTTCATCATGACTTGTAATACCCATGTCTTTGATCTGCTTGGAGAGTCTTTTTTAATGACCTCACAAGAAAGGTGAATTTTCTTATATACAGTAGTCCTTCATTTGTTGAATGGCTACTTTATGCTGGGCATATGGATACAATAGTGAACAAGACAGAGCTAATTCTTGCCTTCATAGAATTTACGCCTAATGAGAAAGACATATGTTAATTTATAATTTGTGTAATTATTAGTTTATATAATGAGTGAATGAAGAAAAGTTTATGCATAATTAGCATATGAATAATCTTGAGGTCTCTATTCTTATCTCAATATGTTGCTATTAAATCCTATCCAATTTGCTATATTTTTATCACTTTTTTGGCCAGAATTACTGTATGTTTTTAACATACCACTCTCATCAGGTCATTTCATGGCCCCCAAACTTGTAATGGTTTCCCATGGTTTTCAGTGTAATGTCTTCCCTTTTCTAGCATTAAGTTTTCATGCCAGTTCTCCTATATAGGCTTTCTAGCTTAAAAACTCAGTCAGTTATCCTCAGTGGCTAGGCAGGTACCAAAAAGTTATCTTAGGGCTGTGGTGCTTAATCTTGGCTGTCAATACAATCAGGAGAGGTGTTTACACACACACACACACACACACTCTCTCTCTCTCTCTCTCTCTGTCTGTGTCTGTGTCTGTGTCTATCTGTCTGTCTCTCTCGCACGCAAAAACAAAGCCGGAATCCCATCCCCTCCATCCCAGATTCTGATTTATTTGGTATGGGACAGGCCCAGGTATTAGTGTTTTTAAAAAATGTTTTTCAGGTATTTTAATATACAGTCAGGATTGAGGAGTATTGTTCTAGATTTAGGGAAACTTTTTGTATCATTTGTCATTTATTTTTTCTGTTAGAAATTTCCTGTTTTGTTCTGTCTACCTATCTTTGTTCTGTCTACTCATCTTCAAAGCCTACCTTAATACCTAATACCTACTTTACTAGTGAAGATTTTCTTGACTATTTTAGCTTATGCTATAATAATTTCTCTGGCCTATGAATTTATAGTATTTAATAGCTCTGTGTCACTCATTTTACAATTACATATTGCCACATGACCTTTCTTATGTTTCAGTAGGAGTCCTTATTACCTTTGGTTTTAAACTTAAATTTGTGTGTATTTTTTTATCTTAACTGGGTTTCAGATAGTGAGGTACAGTGTGTATGCTATCGTATTTCCTGTTACAGTGCTGTGCATATAGGTGGATGTAAATATTTTCCAGGTGACTGAAATAACATGATTCAGAATTTGAAAGTGTTATATGGCTTCAATGACAAGTAAACTGGGCCTATCCATTTAAACAGCAATAGTTACATCAAAATAATGTTATCTTCAGCAAGTGTATATATAGTTTTCTAAACTATAATCATCTTCTAAGCTTCAATTTTAAGTGGTTCAGAATTTGCCACTCTTTACCATTTATGGTTACTGATTGACTACCTAGTTCATTTAGCCTTGACTGTTTATTTATCAGGCATCTGGATGATAGGCACCTAATTTTCACCCCCTAAAGAAATCACTAGGTACCTTGCAGGGCTGAAAATGAAAATGCCCTCAGTGTCCAGGGAAGGTAACATAAATGTTCAGTTGTAAGTGGTCAGGAATAATTTGGTCTTTGGCTACAGGGAGAGTATATATGTCCTACTAAAGTTGTTCAGTTTACAGAATATATCCACTAGCAATGAAATGAAAAAATTCTTGATTTCAACATGAGAATAGAATAAAAGCGGTCTTTATGTTGTGCTATTATAAGTACTGGAATTTGGTTGTTGAATTTTAGAGCCATAATTTCACCAAAACTTTATGTTAAGATGAAATGTGTAGTGGTGGGTCACCACTCATATCCTTTCTTTTTCTTACATATTAAGAGCTTATATTTTGAAGTTAGTAAGTTCTTATGTATTTATTTAGATTATTTATTTAGAAATAAGATTAGTAGAATCCTTTCCTAATTGAAGGACAGGGCTTATAAACATGTTCAGAGACTATAATGTTATGATTACTATCTTTGTAGTAATGAGCAATTATAACAGAATTCTGTTCTAGTAGGTATTTCTTATGGTAGGCTTTGCATGTTTTTGTATGGCTTTGTTTCTTTTGACTTATTTCTCCTTTTTTTTCTTTTGAGCTACTCTTTTTTCTTTTGAGTTATTCTAGCTTCTGATTTTCTTCAAAACAAAGAAAATTTCTAGATTTCTGAAACTATGAATAGTATTAGTAGTAAGTTTATTATAAAGAAGTTATACATGCTCGTAATTGCTGATTACTAAATATGAATCAAACAGTTTTTTCCATAGAGTAGTACTGTAAAAATTTGATATATTTGGGAATGTTAACTTTATAATGCTACTGTAAAAGAAAAATTTACCTGTTTTAGTTTTATAAGGAGTGTGTGGGCTCGTGTGTGTATATCAGTGGATATGTGTTGCCTGTTAACATGGATGCTATTATCAAACTTGGCATCTTAATTTTTGGAACAGATATCATTTGAGTAAATAAAGCAGCTTGAGGGTATTACTGGAAACAAGTAAAATGCTGGTCTGCTTCTTTGATTTAAACCCTTCATTTTGATCCTCTAGGTTCAGTTGACACTCTATACTTATCTGTCCACTGAATTCATTGGTACTGTCAACATATATAATGCCATTCGAAGAGTTGGAACAGTGCTACTCATCATGCATACACTGAAGTACTACTACTGGGCAGTGAATCCTCAGGATCGAAGTGGTATCACCCCAAAGGGATTAGGTATAACATCTCTGTTAATATATGACATTATATGTATGGCAAATTAGGATTTCTTTTTGTTTGTTTTAACCAATACTGTTAATAGTATTTTGGAAGTTTTTCTAAATCTCATGGCAGAATTTTATCTTAATCCTGTTGATGATTTTGAAAATTTGTCCTAAACTGTGATTGCTAGAGATTAATAACTTGCTACTTTTATAAAAAATCGATAATTTTGCTGAGTTGTTTGGGGGAGCAAATATGACTAGAATGGTTGCTTAGGGCACTAAACATGAGAAGAAATTCTGTATTAGTGACTGGAATTGATGCTGAGACCAATTGTCACAATGAGATCATTGAAAACTTTTTTTAGGAGATGGAGATTTCTTATAAGTAGAGTATCCTCTTCTAATAAATAGTGAAATTACAAAATTTCAGTAATTATTTTCCTGTATATTCATGACTAAGTTACAAAAAGGATAATATCAGATCATCATGTCAACAGTTCATGGAAAGGGTCAGAATAAAAATTTTAACAAATGGTGGCTCTTTTGGTTGTAAGTATTATAAAACTTGCTTCCAACTGGCTTACGTCACAAAAGGGAGTTAATCAGCTTGTATGAACAGGCAGTTTCAGTAAAACTTGGTGGAGGGGTACAGAATATGGCTCTTGCACCCACTTTGTCTCTCTCTATTTCCCAGTTCTTCTCTGTTGGCTCTTTTCATGTATTCTCTCCTTTTGTAGTACCAAGCAGCCACTCCATCTTCACCTTATCACAACTTTAAGTCCAATAAAAGAGCCATGAGCCTGTATCAAGCGTTTCCAGCAAAAGTCTTTTTTAATAACATCTTTGTTGCTCATTGGCTCTGATTGCATCATGTGCCCATCCGTGCGGCAGGTATTCACCAGATTGCCTAGATATGTAGGCCCATCCCACCTCCGAAACACACGATGAGAAAATAAGGGCAAATATTGATGGCTGTTGGTTGAAATCAGGAAATAGATGCTGGAGAGTCAAACAACATAGATTCTGATTGTACTCACAAGCTTTGGCTGTTCTGTGATTTACAAAGAAAAGGTATCATGTTTGTGCAATACTTTTTTTTATCCTTTTCAAAATAAACTCAGTTTATTCTCAGTGTATATGCTTTCTCTAATTTAGAAAGCTGTAAGGACATACAGAAGTTATATGATCTGTTTGAGCTGGCAGGTTTGTCCAGATCTAGCACTAGGTCATAATTTCCTGATGCTGAGATTATATCATATGCTGTCCTGGGTGTTAGTGTTATATTTTGGTCTTGATGTTATAACTGATTAGTGACCTTGGAAAGGTCTCATACTTCAAGTGAGAGAACTGGACAAATTTTATCATTCTATTAGGTAACTCTGTAACCTATTCTTTGTCTTTGAGTTGTCATGTGGAACAAATTTTAAACAATTTTCTTCCTGTTTTAATTGATATGCTCAAGGTCATGGTGGTCCTGTGCTCTGGTGGTCTAGGAACTAGCTGTACATAGTGATTAGCTGGGGAAGAATTGCAGAAAACAGGTACTAACTTAGGAATCTTAGAACAATGGGTGTTTGGTTTCAAAAGCTTTCTGCTTGGGAATTATATGGTTGAGACATGAAAATTGACTTTAATGTGAGCCATGTGTGACCAAGGACTTGCTCAAGAAGAGGAGATGTCAGAGGTAGTCAATATAATGTTTCACTTCATGAATGATACTGTGTTAAGTTGTACTTTTTGAGATTTTTGTATTAGCTTACTCAATGGTAATAGTAGAGAATGAATTTTTTCTTGCTAAATCAGTGTAGATTTTGCTTTTTTCTTTGTAAACTTGTGTTACCATAGTAACATTCTCAGTCTTTTAAAACAAAATATAAGCACATATTATTATTGAACACAAAGTTTATTACCTCGTTTTTGTTTTTGGATTCCTTTGACATTATTCAAAAACAAACTTAATGGTAGTTTCAACTTAATCTATTTTGTACATTTGGAGTATTCTATATACAGTTTCATATGAAAGTGAATGTCTTTCTAAAAGGCATAAAACTTTAGGAAACTGACTTTTATGTTTCTTATATATAAGTGGAAAAACTATTAGGAATGAGAATTTTATACTCAACTTTGAGGTCTTTGAAATACTAATTATATGTATGTATGTATTTTTTTTCCTTCAAGATGGACCACGGCCTAATCAAAAAGAAATACTTTCTCTAAGAGCATTCTTATTGATGTTCATTAAGCAATTAGTGATGAGGGTGAGTTCATATTTCTTTTCCTATAGCTTATACGTGTTGTAACTTATAATTTCAGATAACATACAGTCTTGGTTTATTTACTATTTACTCTGTTATTGGGGTTACACATTGGAAAATACTTTGAAAGATATTTGTTGCCATATTTTTTATTCCTCTTTCTTGGGCTTAAGGGCTATACATTATTGCAGAATTGGAGACTGGTAATTGTGATATATATTATACAAATTTCTGTAGGAGTTCAAGTGTATTCATTCCTTCATTCAGCAAATATTTACCAAGTTTGTATTACTTGACTGTTCTCGGCACTAGTTGATGCAGTAGTCAACAAAGCTGCTCTAGGAGATTTTATTTTTAAGGAGACTCCTTGTACCTGACATTCAGATTTTGAGAAATAATTTTCCTGTATAAATGTACCACATAGGTGTCAGTCCACATAGGTGTCATAGAAATGATTTTATTTTGTCCCATTCCATTCTGTAGGTAAAGTAATATTTAATGTCTTTAAGAAAGATGTTTTGTTTGTATAAGATGGCGATGTAAAAATGTATTCGTTGCCAATATTTTATTCAGTATTTTCTTATTCTTTATAATTTAATACTTTATTAGATGTCACATAATGTTATGGTAAGTGGATCTAACTTTTAGTGTATCTTTCAGACTCAGATTATATTATTTCCATTTATTAAAAAATTTATTCCTTGAATTGTGTTTCTACACTTTTCTAGTGTGTTCCCTAATTCTCTTATTGTTCTTTTGTGAGATAGTAGCTTTGTTTTATGATTAATAAATTGATAGTGTAGGTGGAACATTTTCATTCTGAGTTCATATTTAAAAGTCCAGTGTTTTTCTCTGGGAAATTACTACTTGATTTTTAGTACCTGACATTTTAACTTGGTAATCTCAGAAACTGTTTATTTTACTCTTCAAATTTAATATACAAAATAAGTCAAAAAGTTACTTTTTGTATTTAGAGGAGTGGTGGATATGGACAATACTCTTGTTTATCATTAATTATTATTTTTGCTTACTTTAAGTTTCTGTAGTAGCTTTACTAGATAGTTATATTATACGCGGGGCCGAAAATAGGATGCTGGTGTCGGGCTTCATTTGACTACTGTACAGTCTTGAATACTGCATGTCTTTAGTGCTTCCCCTAATTTTTATTTTAAATTTAGATTCTAGGTTACATTATCTTTTTATATTTATAGTAACTAACCAAGTTGACAAATCTATGTGTATAATTTTCCTTAAAAAAATTTTTTTTTTTAATGCAAGTTTAAGATACTTGTATTATGTTTTTAAAGGATTCTGGAGTAAAGGAAGATGAACTACAGGCCATTCTTAATTACTTGCTAACTATGCATGAGGTAACATTTGAATTTTACATTTTGGGATTTTATTTCATGAAGCTGTATTATGTATGGGCTTTTGTTTAAAGTGAAAAAGTTAAATATTTCATTAATGGTATAACTATAATGGGGAGTAGATGTATCTGGGAACTAAATCTTAGTACTCTTCATGTAAATATCATTTATTACCCTAAGAAGTCTCTGAGGAATATCATGAAAGACTTTAAAAAGTATTAAAATTATATCTCATTGAACTAATTATAATAAAGTATACCAAGAATACTTTCAGTGTATTTCAAGGAACCAGTGTAACATGGGAAAACAGATAACAAAAATGACTAAAAGTAATTGGTTTTTTAAATTCATCATACCATTTTCCTATTGATTTTGCATGTTGAAATACTGTTAAGTTAAACAATTAATTTGTAATAGAATTTAAAATTATGTGGTTGAAAAGGAGGTTGAAATGTCTGGGGTTTTTTTTCTTTATTTTTTAGCATAGGGAAAATGTAATATATGTCAAATGTAGTCTAACCAAATAATCTGATTAAATGTGTCTTAAATAAGTAAACTTTGGAAGTTGGAATTTCACATAAAGCACAACATTTTAAATGATAGTTGACATTCTTGTGTTATAATTCTTGAGTTAATAAGTATCAGTTATAGAATGAAATACTATACTTTAATCATTAATGAGTGAGAAATATTGTTTGGACGTATCTTTGTTAATTGAGGCTGAAAAGAATGGATTAAATTTCTTGGTTAGATCATATTTGACTTAAACATTGATGATTGTGATTTTCAGTTGCATTTCCTAGTAACATGTTGTTTATTTGATTTCGTTTTTTATTAACCCTAAGGGACTGAAGTACTTTATAAAACAGAAACTGGAAGTCACAGTGAAATTTGTTTCCTCTGAATCTATTAATTCAGAGATCTTTCCGGTCTTACAGATAACACCTTTCCAAAACCTCAGTGCCCCAGTTATAGATCATTTACTAAACATATTGAGAATAAGGTGTTCAAATAGCTGCCATAGCAAAATTCAAAAGCAGAGAATGAAAACCTAGAGGCAGGGTATTTGTATTATCAGGGCCAACTTGGGCAATACTGTGGGTAAGAAAGACCCACAGTATTGCCCAAGTTGGCCCTGATAATACACATATATACTGAAATATTCAATAAAGGTTGTGATTTTCTTTTTTTCAGTTTCAGAACTCACATTGCTCCTGTGCTTTTCTGTAAATATTATCAAGTTATATGACATACAGTAATATGTTGACTCAATAAACATTTATCAATATCTATAGCTTTAATACTGAAAACATAATATGTGAGAACTCTCCAGTCATCATTTCCCAAAAAATCTTCTTATGGAACTAGTTTCTTGAGAGGCTCAGTGAACAAAGTGGTTCAGGTTAAGTTTAGGAACTGATGCATAATGTGTTGCTCCCAACACCACCACCAGATTCACAACGTCTATTAGATATTAATGGCTCTAACATGTCTTGCTGAACAGCATCGTTGCCTCTTCCCTCAATTTTTTGAAGTATAAATCTTCCTTTAAAACAAAAAATCCTGTTAAGTCAGATCTATTTTATCTATAGAGTAAGTTTTAGGAAATCTTGATATAGGATAAGAGTCATTTTATTTCTTTGATTAAGATATTGTTTTACTAGTGATGTGTAGCTTCAGTATGCAGATGACATGTATATGTAAGGAAACACTTTGTTAAAAGCAAGTATGTTTTATTTATGTCCACTTATATTTTTAATGTTGAAATTTCTGTGTTTTAAAAGTATTCAATATTCAAATAAATTCTTTATTTAAATTTTTTTCTTTAAAATGATTTTAGGATGACAATCTATTGGATGTCCTACAGCTCCTTGTGGCATTAATGTCAGAACATCCTAACTCCATGATTCCTGCTTTTGACCAAAGGAATGGGTTGCGGTAAGAGTTTAATATATTAAGATTTTTAATATGTTTAATAGCAGTGACTAGTTGGGAAATGATAGTCTTAGATATGAAATGTATTACTGGATTTTATATTATAAAATGACATGGTATACAACTCCTTTATGTTATGTTTTTTTTTTTCAAGAAATCTTTAATTATAGAGGATCTGTTACTATTTAATTGTTGAGAAGTTAGGCAAATCATTTCACTGTTTTGTATAGTTAGGGATGTTATACAGTTATTGTAAGGGCGAATTGTTTAGCAGCGTTATCTTTAAGTTCTGGAACAGTAGTATTCAATTGTGAGCCAAGAGAAGATCCCTGTCCTAAGAGGAGATCTGTCTATCCTGTCCTTCATACTGGAAGTCAAAAAGGAGAGAGAGGGGTCATTCTTGTCTTGTTCCTGATCTTAGTGGAAAAGTTTTGAGTTTCTTCTCTTTAAGCATAACGTTAGCTGTAGGTTTTATTTTATAGATAGTCTTTATTATGTTGAGAAAATCCCCCTCTATTTCTAGTTTAGAGGGGTTTTTTTTCTTTTTTTTTTTACATGAATGGGTGTTTTGTTGGATTTTGTCAAGTGCTTTTTCTGCGTCTACTGATAGGATCAGTAGTTTTTCTTATCTGTTCATGTGATGGATTGCATTAATTGATTTTCAAATATTGAACTAGGATTGCATACCTGGGATAAATCTCATTTGGTCATGGTATATAATTCTTTTTGGGGTTTGATTTGCTAATATTTTGTTGAGAATATTTTCATCTTTGTTAATGAGAGATACTGGTCTGTGGTTTTCTTAAAATGTCTTTTCCTGGTTTTGGTGTTGGGTAATGGTGCTTCATCGGAAGGGTTAGGAAGTATTCCTTCTTCTTCTATCCTCCGAAGTATACTGTAGGGTATTGGTATAATTTCTTCCTTAAAAGTTTTGTAGAATTGACCAGTGAAACCTGGACTTGGTTCTTTTCGTTTTGGAATGTTATTAATTACTGATTCAATATCTTTAGTAGGTATAAGCCTATTCAGGTTATTTATTTTTATTTCTGTTTTGACAGATTGTGTCTTTGAAGGACTTTATTTCATTTAGGTTATAGAATTTGTCAGTATAGAGTTCTTAGCATTCCTTTATTATCTTTTATATGTCCATGGGATCTGTAGTGATACCCCCTTTCATTTCTGATATTTGTAAATTATATGCTCTCTCTTTATTCTTAGGCTGGCTATTGATTTTATTGATCTTTTCAAAGAACCAACTTTTGGTATTGATTTTCTCTATTGGTTTCCTGTTTTCAATTTTGTTGATTTCTACTCTAATACTTATTTTCTCCTTACTATAGATTGAATTTTCTCCATTTTTTCTAGTTTCCTAGGGTGGAAACTTAGATTATTGATTTTAAGTCCTCTTCTTTTAAAAAATTTTTATAAATGTGTATTTGAGCCAAACTGATGACATAGTCCGGGGAGCAAACACTCAAATGCAGAATAACAGTTTTGCAGTTTTTTTATGCATTTAAAATTAAGGAGGGAAGTAAGGAAGATTATGTGGAGGTGAGGGAAAGCAAAGTGGGGATTGGATTATGGGATAGTTAACAAGATTATGTGCTTTCATGAAGGTGGTCTACTTTAGGAGGAAGGGTCTGAAAAGGAGAATTTTATAAAATTGTGTTAACCTAGATGCACAGAAACAAAAAAACAGGGCTTGCTTAAGGCAATGGTAAGCCTTTTATTGAGGAAGCTATATGCCTGAGTCATGACTGCCCACCATGACCTGTCCAGTTATGATCAGACAATTTATGATTAGGTCACCCTGTGAGATTACTTTCCATAGAACCCCTTTTTTTCCATCCATAGTTCCCCATTTTGGTCATAAACCTGAAGGTTGCATTGATGACGATCCTTTTAGGCTCAGCGCTAGGAGGGCTTATTCCTAAGAAGTCTCAGTATCCACAGTGTCTTCTTGACCATTGGGGATGGAGCAGCACCATAACTATGAGACCTGAATTGAGGCCACATTTTCTCAAAATGGGTAGGACAGGTAAATGGAAGACAGATCTTATGGTCTTCATGATGAGGGTGAAAAAACACTGGATCATTTCTGTCCTGTGAACTATCAGGATCCAAGTTTTGCCCTGTGTCATTTTTCTGTATTTGGCATCTAATATAACATGAACCATGAAAAAAGTGTTAACAGTTCTCTTATACAACTTCAGTAATCATAAACAGATTATATTTTTAAAAAGAACAAGTATACCATTATTATGGTTAATATCATTAACAAACAGTTTAAGACAGTCAAACAAAATGGATTCTGAGTTCAGTATCAATCTGTAGGTACACAGGCCTTATGAATTCTTGGGAAAGTTTCTCATCCTCAAGGAGTTTTTGATGTCTGTAGACAAGGGTAGATGTCCATTCGCAGTTAGGTGCCTGACAAGAATCCTTAACACTGAGATTGGAGAGTAGAGTGTCTTTTATTCATTGTCCTTTCTAAAAAATAAAATCTAAAGTCATGGCTCATTACTTAAAGCAAGGAAGCCCGCAGTTTCTGGAGAAGCTCACCCAAGCTTACCTGATGCGAAGTGGGGAGCTGGTAGGGCACAGTGGGCCCTTGCTTATGCCTCACACCAGGTCTGTGTCCACAGGGTCATTGTGGTGGGCTGGTTCAGAATCTGGCTGCACTTCTCCAAGTAAATGTTTACGTAAAAAATATCCAAACCTGCAGAGAATTTTCATGAATTTATTTTAGTCAAACTGATGACATATGCCAGGGAGCAAAATAGATGTCAAACATTCCCTCTTTCTTCTAGCTTTCAGTGCTAGAAATTTTCCTGTAAGCACTGCTTTTGCTGCATCCTGTGGAGTTTTATAAGTTGTGCTTTTATTTTCATTTTGTTGAAAATACTTTTAATTTTTCTTGAGATGTCATTTTTGACATACATATTATTTAGAAGTGTGTTGTTTAACTTCCAAGTATTTTGGAATTTAGCAGCTATCTTTCTGTTATTAATTTCTACTTTAATTCACTTGTGGTCTGAGAGCAAATATTATATGATTTCTAATTTTTACATTTGTTTAGGTGTGTTTTATTGCCCAGAATGTGGTCTACTTGGTGTATGTTTCATGCGAACTTGAGAAAAATGTGTATTCTTCTGTTTTTGGATGAAGTAAGCTATAGATAAGAGTTTTTTCCAATTGATTGATGGTATTGTTTAGTTTGGCTATGTCCTTACTGGTTTTCTGCCTGCTGGATCTGTCCATTTCTGAAAAAGGGGTATTGAAGTATCTATGATAGTGAATTCACCTATTTCTCCTTGCAGTTCTGTTCGTTTTCACCTTACATACTTTTAGGCTCTATTGTTAGGCACATACATCTTAAGGACTATTATATCTTCTTGGAGAATTGCCACCTTTATTATTATGTAATTCCCTTCTTTATCCCTGATAAATTTTCTTACTTTGGAATCTGTTCTGTGTGAAATTAATGTAGCTATTTTCGGTTTTATTTGGTTAGCTTTAACACGGTGTATTTTCTCTATTAATTTACTTTTAATTTATATGTCTTTATATTTAAAGTGTTTTTTTTTCTTTTTAAGGTAACATGTAGTTAAGTGTTTTTTATTGCTGGAAATAAAATGAAATTCACTCATATCTTGAAATTAGATTTATAATCGTATGACTATGAAAAATATACACATGTATATATATATTTTAAATCTTTACTTTTGGATAGTATACTCAGAGTAATTTGCTTTTAATTTTAATTCATTCAGCGTAATCTACAAACTTATGGCATCAACAAGTGAAGGAATCAGAGTACAAGCTCTCAAGGCAATGGGCTATTTTTTAAAACACCTGGCCCCAAAGTGAGTATGCATCACATCTGAAATAGACTTTAGTATATTACTTATTTATTTTATAAATTTTTGGAATAGTATTTGTGTTCTGTGGTTTCTCTAGTCTCTTTCCTTTATTTTGTTTATAAAATGCTATATAAATTTAATCTCATTTCTTCGTATTAAAAATAAAGTGGGAGTAGGAGTATATTATTTATCTTCTATGAAGATCATTTAAATTTTGCATTTAATTTTTGTTCACTATGAGAATATATTTGTATAAATTGAATTCCAGCTACAATGGAGATTTCATTACAGGTGACTTGATCATCATTTGCTTTATCTGTACTATAAAACTGACAGATTTACCTGGATGTTTGTTACATGGTGTATTCTATATACATACTTTAAAACTAAAACTTCCTTTTTTTTATTCTTAGCTGAAATGCAGGCATTCATAACCTATTGTTCCTTGTACCAGAATTGGTTTATTATGAAAATAAACGGTTTCGGTGGTACAAAAGTGTTGTTAAACTGTGGTCTTTATTTTGAATCCCTGGCTGCCTGTAAATAAAGTTTTATTCTAACACAGCCACAGTAATTTATTTGCTTATTATCTTTGGCAGTTTTCACGTTACAACAGCAGTGTTAAATTGTTGCTACAGAGACCATATGATTCACAAAGCCTAAAATATTTACTGTCTAGCCATTTGCAGAAAAAATTTGACAAACCCAGGTATAGGATTAAAATTTATAATCTTTCAATTTCTGAATTCTTGCTTGGAAGTGTAATTTTGGTATACTTATCTTCACAGTATTCATTTTCTTCATTTCTTACATTTCTGCTTTTTTATACACATAATTTTTCTACTTAACTACTTATGGGACTTTAGATTATCAGCCATGGTACAGGAATGCTTAGTGCTGATGGAGAAACTAGTTAATAAGTAATTGCTATTACGATTTTAGTGGTATAGCTAGTCTTGTTTTGTTTGTTATATATTTTTTTTAATTTAGCTGGGCTTATATTGTAGTTTGTATTCTTTTAAGGATTTTTGAAGTTGGTAATTTGAAAAACACTTTTGTGTCTCCAACTTTCATACTAAATAGTGGATAATAAAACTGTGCATTTGATTCTTTCTTTCTATGCCATCGCAGAAGAAAAGCTGAAATCATGCTTGGACATGGATTGTTTTCATTGCTAGCTGAAAGGCTCATGCTTCAGACAAATTTAATCACAATGACCACATATAATGTCCTGTTTGAGGTGGGAATCTAGTTAGAATTTGTTTTTACTAATTTTTTATAAAAATACCTGTATAATTGAGTTGATAGTGTCTAGATGAAATAAGATTATTTAGGTTTGATGTGCAGTTTTGAAATTAGTTACATAAATGAGTTGCGGCTGCATCTTAATCTATTAATCTGTAAATTATTAAGCATGTGGTCTTTTAAAAAGTATTTCCTCTATTGTATTAAATATTTGCCATCTCATTTTATAATTAAGTAAAAATAAAGTTATAATGTTGAAATCATTTAATATAATGTAGAAGATATTTAGCAAGACAGTATTGGACTGTGTAATTAATGTTGATCAGTGTTGTACTTAGTTATTGATAGTAATGGTAATACAGTGGTTATGATAATACAATCTATTGTTTTACTTTTGTAGATTCTTATAGAACAGATTTGTACGCAAGTGATACATAAACAGCACCCAGATCCTGATTCTTCAGTAAAGATACAAAATCCTCGTATGTAATATATTTTTATTTTTTAAAATTTTTGTTTGTCCAGCTTTATTGAGATATAATTGACATAAAACATAAGTTTAAGCTGTTCAACCTATATTATATGTATATATTGATATATATATTTATCGTGAAATGATTACCACAGTAAGGTTTGTTACCCTATCCATCATATCAAGTAGTTATTGAGTGAATGTGTGGTAAAAACTTTTAAGATTTTTAACTCTTAGTAACTTTCAACTACACAGTACAGTGTTGTTAACTGTGGTCCCCATGTAGTCACATTACATCTTCAGAACTTACTCACTTTATTCCTGGAAATTTGTACCCTTTGAGTACTTTCACCCATTTCTCCCAGAGGCTTCTTTTTTTTATACTTATTAAAAGTAACTTTTGCTACTAAAAAGAAGGTTACTGTGAAAATTCTAAAGTTGATATTGTTGAAAACGCATCGAAGAATATTTTATTCATTGAAGAATATTATAGGCAAGGATATAATACTGTTTTCATTTGTGTTTGATGTTGAATTTAACTTGAAATTAACCTCAGGTTATGTGGAAATGTTTATATAGAGGTTTTGAAGAATTATATGCATAAGATTTTGATTTACTGTATGTTCAGATTTTCTGCAAAATTTTGATTGTACTATTTAGTGATGTCAGGCTAAATTACATGAACCATAGAGGTAGCTTTCACTTTAAATTATTGTCAATTTAAGAATACCAAGTTTGAAATGGAAAACTATCTATTTAATTTATTGTTTATGAACTTAGTCTGTTTAACAGTTTTTTCTTTTGATATTTTGAATTCTTAAGTACTTGAACGAAATTTATATTTTTCATCTTTTTAAGATTATTGACATTACAGTAAATAGTTTGTAGAGTTTTGAAGATTAATTTTTGTGCGATGAGTTGTGTTCGTTTGTAGTACTCTATTTCAGTACTAGTTTTAAAAACGTGTCTGTGAAGTTTAATTTTTCTTAAACTCAAGGGAGAAAATCTCGAAAATATAACAATATGATATAAAATATATTTTATGTGGTTATGCGGAAGATGACTTATTGAAGTAAGAATTTTAGAGTGTTGTATCATTTACATAATGTACTGGCTCAGAAAAGGCAGGCAGTATATATAGTATGGTGTTTAAAAGCATAGGTTGTCTGGCTTTTTCAGTCTTTTCTGTATATCTGAATAGTTTTGTGATTTGGGGTAAATCACCTAATTTCTGTATGTAGCTATCACTGTACCATGTGTTAATACTTGTATTTTCTTGAAACAGTGTTTATTGAAACAATAGTATATCTTCAAAATTAGTGGCTATTATCATCATCATTCTCATACTATGATTATCATCATTATTGTAATCATTGTTCAAGTAGAGAAATTTTGAATTTTCATTAGAAGCATTCAGAAATTGTTTCTCAGATATTTATATGATAAAGTATTTTCATATTTGCTATTTTGAACTCATTGCTTCAGAATCACCAAAACCTTGGCAAAGGCTAGTTGAAAATTTCTAAATTTTAATTGAGTAAAAATGTGAAATATGATTTAATTTCAAATTCATGGTTATGGTTTTTTTTTTCTTTAAAGTTCTAGATTTAAGTATATATTTTTAAAACCTTACTTTTTTAAAAGCTAAATTAAGAAATTTAGACAGCATTATATTTAAGACCTTTGCAGTAGTAGTTTTATGTATATTGAGGTGTTAAATAGATTTTAATTTCTTATGGCTTTTTCTGTATCTAATTTTACTTTTAAAAGTATGGAAGCAAGTCTTGACATCTTTTAAAATTTATGATGATAAAAAAAAAGGATATGTATATACCATAAATTTTGTTGAAAGGTGAGAATTCTTTTTCTGAAATTTTGATTAGTGTTTTTTTTTAGATCAACTTTACTAATTGGCAGAGATTAGGAGAGTTGTTAGCAGTTTTACCATCATTTATTTATAATTTAACTTAATTTATTATAACCTTTTAAAATTTAACTTTTATACATTCTGATTGTGAAATAAAAAAATTTCTCTTTTATGGGTGTTTGCTCATGGATGTATTATAATTCATTTCTTCAGATGATGATATTTTATATAATACAAAAGAAGATGGTATTAGTAGACATTTATGTCAGGGAAATGAAAGAAATTGCAATGTATTGATGATTTTTCATTATGATTGTAGTGTTTTGATTTTTACTAATTTATGAATTGTGTTACAGAGATACTAAAAGTTATTGCAACCCTACTTCGAAATTCTCCGCAGTGCCCAGAGAGCATGGAAGTTCGCAGAGCCTTTCTTTCTGACATGATTAAACTTTTTAATAACAGTAGAGAAAACAGAAGGTAAGCAGGATCAGAAGGCATTAATTTGCAATATTCAAGTCCAGCTTTGAATAAGCCCATTTATTCTAAGATAAATTGCTTTAAAAAATACTGTGAAATGAATTTTCCATAATCTTTTGTCTTTAAGGGTATGTAAGTAATGTACCATACAGTTGAATTTCCAGTACTACATTCTTTAGTTGTTTTGAGTATATACATAAAGGTGGATTTTTTGTTTATTTTGTTTAGAAATCTTTCAGATGATTAATTTTTTTAGTCACTCAGTATCCTCTTATAATTTTCAGGAGCTTGCTACAGTGTTCTGTGTGGCAAGAGTGGATGCTTTCTCTCTGCTATTTTAATCCTAAGAATTCAGATGAGCAAAAGATAACAGAAATGGTATATGCCATATTCAGAATCCTACTTTACCATGCAGTCAAATATGAGTGGGGTGGCTGGCGTGTGTGGGTAGACACCTTATCAATTACGCATTCAAAGGTAAGTTTTTTTATGAAAGTGTATTTTAGCATTTTAAATGTCTATGATTTTGAGTTTTACTCATTTAAAAATTTTTTTATACTTAAAATCGGAATAAAAGGTAAATTATTCTCTGAAAGTGAAGCAAAATGAACAACTAAAATGGGATAACTAAAAAGAAATTTAAAGTATTTCCAACTTCTTCAGAATCAGAAGTTTTTTCAAATGTCATTTTTATGCATAATTAACTAAAGTGAAACCTCATGCATGCCACAGCATAAAGGAATTTAAATATTCAAGTAGCCATTTTCAGATGCGGTGTTGTGAATTTTATAGTAGCTTGAAGCTTTTGAACACAAGGTGGCGCGGTATATTCAAAGATAAGTTGTTTTTCTACTGTAAGGTGGTTGAGTAAATAGAAAAGTTCTGACTACCCTTTGCTCATGTTCCAGTCAGTTAAAAAATTGGTTTGGAAAAATCTATTAATCTGTTTTTTTTATTTTTTAACTTAAGCTGCTGTGAGTTACTTATTTATAACTTTTATTTAAAGAGTTAATGAAATATTCTAGACATACAGAATGGTAAAGAATAACGTACCCACCACTGTGTATGGAACTGGATTCCCTATCCCAATTGCTGTGTCTGTCGTTGTAAGCCCCCCCACCTCCCCTACTAACCTGGATTTGGTGTTTTTATTTGTTTCATGTATATATTTAACAACATATATATAATAATAAACAATAAAGAATTCTGTTTTTCATGTTTATATTTAACATAAATGATATATTAAATGCATCTTTCTGCAGCTTGCTGTTTTTACTTGTTTTTGTTTGAGATTCATTCATATTGACCCATGTAGTTGTGTTCATTTTCTCATTTATATTGTGTTCCATGTCAAGACTTTATTTCTCAGTTGATGATCATTTTGATATATTTTGTTTATATTCGGAAGTTTTCTTATATATATTTCTAGAAGTGGAATTACTGACTCATAAGATGCAGATATTGACCATTATAAGATAATTGAAATTCTTTTCCAAAGTCCTGTATCAGTTTACATTCTTGCCAGCAGTGTATAAGTTCTCATGTTTTATCTCCATACTATTAATTTGCATTTTCTTATTTTGTGGGAGTTCTTTATATAGTCTTGATCTTAATCCTTTGCTAGCTATATTGTTTATGAATACTTTTGTCAATTTGTTGCTTATCAGTTTATTTCTGGATTTTTATGTTTTTGTCTTCTGAGGAAATTTTACATTTCAAATAATGTAAAATGTATTAGTTTCCTTCATGCTTTATGCTTTTTGTATCTTGTTTAAGAATTCGGTATTCAGAAGGAATATAATATAATTAATATGATTATTTATATCAAGTATAAATTGACTAGAAGGAACAAAAATGATAAATTAGGTATATCTTTAAATGTTCTTATTTTATTGACTGTCATAGTACTCTAGAATATTTTGTGACTCTATTGGAATATATAGTCATTTCTTAATAAATATGTTTTTAGGTGTACCTAAGATTGAACGCACCTAAGATTTATTCATTTTGCCTTTTTTGGCCTCAGTGAGAGGAAGGTACTTTACTATTACAGCCAGACATGACCTGAGAGCTAAATCTGGCTTCACCTGTTTCTGTAAATAAAGTTTTATTGAAACACAGCTACTCCCACTTATTTATATATTTTCTATGGCTAGTTGCATGTTACAAGTATTGAGTAATGCAGCAGAGACTGTATGGTCCCCAAACCTAAAATACTATTTGGCACGTTACAGAAAGTGTTTGCCACCTCTGATCTGACTTGCTCTAGTTTGTGCTGATGCCGGGCTGCTCTGGTTTCTCTTGTAGTGGGCTGCTGCAGTCTGGACTGATTTTCTGATAGTAATGTTTTTCCCTTTACAAACACTAATGAGAAAAACGGTTGAGTTGGGGCCTCATATATGTTTGGATTAGACTTTAGATTATCTGGGGGAATTCTAGGTTAGGAAAGTGCTATGATAAATTAGATTTTTTAACTAGTGTATGTTAATTCAATACTTTTGTATACACTTTAGTTTCCTAAGTCTTTAAGAAAGATGGCTAGAGGAATATAACCTTTGGAGCAGTAATTTTTAATGTATAGCCTGAAGACCTTGGGAGCCCAGGAGACCTTTTCAGTGAGTGTGTGAGGTCCTTTCACAGCTATATTTCTGAGGATGAATTTTCATATACTTAAGTCAAAACAATATAATGCAATAGATTGAATATAAAAATAGATATTAGAATGCAATAGCCTTCTATTAAGTCAGAAGTTAAAGAGATATGCAAAAATGCAAAATAATGGTATTCACATTTTAATTTGAAAAATCATTTTTTCAAAAAAATTTTTATTAACATAATGGGTTTATTGTTGACAAATTATTTGTAAATTTCTTGATATTTGTAATATTTCTTTTAATTTCTAATATGATAAGTACTAATAGATAAACCTGATATAAATAAAAAGTTTTTGTGGGGCCTCAGTAATGTTTAAAAGGAGCTTAAGATAAAAAAGCTTGAGAACAGTTTAAGTCCTAGGGTAGTTAGAGCCAATAGCCTAGTTTTTTTGAGTTTTCTATCTCCAAAATAAAAGAGTTGGAGTAGAAGATAGCTCAGGTACCTTTGAGCTTTTGAGCAGTTATGACTAAATGTACCAATTTATTTGTGTAATGAGAACATGAGCCTTGGAGATAGGATAGTCCTGGAATTAAATTCTGATTTATAGAAATTTTTAGTTATATAAACTCAGACGAGTTTCTCAGTTTTTTTTAACAATCAGTGTCTAATCTAGAGATGGTAAATGTAAATATGTATATATTTACATTTATAATGTGTGTGTGTGTGTATATATTTACACACACACACGTATATATTTACATTTATAATGTGTGTGTGTGTGTGTGTATATATATATATACACACACACACATTTAACAGTTAATGAGTGAAATCACAGAAAATAGACTTAAATGCTCAGTGACTATTTTCCTATGTTATAGCTCTGTCATTTCTCTTATTCATCTTTTTTCCATTTTTACTGCCAGCACACTATTTTAGGCCCAAATCGCTTCATATTTGATATAAATACAAATTTTAAAATAAAGACTTATTTACATCCAAATTAATTTGGGTAGCTATGAAGTGTTTAAGGAAGAATTGTGACTACCCAAGTTAAAAATAGGCTGTGTGGTTCTTATCCAGTCTCCATCCCTCCTCACCCCAAACCTAATCACCATTTTGAATTTTGTGTGCATCATTTCCTTCTTTAAAAAGTTAAAAAATGTATTCCAAAATCATATATTATCTAATGTCTCCTATTTTATGATGTCATAATATGTGGACTCAATGTTTTTCTGTCGAACTTTTGTTTCTAAAATGTTTTTAGTGTTACATACATCATATAGTTTTGGTTCATTCATTTTCAATGCTGTGAGGTACTCAGATGCTTGAAGGCAAAAGTTTTAATAGAGTCGTCATTGTCAAACTTATAACTGTGGCTTGCAGTAAGAAATTTATTGTGACCAGGTATGTATGTGTACACACACACACTCCCTCCCTCCCTCCCTCCCTCCCTCTGTCTCTCTCTGTCTCTGTCTCTCTGTCTCTCTCTCTCTCTCTCTCTTCCCCCTCTCCCCTCTCCCCTCTCCCCCATGTACCTGAAACAGATTTCATGAGACAGGATTTGTCCTTATTAAACCTCGGTATATAGTGATGCACTCACTCTTACTTTTCTATTCTTTTCATTTAAAATTGCTGCTGATGCCCCAGTGAGAGATTCCATGATCTTTCAACTGAATTATTCTCAACTTGAAAAAAATCACTGCTCTAGGGTATATAAGTAGGAGCAGAACTGCTAGGTCCTAAGTAATGTTTCACTCTCTAACCCTTGATACTATTAAGAGGTCTTATATTTGCAAGGTTTTATCTTTCGTCTATTTCGAAGTTTTTCTTTTTATTACTGATTTGTAATTCTTCATATGTGACCATCCATATTGCCTCTACTCTGGGTGTTTCTAATGGTTGGTAGACTTAGGTATTATTTTCCTCTAGATTTACTAAGCTAAAAATAACTTACCCCACTCTATAAACACTTTGTTTTAATCTTCTTAAGATTAGAACACATAAGATATTTTACAAAATAATTTTTATGTCATCTCTCGCTATTCCCGTTGAAAAAAGTATTTTTACCTCATCTTCCACTATTTCACTTGACCACTCTATGTTCTAGTCTTTAAAAAATGGCATGCAATTTGTGTTCCTTTGTACTTACCCAAATTCTTTATCTATTTCAGGACTTAGCTAGTGAAATCACTTCTGTAATGACAGGTTTTGTACTCTCAGGCCATGTCATTCTTTATGAATTCACAGCACTTATTTTTCTCTTGATATCTCTTTAAGTCAGTCTGTGTCTCTTTCTCTCTTCCCCTCCCTGTCATTTCCCTCTCCCAGAGCCCTCCTTCCCCCTCTTCCCTCTCCTCTTTCCCCTCACTTTCTCACTCCCTCTCTCCCCTCAGTTCTTCACTCCCTCTCTTCCCTAACCTCCAAATCAATCTTATGCACCTTCCAGTCTGGCTATTGGATGGCAGTGATATACCCTATGCTATATCACTGCCTAGCTAGCTCTCTCCCTCTTTGCTTGTGACTGTTTCTTATTTTAGCCACTATCTCCCTCTTTTCTTTCCCCTTATTTCTCTGTTCTTTTCTCCAACATCCTTCCACCCATTCTGTACCCCTTCCCTTCTCCCTCTCCTCGGCCTACTTTTTTTCTCTGTTTTGTCTTTAATGAATTGTGCCTGTGTCGTCTCTGCTTCCGTCCTCCCTTTCTCTCTCTCTGTTTGTTAAACACGCTGTGGACTCTTTCATTCCTTTCAGTCACTCTGTGTCTAGGTCTTACTCCAGTTGCCCTCCTCTATCTTATTTCCGCCTTTATTCTTTCTCTTTTTTTCCTTTTCACTCCTCCCTTTTGTTCCTATCTTCTCCTAATCGTGTACCTTCTAATTACTGTGAAATATAGAATGATGAATCAGGAACAGATTCTAAAAGTAGTTTATTTTTAATATTTATACATAGTGTTTCTTTATATATTTTTGTATAGAAAACTTAAAACACAAGGCACGGAAGAATAAATGTGTGACACATAGGAAGAAGAGCAGTAATGAGTAATATAGCAAGTGTAGACTAGCTTTTAATCATGTATAATTCTATAATATCTCATATTGATTAAGAGTGAGTTCTTATTTTCACTGTTAAATTGTAAGCGCTCAGCAGGGATGAAATGTTTTATACTTCATATTTCCCATGGATTTGTGCATAGTGCTGGGTACTTGGCAGTTGCACATTAAATATTTGTTGCCACCCCATGTATGCCTTAGTACCTCAGTTTCCTTTCATCAGGGATCCGTGAAATAACTGCAGCAGCTGTTTCTAAAGTTCCTATGCCATAATCAAATAGTATGATTTGTGGATCACCTCATCGGAATGTGCATTTTATTATAGTTTCCTGGACTCCACCTCAGAATGTTAATCTGAATCCCATGGGATGTTCCCAGAAATCTGTATTTTTTAAAAAACCCTCTTATATACTCTAAATTATGAGTACCCCTGTAGTGTACAGGGAATTGTTTTTACTAACTTTTATAAAATTTTCTCCTTCCCACCTTTATACTAAGCTCCTAATATAATATGATAAACTCCTTAGAAGTATAGAGATAGAGAAATTCTATATAAATTAAATATGGACCCCCAGTTAAGACCTCTTAATACTTTATTTTTTTAATGAAAATCTTTTTTTTTTCTTTTTTGTCTTTCTGGGAGCATATGTCGCAGTACAGAGAATGTTAAAGAAAAATGAACTGTACATTTTGTGTGCATATATAGTTTTGATGAATCAGTTTATATTTTTCTTTACTCCAGTGACTTATGGCTTTAAATCTTTGCAAAAAAGAAAAAAAATAGTTGCTTTGAGAGGTCTTTGGTCTACGTTACGTTGGGCTAAGAACCAGTATTTGACTCAAGTTTTAGGATTATAATTATAAAGTGGAATACATACTGATTAAGTTAATTGTGGAGGATTTCTGAGTAAAACCGGACCTATCATGTTTTGCTGTTAAAACATACTTAAAAAAATACATACTAAAACTTTATTTAACTCCATGAGCGGGGAAAGAAAAATTTAAAGGTACAAGTTGGGGCTTATGATTTTTCACTTTTAATTTTAATGTTTAATTAATACTGTTTAATTTTTTTCTTTGTGTGAATCTCCTTTATCAACTTTTTTGTTTCATAATGTAATTTATTTAAATATTGCTGTGTTAATTTTCTTGGAATTTTAAAATCTTGACATCTATTTTTAAAATAAAATAGACAACTTTAAATGAAATAGGCTATTCAAGTAAATATTTAATGAAGTTTAGGATAGAGCTGAAGTAATTCTGTAAGTAGGAGAACACTTTGTAGCACACTGTCACAAAGTCTGCAGGAATAATTGAAACTAAATTATTTTCTCTGAAAATATTCCTTCTAAAGCTTTATAAATATTTGCATGCATAAGATACTGAAGTGATGATTATCCTTTCCTTTTTGCAGCCATTTTAAATCTCAGTATCAAATTTATAACATGGTTCTTGATAAAGAACTGGCCTGTAAAAAACTAATGTTGCAGAAGTGGATAGCTTTTGCAGTTACATCAGGATACATTCAGCTGCTATAAAAAGCCAAAGAAACTCAATTGCAATTTTATTGTCCAGTTTGATAGATTTCCTGCCACCATTGTAGCTGGAAAGTTGTTTGTCACTGTATCTCTCTCCTCCAATGGCTGCACTAGGTTTCATAAGTAGTAATAGGCTTTTCTGGTATTAACTGCACTTTCGGTTACTTTGGTCTTAGGGTTTCATATGTGTACCTGTTAAGAGTAACCTTTTAATTCCATTATTTTCCTATGTGTTATTTAGATTTTCAGTATGTATCTTTTTTCTGTTCCTTTTTTTATGCTTCAAATGGAACACTATGCTGAGTAATTAAATAATACTATTTTCATTTTGTTAAAATGCTTTTACTCTTTAATTAAAATTTAAACTAAGTCATTTAATATGAGAATTACATGAATTATGAGAATTGTACAAAAAATTCGTTTTCTAGACCAATGAAACTAAAACGTTTAGATACTGTGTTTTGTCTAGACCTATATAGCCACAAGGTAGAATGGCTTTATGACTTAAAATAATCAACAAGTAAAAGTTATTCACATGGGTTAAAAATGCTATATTATATTTTTCTCCAAATGATGAGTTTGCGTAAAGTATTTAATTATCTTGGATTTCTTGAACTATCTTCAGATTTTATTTGCTTTTAACAGTGTAATAAAATGCCTAAAACATACTTAAGTCATTTTATATCAGAAGATAGTACAGTTTGGGTTGAGTAAAAAGCTGGTGGAAATCAGTTTTGTTAGATTTCTCTTAAATGGTATCTTAAAATTATTTTTTAAACAATCACAACATATAAATTAGCATATGTAAATATCCATGTGTTCGTGTGTGTGTTTATGGTGGCTATGTAATAAAATTAAAAGCTACCTACTTTAATTTTAAGAGTTATAAAATTTCCACATTTCATGGATTGTTACCATTTTATACTTAATTGCTAAAATATTTTTTGGCTTAAACTTTTTAAAAATAGTATTATTTAATTTTAAAAACAATACATGTTTATCATAGGAAATTTGGTATCTAGTACAGATGTATATACACAAAGACCAAGAATCACCTGTTATCTACTCACTTGTGTTTGACTTAATATTTTAGTGCAAGAGTTTCCAGTCTTCTGTTATATGCATAAATATATACATGTACAATATTCTACAAAAACTATGATCCTATTTGTTTTGCAGTATTATTTACTGATATATTTCTTATATAATTTTATTATATTTATGCGTGTTCTCATTTAACTTCATTTAGAACAACAGGCAGCAACTGGATTTACTTTGGGGCTGTAGTTTGCGGACCCTCTGTTCTAGAACACTACAAGAAAAATCTGTGTGCCATGGCTCTAAGTTTAGGCAGTCATTGTGTTGTAGTGGAAAAAACTTTGGACTCATTCAATCCTGGATTTAACTCCCTTTGGAAGAACTTAAGCATGTTATTGTACTTTTTTGACTCTTAATTCACTCATCAGAAAATGGAAATGAAAGTGAGTGATGAATGTTCAGTGCTTTACTCAGTATTTGGAAGCTAGAGGGGCTGGTGAAGTTACTTGCTCCTTTACTCATTTCTCCCATTCCTTCTTAGCTTAGTGTCCAGAGTGTCAAAGTGTTTTGATATTTAGCTTTTTGTGTGCACTGCCACATTGCTTTGTAGAACTTAGCGCACCAGTATGTTGTTACCAGTGGTGTGTACCTGTTTCCCCATAGGTTTACCAACATTAGGGAATTATGTTTTTTTAAAGATAATTTTATTTAGGTGTAGTTGTATATAATATTTAGTTTCAGGTATACAATATAGTGCTTTGACACTTAACATACTTTACAGTGTGATCACCATACTAATTCTAGTAATCATCTGTTACCGTGTAAACTTATCACAATATTTTTGACTATATTCCAGTTCTCCTTTTTCACCCTTCCCCCTTGGCAACCATGCCTTTGATCTCTGTTTCTATAAGTCTGTTTCTGTTTTGTTTTGTTGGTTCCTTAAGGAATTTTAATGGCTGCACGTTATTAAGTGTATATATAGTGCATCATATTATGGAGAAGTGAAGAGCAAAAGCTGTAGCTTTGATGTAACATCTCAGTGCTGACTGACCACTTGTAATTCTAGGAAGGGGTGATTGAGTAAATGATTCAAGTTTATTTTTCATATTCTGGTATTCTCCAAAGTTTTAGTTGAAAAATTGGTGGAGGTGATGTTTAAAATCTATTGATTTATATTACATGTTGCGTATACACTGTAGTTTAGCTTTCCGTTATCTTTGAGCAGCGATGACCCTACTCCTGTATAATTATCTCTTACAGGGTAAATTCCTCTAATTCCAGCAGAAGATGTCTGCACATTTTAAAAGTTTTAGTAGATATTAAATTGCTATCTAAAATCTATACTTATACTTTAGCTTTTCATGAAAGCACTTGTCTAGACTGTTCTTAAGAAAATAAAATTGGTTAAGATTGACTTTTTTTAATCCATTTCCCGTTTTTACATCACTATGCTAAAATGAGGATACTCCTACCTCTGAAGATTAAATGTGTCAATATATGCCAGATGCTTAATAAGCATTCTGATATCTCAGCTATTGGCACAATTTTTAAAATATATGTCTGGTATTGCTCACCAAAATGACCTTAACTTGTATTTATTTTACGTATGTTTTCAAGCATGTTATAAAAATGGGCAGCAATTATTGACTAGATAGAAATTTTCATACTTTAAGGAAGTTTGAGGGAAGAATATATTTTTAAAAGTAAAATTAAACAAATCTAGAATGTTTTCATGTGTTAGTATGATTTTTATAGAGAGTAAAAAAATACTAACTGATCAGAAGGCTTCTGTTTAAATTGCATCCTCGCTTGATGTTAATAAGGAAGTGTTGCTCAACATTATTTCATGAAAGAATACAGTTTGTTTTTATACTTTCTAGGGTTGCTTACTAAAAAAGGTGAATTTCAGATCAAAAGTTAAAACTTTAATGTGACATCAGAATATTAGACCACTTAAAATTCTAGAGGGAAATAATTGAGTGAATTAGTTTTCATATTCTGGATTTCTCAAAAACTGCTCAGAAGAATTGTTGGAGGTAATTTGAAAAATATTGAAAATTAATTTAAAGCCTTTGAGAATAGGGTTATGTAAATATAGCATAATTTAAAGCCTTTGAGAATAGGGTTATGTAAATATAGCATGTAAATATAGCAAAATTAATTTAAAGCCTTTGAGAATAGGGTTATGTAAATATAGTGTAGTTTATATAAAATATTGTTAAAGAGAATCAGAGTCAGACAATAGTTAAAATAGTAAAATCAGTTTTTATTCAGGAACTGTTATAGGGGAAGAGGGACCTGTGTGCAGAACTGGACTCAGTTCCAAATACAGAAAATGAATGTGGGGATTTATAGCCAAGGAGCACAGGGTAGGAGTGGGGAGGGGGTTAGGCGAATGCAAAATTACTGAGAGGAAACATCTGGGATGAGGGAGATTCTGGTTAAATGGACTTTAAACAGGATTCTTGCTGAAGGCAGGCCAGGCTGATCATTTGGGGGATGGTAGAGGATGAGGAATTTGATATGATATCCAGGTGATCAGATGTTAAGGATGTGGGATTCTCTAAACTGACTTTAGATGTTTTGCTGAAGCTCAAGAGATGTAGGTCTGCTAAGGATGAGGCCTGTTTAAGAAGAGGGTACAGAGGAAATGGACTAAAGCTTAATGAGATAGTCTTTTTCAATATAAACAAAAATATAATTGTACTACTTTTAAATTTGCTTTTTCTCTTTTTTCCCTCAGATTGTAAACAGGCATTTTAGGCATCCTCCCGCCCCCCTTTTTTTATTCTTTTGTTTGTTTTTGTTTTTGTGGTTGGTTTAAGTTACATATGAGTAGAATAGTAGGATTTACAAGTCAAATTCATTTGAAAAAAATTATTAATTTCTGTGTTAAATCATATAGTTGACTTTTCAAGCAGTGGATAAATAAAGCTTACCCTTACCTGTGCGATAAAATTTTGACTCCTTTTCAAGGTTCACAAAACCTTTAATAGTCCAATACCTGTTTACTATTCACACTGCTTGCTGTTTTTATTTCTTACCACTACTAGAGATGCTTTTTTAATCTGTTGCTTTACCAAATTACTCACTGTCTTTAGTGAACCATCTTCTTTCATCATCTATTCTTCTGCACATCTTCAAAAAATTTCTTGTGAATGTCATCTCCTTTTGCTCTTAATATTTTTCTGTCTTGCAAATGATTATTCATTAATAAAGTCCAAACTTAAATGTCTGCATTTTCCTGGTACTTCCAGGTGTTTCTAGGCATAATAATGCAATTTTTGTAAACTGTCAGTAATACCTTTAATAGATCGCTAAACTCTACTTTGAATTACCTGAAGAGTTTATAAATCATTTCTAGAAGGCACAGAAAAGACATGAACAAATGGAAAAACATTTTCTGTATTAGCAAGACTCAAATCATAAAGTTATAGTAACATTTCTTTAGGTTATAAATATAATGAAATCCCAGGAAAATACTAATATGGAGTATATGGAATTCTATACAAGACTTTAGTATGTTATAAAGGATGAATCTTTTTTTTTTTTTAATTTATTGGGGTAACACTGGTTAATACAATTACAGAATTTTCAGGTGTACATTATAGTTTGACATCTGTATATTCTATTGTCTGATTACCACCCAAAGTCCAGTTTCCTTCAGCTACCATATATTTAATCTCCTTTACTCACTTCACCCTCCCCCTATCCCCTATCCCCTACCCTCTACCCGCTACCCAGCTACCATATATTTGACCCCCTTTACCCAGTCCACCTCTTCCCTCCTCTCCCACCCCCAACCCTCTGGTAACCATTAGTCCATTTTCCATGTCCCTGAGTCACTGTTCGCCCTGTTCATTTGTTGCTTTTAGGTTTATATCCTGCATATAAGTGATATCATGTGATTTTCAACTTTTTTAGTCTGGCTTATTTTGCTTAGCATGATTATCTCGAGGTCCATCCAGGTTGTCACAAATGGCAATATTTAAAGGATGAATCTTAAATCACCTGGGAAAAGATGGACTATTCAGGAAATGGTGTTGGGACAATAGAGGATTCATCTAGGAAAACAAAAAAGTTGGAGTACCAGGAAATTTTATGAATGGACCAATTAAAGGGGTGGGGATTGGGGTAAAGAAACCATAAATCTGCCAGAAAAAAACTACAGAAAATTCTTCTGTAAACTTGTAGTGTGTAAGAATTTTTCTAAGTATAATTAAGAATTTAGAACCACTGAAGAGAAAAAAAGACTAATAATTTTTGCTACATTAAAACAAACGAAAAAACCCTTTGTGACCATTAAACTACCATAAAGTCAAACAGTAAATGACAAATTCAGAAAAACTATTGAGAAACCAGGGCAAAGATAGCATTGCTAATATATAGAGTGCTCGTAGAAATAGATAGGAAAAGACATCCAGTAGAAAAGTAAGACAAGAGACACGGACAAACAACTCATAGAAGACTAAGTAAAAAGTACTTTAGATATATAAAAACATGTTCAATCTGCTCATTGTAAGGATCTGCAAATTAAAACTATCCTGAGATAGTTCACCAAGATACTTAAATGCCAAAAGAAAATGTGGAACAGTGTGTATAGTGGATGTTAATGAGTAAAACAAGTGGGAAAATCAGGATTTATATTTGTGTGTGTATGCACAAAAAACATTCTGGAAAGATACATAAGAAATTAACTGGTTGCCTGGTTGTTTGGAGAATTATGCAGGTGAGGACTAGTAGTGGGAGGGAACCTTTTACATTCTGTACTGGTTTATGTTTGAATCACGTAAAGTAGGGGAGGAAAAACTTTTCCTTGACCCTCTTAGGGCCCCTGTCTGGGCCTAAAAATTAAACTGTCAGAGATTAGTATGAAAAAAGCATATAAATTTATTTAACATAAGTTTTACATTACATGGGAGCCTTCCCGAGGAAACGAAAATCTGAAGAAAGGTATAAGCCTGAGTGTTTTTACACTAGGTTTGATAAAGACTGGAAACTTGTAGAAAAACATGATAGGACAAAGGGTATGAGCTAAGGGTAGTAAACTAGGGGACGTTTAGCAAGGTCTGTTCATTAGGATTCTTCTTGGCATTGTTCTGTCTTCTGAGATGAGGATGCTCCTTTGCTCTGGTTGTAGGGAGGGCAGCCCCAGAGGTCTCCTCTACCCGCTGTGTCCATGATCCGCTTCAGGGGAGATTGGAGAGAGATTAGAGTTCTTCCTGCACCTGTTGTTTCTCACATTCCTTCATTGTAAAATATTCAGTATGCCAACATGCTGTAGTTCGAGGTATTGTGTTCTAGACCCCATCAAAATATATTACCTATTCAAAAATGGTTTTAAGTTTATTAGATGATGAATGTATAGTGCTTATTATGTATATGACTTGTTTTCCTCATGGGAATTCTTCCCTTTTGTTATTGAACTTATGTTATTTTCATAACTAATTCTCTTAGGTAGTTTTCTGAGGATAGCCTAGGCTTTATGCTTGATATCCCTCTTGTCAGGTTGTATTAGGGTAGCATTTAAGAGGTTAGGTGAGGTGGTGATCATTTTGAGCTATGCTTATTGTTATCCCATATGGGAAAGTTCAACTATTTTTAAAGATCAGCCTGAGTTATGAATTGTCAAAAGATTGATAACCTAAGAATTAGAAATTAGCATATCATATTCAGCTGGTATTTCATAGGAAAATAAAATACAATGCAAAAGATCCATTTGCTTAAAAAGGAAAACCAGTTCTTAAACATTGTCTAACATTTAAAAGTCTAAATTTTTATAGTTTAATTTTTGATTGAAATGTTAATGTCCCGATGTATTGTATTAATCTTTTATCTCCTAATTAGTAAATTTGAGTGCTAATTAAGTTGAAAGTAATGGCAAGAGAAATGTTGTAGTTATTAGCATATGAGTATCTTTAGTAGTTTATAGAAGTGCCTTCTAAACAGTACAAACAGCTATAGATTAGCTATCAAATGATTGTGAAGATTAATGACTAGTCTTTTAGCTGGGTAATTTAGAACAATAACTGGTAATTAATTAGGAATTATCGGTCACAAATACCTTTAGGAAAACAGTATCAAAAAAGATAACAACAGTGATAATTGCTCAATTGTCATTTAGGTTTTAGACGGAGTAAAGGAGAAATTTAAAAATCAACTTCATAATTTTAAAAGCATTTTTAATATTTGTATTTACAGAAAGTAAACAAGTTGGCTTGCTAAGGAAAGACAAAGCACTATATAGAACAGATTTGATTATAAATGGTGAGGCAAATACAATCTATTATATACATGTACGGTTTTTATCTAAAAGAAAAAATGATATTCTTGTGTATTTTGGAGGTTACATCTTGGAGTCAAGTATCTAGGCTCTTTAACTCTGAGACAGGAGACAGGACACCATCATCCTTGATGTTCTTATTTCAAAGAGATGGTCCCAATACCCCCAGAAAAGATATCCCTGGGATACAGAACTAGCAAGAGGTTTATTACCTTTTAAAAAGTTTTACACATATCTCAAAATACTAGAGAGATTATTTACAACTTCAGGTTTTCTAAAGGAAATAGGTAAAGAGAACAGGGGGAGTTTTCTTTCCCTTTTGGCTCCAGGGAAAATTTAAAATTTTCTAGGTTTGTATTTCCCCTTAAACTACCCATTTTAGAGAGGGAACATATGAGCTGCACAAAAGTCAAGTGACTAGTCTAGAGCCACATATGAGATATGAAAAACATGTTCAAGGGTTAGTTGAGGTACTCTTCCAGGTAGTAGAACCAAAAAACAAAGGGATGGAAAATAGAGAAATGATAAGGAAATTGGAGGACCGATTAGTGCAATGTGTAAAAAATAGAAATCCCAGAAAGCAAGAACAGAGGAAAATGAGGAGAAGATATAAGTGATTATATCTTAAGTGATTTAAGAAGATTTCCCCAAACCAAAGGATAGGTGTTACACTAGAACGGCCCAAAGGATAGTGCAGTGGATGAAAATCGACCATGCCAAGCCAAAGCTCTAGGAACGATGAAAAGATTTTACAAGATTTCACAAAGAACAGAGTAGGTCATGTGAAGGATCAGGCGTCAGCATGACCTCAGACTTCCAACAGTAAGCACAGAAATAAGAAGGCAATGAAGAAATACCTTTAAATTCTGAATATAAATGCTTTTCAATTTGTGATTGTATACTCCATCTATTAAGTATGAAGGTAGACTGTTTTCAGTTCTCAGAAATTTAGTTCTTATGTACCCTTTTTCAAGAAGGCACTAGAGGATGTTCTGCATGAAAAGGAGAGAATAAACAAAGAATTGAGATATAAGAAACATCAGAAGTGAGATGAAAGGAATCTGTAGGAATATAGTGAAGAGGAGATCTCAGGTTGGCAGCTATGTAGTAGGCATGTGACAGTTCATCTAAGTTGGAAGAGTTTGACTT
>NW_011888828.1:3755945-3766847 GCF_000151845.1 Pteropus vampyrus
TAAGCCATGAGGACAAATTACCACATGAGATTGGGCCACATTTTATGACTCTTTGGCTTATCTTGACCATGTGCTAATTCAGTTCCTGCTCAATCTCCTAGTCTTCTGGCCTGGATCACCTGAAGATTCTCACTTTGCCCTTCAAAAATGTGGTCTGATTTGCTTTTCTTCTGAGAGTAGACGTAGACCATGATGAGCTTAGAATTGGAGAATATAAAGTAGTTTACTTCCTGGATCTTATTCATGCCAGGTACCTACTACTTGGTCCATGCTGCTGCTCACAGATGCTCCAGTTGTCTTGACCTCCATATTTCCTCAGTGTTTCCTAATGATCGTGGCCTGTAGACTTCCTGAGAATAGCCTTTTACACCCTCCTAGAGAAGCTGGAGCCCTGTTTCTTGTCACGGATCCTGTACAGCTTATCTTCCACTGGGAGCCTTTACTTAGTTGTGGCAACATTCGCCTTTCTTTACACAGCTGGCTAGGCTTGTGATATACTTAATTTCTCAAATTATACATACTAGGTATGTTTATAATACAGTGAACCTATTAAAAACATGTAGAAAACAATTAATAGAAATGTCAGGATAGTGATTTCCTCTCGATAGGGGGAGGAGAGTGGAAAGTCAGTTGTCAATGGGCACATGGAATCATGGGGTAGTAGTCTGTTTCTTGATGTAGGTACCTAACTACATGGGATTAAAAATATTCTTTAACCTGTATATATTAATGATATATTCATGTTTGTTTATACATTTTATAATAAAAAAGTTTAAAATATTTAATTTGAATAGTCAAAGCAAATGATTTTTGAAAACCGAACTCATTCTATAACACTGGCTATTATAGAAATAAATGATCTATTTTAAAAAATGCCGTGAGGTTGTAGTATGTATCTTGTCTTCCTTAGATGATGATAATTGTTTTATCAGTGAGAAATAATCTCCCTAAAGTCAGTTTTCCAACTAGACTAAATGATACTTCATCACATCAGAACCTGTCTTCTTACTCAGAATTTTCTAATAGCTCTTTCTCATTTAGAATAAAATCCAATGTCTTTAACACAGTCTAGAATGTTCTGTAATCATGATTTAGCTATATCACATCCTGGCATATATATATTGTTCATGTCATGAGTAAAGACTAGTTAATAGCTATAGAAGGAAATGTGTGCATTGTGCATTATTTATGCTTTGGTTTGCTTTTTAACCACATTCATACCTGTGATTCAGAAAGGCCTATGGATCTTTGGGCATCTGCTACCATCCTTCCATACTGGGGTTCAGTTAAGGGTTTGTTCACCAAAGGTTGAATTTACTATATGTGTTATAAGAACGTAGGTTACAGGAACAAATCTTGTATCAGTATACTGTAATTATGCCTGCACTTTTTCGTATAAGCATGTATTACACTTTTTTTGAGAAGCATTTCATAGTGTAACACCAGTTGCAATCATGTAATGATTAGCTGTAAGATAATCTTTGATGAGATAAAAATTATAAACCTTTGACATTAAAACTCAGCACTCTTTTATACTTTAATCTTTTTTTTTTTTTTTTTTTACATTTAATTAGGTAGAAGATTAAGCATAATGTGGGGATGTTCACAGTATTGAATACATAGTAGTAGTCACTCACATATGGTGAAATGAATGGATGAAGGGATGGATGAACTCAAACTTTTAGACCATTTGCTACCAGTTCAGACTTTGAAAATTATGGTTGACCTTTGGGGAAGGGTTGAATTTTATTTTCACTGCTAAAAGAATTTGTATTCTTTAGCTTAGTAAGAAAAAATTTTTAGTAGCTTAATATATGGAGATCTGATATAATAGTGAGCATAATTAATTGATATTTTTTAAATCTCTCCTGAGGATAAATCATGGGTTAATGGGTTTTTGTTGCAGTTCAAACAATGTATTTTCTAGTTCACCAAGCACTTCTCAGTAGTACATACTTAAATCCTAATACAAGTTATACAGGCCAGTAGAATAGTGTGTTCTTTTCCTGTACATCTTTAAGAATAAGCTAAGCGACTATATTCTTATTGTGGTTTGATGCCATGCTACTTGTTAACATTAAGATTAACTATAATTTTTCTTGACTATTTAGAATTTTGTCACTAACATCGTTTTATAAGAATATTACAAGAAAGTTGTTTTTATTGCATTATATAAACCATGTATTTGAAAAATTGTTAAATATATTTATGTTCTGTATGTTTTGTCCATTTCTTTTGCATATTTTGACTGATTGTATATCTTTAATCTAGGTCACTTTTGAAATGCACAAAGAAAACCTTGCCCATACATTTAGGGAACACCAGAGAACTGTTGATGAAGAAATAGGGCGATATTCTTCAAGTTCAGTTCAAGCAGTCTCTGCTGTTAGCAGAGATGTAAATGTTTCAGTAGGACCCCAGGAATCAGATATGAA
This sequence comes from Pteropus vampyrus, assembly GCF_000151845.1. Lineage (NCBI taxonomy): Eukaryota > Metazoa > Chordata > Mammalia > Chiroptera > Pteropodidae > Pteropus > Pteropus vampyrus. The sequence continues at coordinate 3,758,381 of NW_011888828.1, forward strand.
GAATTCTCCTGTGCCCCCTCATGTCACCAGAAATAGTGATGAAAAGTCAAGTATCGAGAAGACACGTTCAGTAGATGCTGCATCCAGCATTGAGCTGCAGACTCCTGATACAGCTAATGAGGGAAGGAAAACTGGTCGAGAAAATCAGGAGTTACTAGATGAAGTCCCTTTAGAAGAAATACCTACAAATAAAACACTTAATGCAGGAGATTTAGAAGTATCTTCTGATATAGAAACTGGGACTATTTCCTCTAATACTTTGAAAACAACTGGCAAAGATATGACTGTCAGTGAAGTAACTGCTTCTATAAGTTCTCCTTCAGAAGAGGATGTTTCAGAGGTGCCAGAATTATTGGATAAGTCTACAGTAGAGGAATATGATGAAGATGAGTATGTAGAATTGAAGGTAGAAAGTAGTCCTACTGAGGAAGCCAATCTACCCACAGAGCTCCGAGATAATAGTTTGTCTCCAGCTACAACTGAAGCCAGTGAAAGACTGGACATGTTTAGCAGTGACCAAAAAGTAACATTTCAAGAGGAAGAACCTGTAAGTAAGAAGCAAACTGATACTGAAACTGAAGACTCTACAGATCCTGGAATCTTGGCTATGACAGCATCAGAGTCTTTAGCTACCTCACCAGACACTACTGCTTCTCAAACAACTGTACAATTAGCCATTGGTCAGATGCCAGAGGAAGGGAAGAAAACAGCTAACTTTGCTAGAGAAACCAAATTAATTAGTGATTCCCATGGTAATGTCTTTGAGTCTCCTACTGCTTCTGAGCAGAGAATTGCTAAGTTGGATGTTTCCAGTGTTGCCACAGATACTGAGAAACTGGAATTGAAGGCCAGTACAAATGTTGAAGCTTCTCAACCTCATCAGCCTGTGCTTGAGGTGATTATATGGTTGTCTTGATCTGTATTTGCATGTGTTAAAATAGAGCAGTGTATATACTTTTATTTTGGAATTGGCTATATACTGTTTGCAACTACATAAATGCAGTGAATGTAAAGATTATATTTCTTTAGCACAGAGTTTGGCTTTAGTATGAGTTCATTTATTGGCAGCTTTTATTATTACTTCCACCACAGTATCCCCAAAAGTTACTACTTACAAGTTTCAGGATTAGGATCATTTTAGTTTATAAAGCAAACACTGGAAATGTTTGCCTTTTTCCTTTTATTTGATAACCCAGTCATAGCACATTAGTTTTACAGCGAAATCTAGAACTACCATCTTTTAGAACCACGCATCAGTGTATAATTTTTTTATACAAAGTATGTGGTTTAAAATTGTTCCATGAGGTCTGTTTATAAGAAAGAGGTGCTTTTGTGAGATATAGAGGCCCAGCTTTCTTCTTTACCAGTGTCTCAGAGTGATTGATGAGACAGTGGTTGGTTGCATGTTGTCATTTACCCCTTTATTCAACTCTTTTTCTCTCTCCCCACTTCTTATTTTGTTGGTTTGTTCTTCATCCTATTGTCTTTATTTTTGTTCTTAATTATAGCCAATTTATAATCCAGGTACTACCTTTCTTTCATGCTAATATTCAAAACATAGAACTTCTTGATTCTTTTGTAAAATGCTGCATTAGCTAGTGGTAATAGTAACATGGTCCCAAGCTAGTTGTTGAATTGTGGTGGTTTAGCATATTTGATAACTTTGCTTTAAATGTATCAAAATATTGCTATTGCTCATTGGTAATTTTTCTCTAATTTGCTTCCTTAGTATCTTAAAATGTATTTGTTAGACGAATTGCATAGAAACTGTTATTTATTAATCCCTTTCTTTGAAGTTGAACTTATTTTATTACTCTTTTAATTTTCCATATTAGACGTCAAGGCAACAGGAGCAGTCAGGGCAAGGAGTAGCACCAGATGCCGTTAATGGACAAAGGAGGGATTCTAGATCTACTGCGTTTCGTATTCCTGAGTTCAAATGGTCTCAAATGCATCAGCGTTTGCTCACTGATCTATTATTTTCAATAGAAACAGATATACAGATGTGGAGAAGGTTTGTCCATATGTTTATTATAGAAGATGTGTATAAACTTTAACCTTCGTTGTCAAAGAAATTTATATAGTTAACATTTCCAGTTAGTTTCAGATATTTGGTTAAAAAGTAGAATATAAATTATTTCTGTAGTAAGGTTTTATTGAATTAACTTTTATTCTTCATTATTAAAATGAGTTACCCCCTTTCTGGATTACAAAAACTTGAAAACCAGAGATTTTTCTTTTAAAAAATTTGCTAAACATTTTCTGTAGCATAATTTACAGCATATAATTCTGTAAACAGGAAGGTAGATCTACTAAAAAAAAAAATTGGTATTTAAGTATAACATCCAATTTTCCAATATATTTTTGGTTTAAAAAATCTGTGTATTTCAGTTATCTTCCATCGTATGATTTATGATTTTAAAAGTGCGTAATTAGTTTATTGTTATTTATATACTACTTTTATTCTTTTAAAAGTATTTTATGGCATTATGTTAGAAAATGTTAGTAGAAAATTCATTTTTAATAGCACACTTAGCACCATTTATCTCTTAATTTTTGCCACATGACTTCCCAGTTTCATTCCCAGTTAGGATAATTTAGTTCAACTTTTTATATCAAGTGTAAGATGAATAGTATTTATGTTTCAGCACTGGAAAAGGGCACGGATAGTAACTTCTGATATGGAATGGTCTACATCTTCTGAGGAAGTATACGCCCCCATATGCCTGCCGCATCATTATCTTTACTCAGCTTTCAAGATGAAGCAAAAGCACCTTCTTATCCTCCCTCCCCTCAAGTAGGCAAATTGTGATTTTTTTCTTTAGCTTTATCAGTAAACATCATTTATCTTTGGACAGCCATTCAACAAAGACAGTTATGGACTTCGTGAATAGCAGTGATAATATCATCTTTGTACACAACACAATTCATCTCATCTCTCAAGTGATGGACAATATGGTCATGGCTTGTGGGGGTATACTGCCATTGCTTTCAGCTGCTACATCGGCTACAGTAAGGACTTAACTACTATATCAAATTGGTGTGAGAACATGACTTTTATGCATCTTTATTGATTAAAACTTGAATGTGGTGGTTACTATGCATCATAAATGTTGTAAATCAAAAGCAACCAGGTATGAGAGGACTAAAAATGTTGATTTTTTAGGGATGAGTCAGCTAGTGAATATGGTTGATGGTGTTTCACCTGTATATTTCCTTTGCCTTTTTGTTTTAGATGAAATCATAAGGAAATCACTCTATTGTACCAGGTTTCTGAAAGCCTGGATTTTTATAAAATTTAGAACTTTGGGAACTGTATCTTAAATTATATTTTTCTCAGAATATAGATATAATTGTCAAATTTTATTTCTTACAGCATGAACTGGAAAATATTGAACCTACTCAAGGCCTTTCAATAGAAGCCTCTGTGACATTTTTGCAGAGGCTAATCAGCCTTGTGGATGTGCTTATATTTGCAAGTTCCCTTGGTTTTACTGAAATTGAAGCTGAAAAAAATATGTCATCTGGAGGAATTTTGCGTCAGTGTCTCCGACTGGGTGAGTTGTTAAAACTCATTAGTTAGGAATTTACTTCAAACATTTTCAGTAATCCAGACTAGTAAATTAAAATTATGTTTCTACTTTTGGTGAGCAAATGTGTGCTAGAAAATTTTAACTTCCAGAGAGTGAAGGACTGTGTATGTTGTCATTTGTCACTCTTGGTGGTTTCACAATGAATCAGCAATGATTTTCTTTTTTTTTAAATTCATGAGGAAATTTGAGATCAAATAAAGTAGGAAACTTATTGAAATTCAAAACCTATGATTGGCGAAGTTGGAATTTGAATATAGTGGTTTGTTTAGCTAGTGTTCCTTTTATTTGTTATAGTATACTTTCTTAAACTTTCTATTAGTAATATAATTAAAATATTTAGACTCTTTTGCTTTTGTATAGGTCATTTAAAAAATCTTTTCACTTTCCTAAAAAAGGCATATTTCTAAATTTAAAATTACAAGGCTACACTAGCAATGCTTTACTATACTCAAGAAGTATTAGATTCAGAAGCTGAGGAATATTGTATTGCCCTCATTTTCATAGCTATAGAAGAAAATAAAGAGAAAATTCTATCTATCCTGGCATTATCTTTTATATATGGAAATGAGATTCAGAAAGTAACTTTTCCACATTTACTTAGTAGAATATGGTAAGCTTGGTAAATAATCCAACGTCTCCTCATACCTGTTCTCTCCTAAGGTTGCGGGAAGGAAGGTAGGAAGGCAATAGTAAGAGAGGATTGCTGAGACTGATTGATGCTAGGCCAATCTTGTAGGGCTTTTAACTCTGTAATGCAAACCCAAACTTGATTTTATGCAGCCTGTGACAGAAGTAGTACAAAAATTATTTTCCTGAGCCTGATTCCAAATGACAGTTGTATTCCATATTCTTCCTCTCTCCCTCATACCTTTCTTCCTTCTGTCCCGTCCTTTTCTTCCCAACTTTTGCTGCTCTCTTTTAGCACCTTTCTGAATTCTTCTTTTTCTCAATTCTACGTCTGTTAGCCATATGAGAGTCTGGTGGCACTTAAAGTGCCCACTTAAGTTTACTGTTTTGTTCCTGTTTTGCTTTCCCACTCTTGTTCAGATCAGATACCTTGAGTGCTACTGATTTAGTTGGGAATTGAGATGATTACATGATGTCAAGCAATTCATAGTTTGTTGTGCATTATCTAATTCATTATTTAAAATTCAAAATTAATTTCTAAATAACCCAAGTAGCTTGCCCAGTTGGTGAGATGTTAAGAGAGGTAATTTTGGACTGTATATTAATCACAGTATCTTTTTTTGTTCCCCACCTTTGAAACAGTTTTAATGAAAGCCAGTAAAATGTAGACCCTATAAGTAGTCCCTATAAATGCTATGCTCTCTATCGGTCTCTATTAATATGCTGTAAGAATACATTATGTGGAAAACATACACGTTTTCAGTTTAACTATTTTACTTTACTGAAGTGGTTTAACTATTAGATTAGTTCATGCAATGTGATTTGCTTTTAATTTTCTTCCATCTCTCTTTCAGTTGTCTTCTTTCCTATCTTTTCCTTAATAAAAGATCATTGAAAGTAGCTTAGGTGGGATCTAAGAAACAGTAGCCTGTTTATTAAGATTCTTGAACTGATTCCCTCAAGCAGTGGGCCCTAAAAAAGTAGCTAACAAAGTCAGAAAACAAACAATAGGTGAATAAGCCCAGGGACATTTTAGGAATTTGCTGAAGGTAATCTGCTTCAAATAAAATGTTATGTAAATTGTATTGTGTAGGTGATTTTTATCAGTTTCATAATCTTAAAAATAACTTTCATTTTTTTACCCAATCTTTTCCATAAAATAAATAACAGTGTGTGCAGTGGCAGTAAGGAATTGCTTAGAGTGTCAGCAACATGCACAACTGAAAACTAAAGGAGATGCAGCCAAAGGCCAGAAAACCGTACATAGCCTGATTCCCTTGGGGAAATCTGCAGCAAAGGTAAGGAGACAGAATATTTAATTAAATGAAAAAACATACTTTTATTTTACTATTAAAATCTTAAATTTATTTGTTCATTTCAACATAAAGTTAAATAAATCTGACAGAGGTCCTAAATAGTTATTTTAGTCTGTGGACATAACATTCAAATATTTGTGTTTAAATATACAGCAAAGATTTGCTTATACTTAATCTTGCCTACTTTTCCAAACGTTTACTTTTCTTGTATCTGTGTTACCTTGTCCCTTCAAATATGTCAATTTGTAGTTCATATACTTGATGAGTTAACATGCAGTTTGTTTTTTCCTTCATGGCTCCCTTCTTCACCTCTATTCCAGCACCCAAAAGAAGAGGAGAAAAAGAAGTAGGAAAGAATCAACTGGGAAAAACAATGTTGTAGCCTTATTTTTCTGGTCTTTGGAATACTGTGTTTATTTTTTAAAATAGCTGTGTACCGTATATATACATATATACATATATATATGTATATATATTTTGTTTGTTTTTTTGTCTTAGAGTCCAGTGGACATTGTAACTGGTGGTATATCTCCAGTAAGAGATTTTGACAGGCTCCTACAAGACATGGATATTAATCGACTTAGGGCAGTTGTCTTCAGAGACATAGTAAGTTATAATATTTTTTTCACATACTCTCCTGGCTGATTTGTATTTCCTCTTAATCCCAATGTATTGAAAGCCAAAACTCTTTGTGTTTAAAATAGTCAAGTAGAGATAAGAAGGGCTACAAACCAGTAATTTGACAGTGAATTTAGAATAGAATATTAGAAAGTATTATTTATATAAATATATCAGAGTAATGATACTAAAAAGGATAATATATTATTACATAGTAAGCTCTGTACGTGCTTCACATGTATTAAGTCCAACAACCTTCCAGAGTTGTGTACTTTCATAATTTTCATTTTATAAATCTGAGGCACACAGCTTGAGTAATTTGTTTGAGCTAATGAAGCTAGTAAGTGGTAGGATTCACACCCAGCACTCTATCCAGAATTTGTGCTCTGAAAGCAATAAAATGCTCAAATTCTGAATGGCCTATTTTACCGAATATTGGATATTTTTCCTTGAAAGGAATGTAAATATTATGTAAAGGTGCTTGATGAAATGTTATGTGTTGTGTTTTTAATTTTTGAAAGATGAAAAATGTTTTATTTTGGCTGATTTTGGTATATAATATGACCTGATTTCATATAGAAATTTTATAGTCATATAAGAAAGTATTAAAGTGAAAATAAAAATCATTTGTAATTCTTCTTCCAGGATTTGAAGTATTATCATTAGTTAATATTTATTGAACACTTGCTGTATATTAAATACTAGATGCTCTGTATTACATACAAGTTTTTATAAACTTTATAACTTAAGTCTTTAATTTTCCCTCCTCTTTTCTAGTGTTTTAATCTTCTCTTGAGTTCTCCTATACAGTGTTAATAGTAGTTATAGTTAGTAGTTATTAAACACTTACACTGTATTAAGCATAGAACTGGATGTTCTATATGTATTATCTCATTTAATTCACATATTAATCCTATGAGAAAGATAGCAGTATTAGGTTAAATAATTGTTTAAGATTATACAAGTAGTAAAGGGCAGGAGTGGGTTAAGACTCTAGGAAAGCTGAGCCTTGAAATTTTGATCTTAACCATTTGGCTGTACTGCCTCCCTAGATCTCATTTTTTTTTATTTTTTTAAATTTTTTTTTGCTTTTTGGTAGCTGTTATAAGAAAAGATCAACTTTAATTTTTTTAAAGAACCCATTGACTGTGGTTCATTTTGGGACCAAATATTGGTGCTTCCTTCTCTCCCCATTCCCTTTTCATGAACAGGTTGAGTCTATTGCATTATAACTTTGTATTTCCTAGAGTCTTTAAAAATCTAGAATAGGTGATATAACTCTTTTGCTTTAAAAATTCTTTCATGTCTTCCCATAGCACTTAAAATCCAAACTCCTCACCCTGGCTCTGCATGATTTGGCTCTTTGGAGCTTTCTAACAAGTTCTTATATCATCTTGTATTTGGACAGAGAATTAGAATATTTTATATTTCTACCATGTCATTTCTGAAAGTAAGAAATAATTTTAATTTTTTGTAATTATAAAAGACATAATGACCTTATGGGAGTTTTAGAAAAAAGTCTGTATTCCTCAAACTATATCCCAAAGCCTCTTTGAGCATAAGCAAACTTTGATGAAAGAGGAAATTACCCAAGATTGGGAATATGAAGATATTATTGCCCTGAGGTTACGGGCTAAGGTTATTAATCACTCTAATCTGAGTTCACATTTGCTTTTTTCACTTACTGTGACTGTAGTTAAATTATGTAACTTCTCTAGTCCTTATCTTGTTCAAATTGGTTAAGGAGTATATGTGAAGTACATAGCATAGTGCCTGACTTACAGTAAGTGTTTAATAAATGATATCTACAGTTTATTTCAGTGGTTTAGTTAGTAAACATTGAACATATTAATGTGCTAAATAAAGATTTAGATAGGCATAAATAATTGATAACAGATTAGAAGTTACAACCAAGTGTGTTATTTGTCTACATTTTTAACGTGGCTGTCGTTAGTAGCAGTTATTATACTAGATGATAGGATTGTATGGCAGAGGAACTCAGGCCTGTCTAGAGAATGGGATGGTTAATCAAAAAGGAAAACTGTATATTTTCCCATCAAGACTAATACAGTCTCATGTATGAACCTAAAAAGTACTATAGATTGTCACATTACAGATAAGTCTAAATGGATGAAGTGGATATGTTCACGTGGAGCCTGATATCTCGTTTTTTCAATAAAATTGATTGTGTCTAAAACTTTCAAAACTAGTTAATTAATTTTTAGTTTAATTTGTACCATTAGTTTCCATTTATCTGCTAGGTGACAATGTTGTTTTTCTTATCCTAAATTTCTCTGCTACTTGAGATAACTT
>NW_011888828.1:3766897-3772987 GCF_000151845.1 Pteropus vampyrus
ATGGCAGAGGAACTCAGGCCTGTCTAGAGAATGGGATGGTTAATCAAAAAGGAAAACTGTATATTTTCCCATCAAGACTAATACAGTCTCATGTACGAACCTAAAAAGTACTATAGATTGTCACATTACAGATAAGTCTAAATGGATGAAGTGGATATGTTCACGTGGAGCCTGATATCTCATTTTTTCAATAAAATTGATTGTGTCTAAAACTTTCAAAACTAGTTAATTAACTTTTAGTTTAATTTGTACCATTAGTTTCCATTTATCTGCTAGGTGACAATGTTGTTTTTCTTATCAGAAAAGACAAGGCTACTTGAGATAACTTTAGTTTTTAGGATTTGATGGACAAGTTTGATTTTTTCCCTTAAAATAATTAAGTTCAAACCTATTTTGAAAAATTATCAAAATAGTGTTGTTTTGAGGGTTCCTTTGCAGATGGGCAGTTTGACCAGATGAAGAGACCATTGATGCACGTATGTGTAGGTGATCTGTGGAACTTAGGATGAAGCCTGGACCCCTTATAGATCTAGTGTGTGCCTTTCTTTCTGGCAGACACTATATTTTCAGTCCTGGACACTTGGTTGTCCTATTTAATACTCTCAAGAATTCCTTTGGTATCCTGTTCTGTATGTGATGATAACCTTACTTTTTTTTCTCTTGAATGCTTGTTTTTTAGGAAAACTTTATTGTGATTATTTTATATATTATAATTAGAAGGAAAAAGTTATTCATATAATGATAATTGCTATTTGATTAATATTATAAAATATATTAAGACATATGTCTTCAGATGGAATTACTTAAAAAATGAGTCAACTTCTGTCTTTCCATGTTTCATAAGCATAAAACCAATCATTAACAGGCATTTTTCCAAAGGACTTTTTCTAATTTTTGTTTAGTTGAATTTATTATTTAACAGTGACATGATTAGCTAATTTCATTTTTCCCCAGGAGGATAGCAAGCAAGCTCAATTTTTAGCCCTGGCAGTTGTATACTTTATCTCTGTTCTTATGGTCTCGAAGTACAGAGACATTTTGGAACCCCAAAATGAAAGGCGTAGCCAGTCATTTAAGGAATCTGGTAGTGAAAGTGTGAATTTATCACTCCCTGGTAAGTTTCCATATTTTATTTCTTGGCATCTAAAGTTCAAGTTAAATGTTACCTGCTTATGATTTAAGCTAAAATATTGATTGTGGAATTATATCCATTTACGTATAAAGTGAGAGCACACTCTTATTTTTATTAATAATTTAAATATTTTAATTTAAGTACCATGTAGTTAATTGCAGTTGAAAGATGATTTCTATTGTTTAAATGAGCCTCCTGATTAAAAGGTAAGTGTTGGGGTGGCTCCATAGTGTAGTGGTTAGCACGTCTGCTTTACACACAGAAGGTCCTGGGTTCATGCCCCAGATGGAGCCAAGGAAAATACCCTGGGTGTACCAGGCCCCATGTGCACCTGGCTCCCAGTGTGCCAGGCCCTGGGTGCATGTTGTGAGCATGTGGGCCTTTAAAGATCCAGTTCTTAAGCGGAAACGGCAACATCCATAGGTCAGGGATGGAAGGGTGAAGGTGGAATTAAAGAGGGCGGGGGAAAGGTAAGTGAGAAGATGTTATCCTTTGCAAATACGGTATTAAAGATTTTTGTTTAAGCATTCGTTGTGAAGAATGAGTAACTCATCCTAACAGACAAATTTATTAACAAATAATTGGAGTTACAGAAGTAGCCTCCAGTTACAGATGTAAAGTTTAAGAAGCAGCTTTTGCAGTTACAGAAGTAGCTGCCACTCAGTGGAGGCTATTTATTTATTTAATAAATATTCATTTGGTACTTACTAGGTGCTTGAGTATATTTAAGAACAAAAGAGACAAACAAAAGTTTGCCCTCATGGAGCTTGTATTCTAGCGAGAGGAGATAGAAAATAAGTGCATGTAATAAATAACTACATAATATTTTAAAAGGTGGTATTAAGAAAATAAAAAAATTAATGGAGAAAAATATCAGGAATATGACCAGGAGAAATGGGGTGTGGATTTTTACTCTAAGGATAATGAGGAGTTATTGTAGGGTTTTGAGTATAGGAGTTACAGTTACGTTTTTAGAAGTTATACTCAATATTCTGTGTTGAGAATACACCCTAGAGGGCAAGGACAACTCAATGTTTTAGTTATGTACTACTGTACAACACAGTACACTGAAACTTAATGGCTAAAACCACAACTATTTTAGTCTTGTTATCATGATTCTGTGAATTTGATTTGGACAGGGCACAGTGGAATGATTCATCCTTGCTCCAGATGATGTTTCTGGGTTTGGAAAGTCTGACAGGACTTGTCTACTAATATATATCCATGCCTCAGCTAGGTTGGCTTCAAGAGCTGAGACTGGCTGACTGAAATGACTTAGCTGGAGTTATATGTATGGGGCCTTGATGCTTGTTCTCAGCAAAATTCTTTGGTTTTCCTCTATTAGTTTATAGGGTTTCTTTCTCTTCATGTGGTTTCTCTATATGTTCTCTCCAGGAAGGTAGCCAGATTGCTTATAGAGGTATTCGGGGATTACAAAAATATACTAGCTGCCAGATCTTAAAGCTTGGGCACAGAACTGGCCTTGTTCTGTTGGTTAAAGTAAGTTAGGCCCAGCCCAGATTAAGGACTTCTCAAGGGTGTAAATACCAGGACACATGGGCCAGTAAGATTATTAATGTAACGAAACAGTTCAGTACAACCAGTCTGGAGGGTATTGGAATAATCCAAGCAAGAGATGATTTAGGGATAGACCAGGGTGGTAGCTGTAGAGCTAGTGAGCATTAAGTAGTGAGATTCTGGATATGTTTTGACAGTAGACAAAATAGTTTTAAAGTATTAGGTGCAGATATGTGAAAGACAGAAGGCAGTCAAGAATGATTATAAGATGGAGTTGGATAGACTGAAGGTGAAACATGTTCAGGGAAAGATAAATTCAGTTTTCAACATGTTGATGTCTTTTAGACATAGAATATGTAGAGGAGGAAGTTATGTATAACTGCCTGAGGTGTTTTTGTTTTTTGATATAGTGGTATTTAAAACTTTGAGAGTAACTGAGACCACTAAGAGAATAAATGTTGGTAAAGATAACAGTACTAAGGACTGAGTACTAAGTCCATTCAACTTAAGAAATCAGAGAGAAAAAGAAATGAAGGAAATTAAGAAGACACAACCAGTGAGGCAGTAGATGAAAAACCAGAAGAGCATGGTGTTCTTTAAGTCAAGTGAAAAAAGTATTTTCAAGCTGGAGGGGATTATCAGTTGCTGCTGCTTTGTCAAGTGCTATTAGGACTAGGAACTGACCATTGAATTTAGCAAGACGGAACATTTTGTTGGAGTGAACGCCTGATTGGAGGGAATGAAAGAGAAAAAAAAGTGATGCTCCTTGTTGGATTAGATTTTAAAGGTCATTGAATTATTCTTGCATATAGGAGGGGTAACAGGTTTTCTAGCAGTAGAAACCATGCTTGAGGTAGAGGTCTTGGGGTTATGTCCAAAGAAAACATTGTCCCATGTTCAGTATATTGCAGGTAATTTGTTCTTCTATAATATAATGTGTATTGGCATGAGCAGCAGGAGATAAAGTTGGAAATGAATGGTCATCTGATAAATATTGACCACCTACTACTTGCCATGCATTGTGTAGGCCCAGGCATTATAGATGCTAGAGAGGAAGTGTTAGACAAGTTCCTTGCCCTGATGAAGTTTACAAACTAGTAGATTTGTATTATTGAAGAGCCTTGTACTTTAAGGATTTTGGATTTTTTCTTGTGGGTCAATAGCTTTCAGCCAGGTGTTGCTATCCATTGATATATCATATTTAGTTTGGAGGGTTTTCTCAGGTATTTTGTTTGTTTGTTGGTTGGTTTATTGTTATGCCATCTTTTGATTACAGGTGCATTTATGTCATTTATTTTTATTATGTCATTTATTTTTGCCTTTTAGGATGTGCCATATATTTTATGGTTTAAAATAATAGATGACTATAGAACTGAATATAACTTTTTAAAACTGGTTCTAAATTTTTTTATTTGTACTTTTCTTCCATTTCTGGGGAAGATGTAGAAAATGCACCAGCAGCATTCAGCCCGTCAACTATAGCATCTGTGGAAGAATCTGAAAGCACATCATCACCTGCTCGAAGGAGGGACTCAGGCATTGGGGAAGAAACAGCTACTGGCTTAGGAAGTAATGACGTTCCTCCTTCTCTAGCACCTCCAAGTGTCAGTGTAGGCCCAGATGCAATCAGTGAGGTGCTATGCACTCTTTCTTTAGAAGTCAATAAATCTCAGGAAACCAAAAATGATGGAGGAAATGAGTTGGATAACAAGGCTGCACCATCAGTTCCAGTTTCAAAAAACGTCAACGTAAAGGACATCCTCCGAAGCCTGGTTAACATACCAGCAGGTGGAGTCACAGTGGATCCTGCCTTTTTGCCACCAGCCTGCCTTGGAGCTCTTGGTGATCTCTCTGTTGAACAACCTGTGCAGTTCAGATCTTTTGACAGGTACTCTAAATAAATTTTTGTTTTCCGTATGCTTATATTTATAAATTATAAGGATTTGAAGGGTAAACAGGAATTTAACTGCTAAATTTTATAGCTTCAGCATTAAAAAGGGATTTAAAAAAAAATTATTTGAATTAGTTTCAAATATACAGTACATTGGTTAGGCATCAATATAAAACAATCCCCTCAATTGCTCCCTCTCTCCCCTGACCCTCCACCTTGTCATCATATTAATGCTAACTGCATTTCCTCTGCTGTATAAAAAGGGATGTTTTGATCTAGTTTGTAAAAATTACAAGGATGTTTTGTTATATGGTTTGTGCACCATTTCAAGTTTTTACCAATAAGATAATTTAAAAATAATTTTAATTTCACATTGGTAAGTTGTATGTTAAATAATTTTTTGTTACAACTTAGGAATCACCTATACTTACAAATGGCTACCTTTACTCCCTTGCTGTCAGTACTATGCCAGGCTTTGTGAAAAAAGTGGCAGTCGATTCCAACAGACTTGAATTAAACTGAATGTTCAGTCTTGACAACTTGAGAAAGCCGACAATGGATTCCTGACTTTGTTGGTTCTGCTGGCTTGAGAAATCTTGCTAATTTGCCTGATTTTTTTTATTATTAAGTTTTCTGAAATTCTACCTACAGGACATGTATGTATTAGAATTGTTAAACACATTCTTTTCAAAAGTCAATACTTTTATCTGGAAACAAGCTCTACAGAAGTTGCCTCTTAAAAGAACTTTCATTTTTCCTGAGTCACTTGAATAGAAGTTTACATAATACTCCATCTCTTTTGAATATTTTATTGCGTATTTTTTATATAACCATAATACGTTCATCAAAGTAAGAAAATTAGCATTGATAAAATACTACTTTCTTAGCTTCAGGTACTTTTCTAGGTTCACTAATTGTCTCAGTAATGTCTTTATAGTAGAAGGATCCAGTTCAGAACAGTGTTGTATTTTGTTGTGTCTCTTTATTCTTCAATCCGGAAGAACATTTCCTTTGTCTTTCCTTGAATTTAATGATCTTGTTGCTTTAGAAGACGATTGTGCAGATATTTTGTAAATATAGGCGTTAAAATATCGACTTTAGTAATTAGACAAAACCGAGTTTCAGAACTGGCTCTATCACTTACTAATGAATTTGGGCAAGTTACCTCATCCTCCTGAGCCTCAGTCCTTATCCTTAAATTGTGTAATACTAGTCAGCCATTAAAGAGAAAAAAAGGAACAATGTGCGTTGATAGGAAATGATACTGAAGATATTCTATAGCACTTAGCCTGAAGAAATCACTCAATAAACACTCAGCTATCATATCTAATGAGACATTCAGTCACTGCTACTTTTTGTACATGCGTACATATAAACATTAAATATTTGAAGTATATATTACAGACAAAAGGATTATAGTCCCAGTATATACATATAATGCTAATGAGTCAAATGATAAATCATGTGGCAATAAAATGACTTAACTGCTAGAAAAATTGACAAATGACAGGAACAGATTGTTCATGTAAGAAGAAAAATACTGTTAATA
>NW_011888828.1:3773037-3781180 GCF_000151845.1 Pteropus vampyrus
CGTATGCTTATATTTATAAATTATAAGGATTTGAAGGGTAAACAGGAATTTAACTGCTAAATTTTATAGCTTCAGCATTAAAAAGGGATTTAAAAAAAAATTATTTGAATTAGTTTCAAATATACAGTACATTGGTTAGGCATCAATATAAAACAATCCCCTCAATTGCTCCCTCTCTCCCCTGACCCTCCACCTTGTCATCATATTAATGCTAACTGCATTTCCTCTGCTGTATAAAAAGGGATGTTTTGATCTAGTTTGTAAAAATTACAAGGATGTTTTGTTATATGGTTTGTGCACCATTTCAAGTTTTTACCAATAAGATAATTTAAAAATAATTTTAATTTCACATTGGTAAGTTGTATGTTAAATAATTTTTTGTTACAACTTAGGAATCACCTATACTTACAAATGGCTACCTTTACTCCCTTGCTGTCAGTACTATGCCAGGCTTTGTGAAAAAAGTGGCAGTCGATTCCAACAGACTTGAATTAAACTGAATGTTCAGTCTTGACAACTTGAGAAAGCCGACAATGGATTCCTGACTTTGTTGGTTCTGCTGGCTTGAGAAATCTTGCTAATTTGCCTGATTTTTTTTATTATTAAGTTTTCTGAAATTCTACCTACAGGACATGTATGTATTAGAATTGTTAAACACATTCTTTTCAAAAGTCAATACTTTTATCTGGAAACAAGCTCTACAGAAGTTGCCTCTTAAAAGAACTTTCATTTTTCCTGAGTCACTTGAATAGAAGTTTACATAATACTCCATCTCTTTTGAATATTTTATTGCGTATTTTTTATATAACCATAATACGTTCATCAAAGTAAGAAAATTAGCATTGATAAAATACTACTTTCTTAGCTTCAGGTACTTTTCTAGGTTCACTAATTGTCTCAGTAATGTCTTTATAGTAGAAGGATCCAGTTCAGAACAGTGTTGTATTTTGTTGTGTCTCTTTATTCTTCAATCCGGAAGAACATTTCCTTTGTCTTTCCTTGAATTTAATGATCTTGTTGCTTTAGAAGACGATTGTGCAGATATTTTGTAAATATAGGCGTTAAAATATCGACTTTAGTAATTAGACAAAACCGAGTTTCAGAACTGGCTCTATCACTTACTAATGAATTTGGGCAAGTTACCTCATCCTCCTGAGCCTCAGTCCTTATCCTTAAATTGTGTAATACTAGTCAGCCATTAAAGAGAAAAAAAGGAACTATGTGCGTTGATAGGAAATGATACTGAAGATATTCTATAGCACTTAGCCTGAAGAAATCACTCAATAAACACTCAGCTATCATATCTCATGAGACATTCAGTCACTGCTACTTTTTGTACATGCGTACATATAAACATTAAATATTTGAAGTATATATTACAGACAAAAGGATTATAGTCCCAGTGTATACATATAATGCTAATGAGTCAAATGATAAATCATGTGGCAATAAAATGACTTAACTGCTAGAAAAATTGACAAATGACAGGAACAGATTGTTCATGTAAGAAGAAAAATACTGTTAATACGCAAATATGTAAAGATGGTCAACATCACAAATAATGAGGGAAATAGTAAAATGATCATGAGATAATTTCTTCTGTTTAAATTTGCAGATATTTAAAAGATGATACCTAGAGTTAATGAGGGTATGAAGAAACATTTTAATATTGTTGTTCACAAGGTATATTGGTACATTTATTTGAGGGACAAATGACAGTATTAATTAAATTTTAAAAAATATAAACAATATACCTCTAGAAGTTTATTCAAAAGATACATACATGTATACAATATTTTCTGCAAGAGGAACTTTATAATTAGGATACTATCTTTTGAGCTTTTACTGTGTGCATTTCTATTCAAAATGCATTTTTTAGATAGGTAGATAGATACTATTTTTATCCTTACTTTACAGATAAAGAAACTGAGGCAGAGGGAAATTAAGCTAAATAGCTTAAACTGTTATGCTGATCATTGGTGTAGATAAAATTTGAACCATGGCCAAAGAAAGTGAAAAACTGAGGCAAAAGGAAATCAATTAAGTAGCTTAAGCTCTTATTAATAAATGGTGGAGCTAAGATTTGAACCATGGCCAGCTGACTCTAGACCCTGCCTTTTGGCTGTGCAATGCAAGCATACTTGCTAATCTATGAAGGATTGATGGCGTTTTATTGTATATTAAATGCTATGCAGCCATTAAAAAGAGAAAAGCAGAACACTATGTAGCAATATAAAATGATATTGAAGATATATTAAATGAAAAAAGCAGTGTACAAAATAGTTTGGAATTTATGATCTTTTAGGAAATAAGAGTAAAGGGGGTCAAATATAGTGATGGAAGGAAATTTAACTTTGGTGAACACACAATGCAGTATACAAATGACGTATTATTGAATTGTACACTTGATACCTACATAATTTTATTAACCAATGTCACCTTCATTAAATTTAATAAAATAAAATAGACATATATGTTCACATATGCCTCAAAAAATATATATCAAACTGTTAATAGCAATGGCTATATTTTGAAAAGTGGGAAAATGTGTAAATGATTAGGTGTTTAAAATAGTCTCAATTTTTATAATTTTTAAATTTGTATTAATCTTAGATTGAATAGTCAGATAAGTGAGAGTAGATTTAAAAATTTTAAATATCTTATTAACATTATCAAAGAAAGTTGTTTTCTTATAAATGCCCCAAATTTCATATATTTTGGCATTTATTTATTTTTTAGTGTAGAAATTAAATCTATGCCTTAGTGATGCCTTCAGTGAGTAGTTTATCAAATTATTTAGGAAACCATACTTAGTTAATACATTTAAAGAGGTTTATTGAAAACAGCATTTTTCAGGATGTTGCTTGGATCTTAAATGTCTGGTATGCATTTAACATTGTCTGATGGCAAGCCAACTGCTCTGTTTTCTCCCTCTTTTTCTTAGCAAGAGACACCTTTTGAAAACTATTTTCATGCAGCTGTAGACCAGTGGAATATCTTTGGGAATTTCAAAGCATCCCTCTGATCATGTATTTATCTCTGGAATGCTGTGTCAGAAATCACAACTCTCCTCATATCTTAAGAATTATCAACTCCCAAGCAATAGCTGGGAAATTTAGAGTAACAGCTACATAAGTGGGACCTTGCTGAAAGGCTGCCAGGTTGTGCCTTTGTGGATGGCAAGGTGTTTGTGTTCATTCCCATGCCAGAATTCTTGTTCTTATCTAATTTGAAGATCCTCTCTGGTGATTAGTGGATGCCAGGGATTTATCTTGATAAAGTTCAAGGGCTTGTCTGGCTTTTCAACTAGATCCTTAGGGGCTAAAGTGCTGTCTTAAAATGCTCTTTTCTCCTTTAGTGAACTATTCGCATGTTAAATAGAATAGCATTGATGTGAAAGTTTGTGATATTTGAAACTGATATGATTCTGAAAAGGAACTTTAAACCTTAGTGATCTGGAAGACATTGTTTCTCTTTGTTGTTAATATATAAAAAGACACTTTCAAAAAGGCTCCCTAGTTTATGTAAAGCAAAAAAAAGTCAATAGTGTTTACTCTTTCTTTTTATGTGGAATCTTAGGAAAATTCTCATCTGTAAAATGGAGATAATATGTGGTACTTAGCTCATGGGTGGTTGAAAATGTATATAATTTATATATGTCGTTAGCATAGTGCCTCACAAATATTAATTATTCATTAAGTTAGCTTGTAGAGAGAAAAGTTATAATATGTAAAATTTTATACTTTAAATAGCTTGCATAACTTAAAGACACATCTGTCTTCCAAATTCTTTATGCCAAAGAGTGTTAAGTGCTTTTTGTTAAAATTGATGAGCACGTAATAAAAATTCAGTTATTTATTTTTTAAATATTAATAAGGATCTCAATTTATCTTAAGTAGAAACTTAAGCTGTAACCTGAGAATGATGCCAGAAATATCCCTAGCACATTGACTGGCATATAGGCTCTCAAAATTGTGTCAAATGTGTATTAAATTTTCTTTGTTTTCTAAAGCATTTTATAAAAATGTGAAATGATTAGTCCTTATATGATTAATCTTGAGTAGTGGGATGTTTAAATTTCTACATTATTGTTAGATTTTAATCTTTTACATGGAAATTTTATAATAATGAAAACATTTGGTAAAAGGAATGAAAATATCCTGAAATCTGCCTAGTGCTTAATATCCTTTTAATTAGATTATCATGATTTTGAATTTTCTTTGTTTTTATGTGGCCCAAAGCTGAAACATTATTGTTATTTGTTATTTCCTCAGAAATGACTCGAATCAGTCAGTAGATTTAGAAATTGATTAACTTTATTTCTCTCTTATGTACTAAGTACATAGCCAGGTGAAAGAATGCAGCCTTTTCCATTTGTGTGCAGATATATTTCTGTATACATTAGTAGTAGTACATAATTTTATATTTTGGAAATCTTTATCACCATTGCTTGTAGCTGATTATAATATAGAATTAGGTTTAAATGTTAATATGATTGTGGCGATCGTTGCACAGTTCTGTGAACATACCAAAAACCATTTAATTATACATTTTAAATTAGTTAATTGTGTAGCATATGAATTACAGCTCAATAAAACTTTAAGAAAAAGTCAATCAGAAGAAATAGTTCCAAATAGACCTTGTTTAGACAAACCTGGAATTGTAGGGCTGTTCTGCCATTTACTTTGGCAAATTAGTTGACCTTTTTTAGCTTTACTTTTTAATTTTTAAAATGGAAGTAATATGTATGTTAGGGTTATTTTGAGAATTGAGTAATAATCCTTGGCATGCTTAATCATAGCAACTATTAATGATTTATAAGTTTATAACATAGGATTGCATGGGAGCCTAAAGAATTGTGTATTATGAACTTTAACTTGGAGAATCTAGGGAAGCTTATCTTTGAGCAAGGTTTTAAAAGATGAGAAGGAAGTTTGCTGGCAAGCAGGACTAAGACGAAGGCATCTTGGCAGAGGAAAAGCATATAGAAAGGGTTAGAGTCGTGAAATGATATACATGCTCAGGAACCATAGGAGCATATTGCAGAAGTGTGAGGAATGCTGGGTTAAATGTAAATTCATGTAGGAAGCCACACTTCACATGTGTCAGGAATGTGAATATGTGAAAGATCTTGGAAAAAAAATATTAACCGAAATAAAGACTAGGTATTATTTGTGATTGAAAGTGTTATTAATGGCAGCAGTTTAAAGGATTAGAAATGAGGTCAAGTTCTTTTGTTAACTTTAATTATGTCATCTTGGAAAATAGAGATTTATGCATGTTATGCTGTAGGAAATTTATTTTTTGTCACCAGTTTTCCAATGTTTTGTTATGAAAATGTTCAAACATATAGAGAAGTTGAAAAAATTGTACAGTGAACACCATAGGCCCACCATCGAGATTCTGCATTTAGCCTTTAATAACTATTGGCTTCATCATATAATTCTCTGTTTTCTTCATCCCTCTATCCATCAATCTTACTTTTTTGATGTATTTCAAAGTAAGTTGCAGATATCAGTTCACTTTACTCTTAAACATTTCAGCATTCAAATATCTAACTAGAGATCAATACAGTTTTTTTAAGGTAAAGTGTATATACAGTGAAAAGCAGAAATCTTTAGTGTACCATTTGATGAGCTTTGAGAAATTTATACACCTATGTAATCCAGATCCCCAATCAAGATATTATTAGTCTTCCTATCCAATGTCTGTCCCTGTTCCTCAGAAGCAATTATTGTTCTGATGTTTTTTTCTACTATATATTAGTTTTGCCTTTTCTAGAACTTCATATAAAGGGAAATGCAAAGTTTGTTATGTTTAAGGCTACCTTCACTTAACATAATGCTTTTGAGATTCATCCATGTTATGTTTATCAGTAATTTCTTTTGCTGAGTATTGTTCCATTGTATAAGCACACCACCATATGACTCATTTTTCTGCTTAAAGGATTCTGGGCTGTTGCCAGTTTGGGGCTATTGTAAATATAGCCTCTGTGAACATTACTGAACACATTTTTTTGTGGATATAAGTTATCTTGAGGAAATTCCTAAGAGGGAAATTGCTATTGCATAGAGTAGGTTTATGTCTTAAATTTTAATTAGAAAAAAATTCAGTTTTATAAATATTATTTTCCATTGCACCTATTAATTTGGGTAAAATAGATATTACTGTTTCTTTGTTTTGTGAATGAATGTGAAAGTAAATTATCCATATTTCTGCCCTCCTCTCTTAAAGATAGGTTGCTAGGGAATAGATAGCTAGAGATTTTCTTAAATAATACATTTCTGCCTAGAGTAGAAAATACACAAATTTTATATTGTTTTCTGAATATACCACCAGCACACATGTACACACAGACACACGCACACATTCACGTGCATGCACGCACGCACACGGGTCATATCTACTCCCCCCTAAAGTCAATAATCTTCATCTGATATAAGCTACCATGATTTAAGCACACCATTTTGGACTGAGGGCTCAGGTGGCTGTTGCTTCTATTTTTTAGTGTATAGTTAACATTGGCAGTCACCCTTATAATGATGTGACACTAGCTACCCCCAAGTACATTGAATAAGCCATGCCTAGCACAAGAGAACTTGATTTAATTGGCAACAGTGTTTGCCATCACATGATAGACACTGAGGTAAAACAGAACCTATTTTGCTTTGTATTTTTCTTTCTGATATAACGACAAAAACAAAAAATATTTTTAAAGTACCGGAATTACATAATTTCCACTTTTGAATACATTTATTGAGATCAAGTATCTAAGTAACTTTATTTAGAAACCGAATACTTTAAAGCTGTTAAGGGAATACTTGAAGCTTGCAGTTACAATATTGTCAACAAAAGATGTGATTAAATAAATTGAATGTTGAAGACTTTAGGCTTATGGTTAACACCAGGTAATTAAAAGTAAGCACTGCTGTGGGAGTGCATTATATATTAGCTGTCCTCTTTACCTCATTAACTAGGTTTTTGCATGTTTATGGAGCTAACTTCAATTAAAAATGCCTTTTAAGTTAATGCCTAATAAGGCCTTTTAGTTATTATTTTGGTATAAAGTATTACACTTTAATTGAAATTAGTATATCATAAATACCTGTGAATAATACACAAGATGAACATACTTGATTATTTGATATTTTTCCATCTAGCTTTTATACCTATGCATTGTTTTTTTTCTATGTAATATCAAAACGAAGTCTTGGGGGATTAAAAAAAAACTTGGATTATATACATGTTGAAAATTATATCTATACTTTTTAGCCTTATAAAATTTCTAAGCTTCATGATTTCAAATTAGTGGTGCTTTAAAATCTTTGTAGAAACATGTTGAGTTTCCTGCTTCATTTGAGGTTAAGAAAAAGTTAATTACTTTTCCACTTGAGTGCCAAATTCCTTTTTTGTATGCCTGCAGTTATATTTTATTTGTTAAATAATTAAAGATGATCCTAAATGTAAAGACTATTAAAAAGTAAGCATAAGTTTAAATGTTTAAAATGGATTATCATATTTTCATAGAACATTGTCTTGATTCTAAAATTGAAATGTGATAAATACGAACACCATTGAAGAGATTTCTTATGGAGAGAGTATTCTACATTGTATATTAAAATAGAGATAAGAAAAAAAAAATAGAGAAGAAAGTTAGTTTCCTGTTTTCTATTTTGAAATTTATGAAATTGAGTGATCTTCTGTATTTTAAAATCTATTTTCTTATTACAGAAGTGTCATCATTGCAACAAAAAAATCATCAGCCTTATCTTCTACGCTTACTACAAATATGCCTACCAATGCTGTCAGTGTTGTTTCTTCGGTAGAGTCAGCCCAAACCCCAGATGTGGGAGGAGAATCACCTGGTGAGTTTGTTATCAGTGATTTCAACAAAAAGTTTTAGATCTCATTTTAGGAAACCTTAGGATTTTTGATAAAGTTAAGAAATATTGTTAGGCATGTTATAAAACATTATGCTTTTTTTTTTTATTATACTGCTGATTGTTTAATAATTTTCTGAGTAATATCAATCAAATTAAATCAAGGATTTCAATATTTTCTCCACAATGTATGACAAATTAAATGCTGCTGGTTGGATGGATGAATATATGAATGAATGATAGATTAAAATACTCTCTTCCTT
>NW_011888828.1:3782145-3786923 GCF_000151845.1 Pteropus vampyrus
AAAAAAAAAGAACTGTGATTTTTCTAATACATCCCCATTGGCAAAAAAGGCAGAATTTACTAATACCTATGAAACTGTATACCATCATTCAAATTCAGTAATAGCGAATTCCTAATAACTTACCAGAACAAATGTAATTTCAGAGGTTCACAGTACACTGAGTAAAATATTTCATCTTTTTTTGAATACATTGCCCTTTAATTTCAATTTATGGGACAAAGTAAATAGAATTCTCTGATTGCCTTTAAATATATTTTTCAAAATTTCAATCATGCAGTCTTCAGAAGAGATAAACAGAAAGAAAGCTGAGATACATGAGTAATATTTGATATAAAACAGTAAATTAAATTCTTTCTGAAGCCATTGTATTTTTTTGGTAAATCCATTATAATATAAATGTTCTGCCTGAAGAACCATATGCAGAATTAGAAAATAATTTGCTACTTATTGGCAAAACCCCACAAAACCCTGTATCTAGCCCATAATATACTCTATCCCCCTATTATTAAAGTTTTGTACAATTTATGGTGGTGGTGTTTCTAAAAGTTTCAGGTTTTTCCATTTTGGGCTAGAACTTTTAGCTCTTTCCTATTCCTCCCAATTCCCCCTTATTTATTTAAAAATAATTCATTTCTTTATAAGTCATTCTCAGTGTTCTTTGTGATGATGATCTGTCTTTTTATTATTAGTAGTATTTTTTGAAAAATTTTGAGTTTACTTTTTTATTAAATTTATTGGGGTGACATTGGTTAATAATATATATAGTTTTCAAGCGTACAGTTCAATAATAAGTCATATGTATATTGCATTATTTGTTTACCATGCAAAATCAGATCTCCTGTCACCATATATTTGACCCTCTTTACCCTTTTTATTATTAGTTTTGGTTTCTATACCCGGCTCTTCCTCTTTCTCTTTCAGTGTGGTCTTGTTGTTACTGTTACATGGTTTCTCTGTTTTAGTTTATTATTTCTGTTACATTCCATAAATTGTTACCATGAACATTACCACTTTGATGAGAAAAATCTAACCCAATCTAATGTTTTCAGTCATCCTACTTCTTACTCTCCTATAGCTCCACTTTAATGCTGTTGTACCATACTTGCCTTTTTTTACCATGTTCTTTTCACTTGGAATCCAAACCCCACAAATAAAGTTGTCTGTCTGCTATCAGTATTTTTAACTGATAGATATTTGTTTTCTTTTTGATAGTTCTCTTGATTTATTTATCACTTAAAAAAATTATATTGAAGTTTATTTTTCTTCTGGTTCAGGCAAAATTAAGGATAAAATAATTTGTGAGTGAATTGGTTGTTGTAATTGCATGCTGAGCTGGGCATTTTATTCTTGCAGATCTGGGTAAGTTAGGTATTGATCTTGGATTGTTTTCTGTATATAAAGGTACAGTTAATATCTGTCTCTGAGGATCTTAAACCTTGGGATGACTTCAGTTCTGAGTAGCAACAAAAGAAGAACTGCTTAAATTCAGAGATAGATTACTAGTTAATAAAAAATATGCTTGATTTATGGTGCATCAGCAAAAATGGGGATTTTCTTGGAAGAAACAAAAATATGAGTTTTGTAGTAGAAAAGTTTAAACTGTTTTGAAATTTTTATATAAAAATGGGATTTCAAAAATTGACATGTGGTGCAATTAAAGAGAAAATAGACTTGGATTCCAGAGAAAGATTTAGAGCTTGTCAACTTTGAGGTCAAAGATTCTTCTGTCAAAACATCACCCAAATAATTTTATAATTTTGTAAGAAAATTGAAGATTTGTACATTTACATTTTAAAGCAGTGTACATTATTAAAACTATGATTAGTATACAAATTTTGATTATCATACAGATTTCAGGTTTTAGTTTGAATAATATTCCTTAGCTTCTGTAGCATTTTATTAGCAAACAGTATAATAATAACAATGGCAAATCTGTTTTAATTAGTGGTAAGAGATAGTTATCAGAGAACAAGGTATACCCTTTGTATATGCATATGAAAGAAACTAAAAGAAAACAGAATTTTTAGCAAATATTTCAAAATCTGGACAATTTAAAGTTAATCAGCAGCAAAAGTTTAATTTACCAAAATACAATATGTGTTAAGATGCCGTTCCTCTTGTTTTCAAATACACTGGTGGTTTTCTACCGTGATGCAAAGCATGTTACTGATTAGTATGTTTATTTTTCATGTTGAAAGAAAATATATGATTCTTTGCCTTACATAAGATTTGACTCAAGAGGCTTAACCCTTACTCATGCAATAAAAAGTTTGTTTTTATCAAATAAAGAGTTTTTACTGGATGTATACACTCTCCTTCTCTATACTATTCTAGAATGGGTGGAGAGAGAAGGAGTGAGTCAGAGAAAGGAATTTAAAAAATACAGTGTTTAGGAATTAAATATTGGCATTTGTTTTAATGATACTTTATTACAAAGGACATTATGATTTAGATCCTTAACAACCTTGAATAAACAATTGGCTATTCCCTGGATAGATGTTAGACAGATGATCTATATGCATTTTCCTTTTTGTTCATTTGAATGTCTGGAAAACTGTCAGTTTGAAGGAGCCAGTTTATCAGTGCAAGGATAAGGAAAAGATAAGTCGGTATCATTCCACATGTTGGCAGTAGCTTCTGCATTTATGTATGTGTGTTCATCTGTTGAAAATGTTTAATGTTAAATTAAAACAATAAATTTGTCATAAATTTATGACTTTTATCTGAGTTAAAAATATGCAGAATTCTCACAGAAATGAAGGATAACCTGGTGTGAAATTACTAGTAATTTTGTTTAATTTTTTTTGTGTATTTTTTTTTTATAACTATAGCTTTACTTATCTTTATTGGTAAAGTGTCTTCTTATGATTTAAAAATATCACTTTGTAAAAATCCCTTTCTGCTGTAGCCTCTTTTAGGTTTGAAAATCAGCATTGCTTCTAGGGTAGTGTCAGGAAAGCATTTTCGTTAATGTTTGGTTGAGAACCACCATTGTTCTTTGTCTTTTTGAATTTTTAATATGCATTCCAGCTCATTAAAATTAGAGTCATTGAGCACAGTAAAAGCTAATTTTGTTATACATATAACTGCTTGTATCTCCACTTTTTATCAACTTTAGGAAAAGTTCAAGAAAAACTACCAATAGTTCTTTTAGAGAAAATGTCTGATATACACTAAATAAGGATGGTCTTTGAAAACTACCACCAATTAGAAAAATAAAGCTTAGAAATTTTTAATTAATCTCTGGTAATAGAAGTCGGCAGCCAACCATTGTTCAATCATATTGTCAAAAATTTAGAAAATTGCAGGTGTCATTAACTGAGAATAATGAAGTTGTTTGCTCTTCGAAGTACTTTATTGATTATTGATAGAAATAGAACTAAACTTGACTCAGAAATGTGTGATACCAAAGAGTGAAAAATTTTTTTCAACTTCACCTTGGTTTGCCCTCTAGTTTGAAATTTTACTGTGAAAAATGCAAAATTGGAAATCTATTGATGCTGAAATGGAAATTGATATAGGTACCTTATAAAGTTGTCACTATGAAGAAATGTATATTTTAACTTCATTTAAAAATTAATCCTATGCATTAAGATAAGTTCTATTCAGTTTTTAGAGTTTTATGTACATTACAGTTAGCTCTCAATTACACAGGATGGCGAAGGTGGTAAGAAGGTCAGCAATAAAAAAAAAAAAAGTCAACTCTGATTATCAGAAAGGGAACGAAATGTATTGTTGAAAGAGAGGTTCACTATGGACCACTTCGTCTTGCTGTAGGACAATGTGCTCACACAAGAGGCTGGCTTAGTAATTATCCAGAAATTGATTGTGGAAGATTACTGTAATGCCCTCGCCCCAAAGCAGCCAAGCTTGTGGGGCATCAGATAGTCCAGATTTCTGGATTCTTCAGTTTAGCTAAGACTTGATCATCAGAAATGCTGATTATTGATCAGGTTGCTTTTTTGTTTCAAGTAAATTAAGAAAATACACTCAATTTTATTGTTATTCACAAAAGTGTAAATTGTTTATTCTTTAGGGCAATTTGGCAAAGTATATCATCATTTAAAGTATGTGTTTATTGACTTCTAGGATGTTACCTCAGGAAAATGCTCATAGATTTATGTAAGCATATATCAAAGCATATACCATAACAAAACATTATGGTAAAAAATAATTGGGAGCAACTCTAATGAACTTCCCTAAATATGACTTGGTCTGATATTTTCTCATGATTAGAAACAGATTAAACTTCTTTGGTAGAAATATTATGGAACAGAGAAGAAAAGAATCTAATTGCGTGATGCAAATTTTGATTTGTCAAAATACGGATGATGACCTCTTTTATTACTCAATTAAAGTATAACTGCCAGGTTTCTATATTGTAAAGCTACTTTTCTCTTTTTATAATTAACATGTGTTTGTGAGTACTTTGAAAATATTTAAATATCCTGTTCCTCAAATTGTTAATTTATCAGTATGGCCTCATGGCTTCCTGTTTATAATTAGTTACCATCATTATTTTGATGCTCACATTGTCTTTAATTTGGTCAATGGAAGTCCTTTCAATCTGGCTTTTGTAACATTGTGACATATCCTATTATTCCTTGGGTGTTTCCTGGCTTTCTAATAAATACAATTAGATGTTTTATATTCATTATATTTTCTTCCACAGATCTTGAATCAGTCATTTCTCATTTAGTAGAGAGTAGTATTTAGAAATCAAGATCTGAACATTAAGCGTTAGTTACTTGCTGTTCGCAGCTCTTCCCAGGGGACAG
>NW_011888828.1:3786973-3791545 GCF_000151845.1 Pteropus vampyrus
TTTTTTTCAACTTCACCTTGGTTTGCCCTCTAGTTTGAAATTTTACTGTGAAAAATGCAAAATTGGAAATCTATTGATGCTGAAATGGAAATTGATATAGGTACCTTATAAAGTTGTCACTATGAAGAAATGTATATTTTAACTTCATTTAAAAATTAATCCTATGCATTAAGATAAGTTCTATTCAGTTTTTAGAGTTTTATGTACATTACAGTTAGCTCTCAATTACACAGGATGGCGAAGGTGGTAAGAAGGTCAGCAATAAAAAAAAAAAAAGTCAACTCTGATTATCAGAAAGGGAACGAAATGTATTGTTGAAAGAGAGGTTCACTATGGACCACTTCGTCTTGCTGTAGGACAATGTGCTCACACAAGAGGCTGGCTTAGTAATTATCCAGAAATTGATTGTGGAAGATTACTGTAATGCCCTCGCCCCAAAGCAGCCAAGCTTGTGGGGCATCAGATAGTCCAGATTTCTGGATTCTTCAGTTTAGCTAAGACTTGATCATCAGAAATGCTGATTATTGATCAGGTTGCTTTTTTGTTTCAAGTAAATTAAGAAAATACACTCAATTTTATTGTTATTCACAAAAGTGTAAATTGTTTATTCTTTAGGGCAATTTGGCAAAGTATATCATCATTTAAAGTATGTGTTTATTGACTTCTAGGATGTTACCTCAGGAAAATGCTCATAGATTTATGTAAGCATATATCAAAGCATATACCATAACAAAACATTATGGTAAAAAATAATTGGGAGCAACTCTAATGAACTTCCCTAAATATGACTTGGTCTGATATTTTCTCATGATTAGAAACAGATTAAACTTCTTTGGTAGAAATATTATGGAACAGAGAAGAAAAGAATCTAATTGCGTGATGCAAATTTTGATTTGTCAAAATACGGATGATGACCTCTTTTATTACTCAATTAAAGTATAACTGCCAGGTTTCTATATTGTAAAGCTACTTTTCTCTTTTTATAATTAACATGTGTTTGTGAGTACTTTGAAAATATTTAAATATCCTGTTCCTCAAATTGTTAATTTATCAGTATGGCCTCATGGCTTCCTGTTTATAATTAGTTACCATCATTATTTTGATGCTCACATTGTCTTTAATTTGGTCAATGGAAGTCCTTTCAATCTGGCTTTTGTAACATTGTGACATATCCTATTATTCCTTGGGTGTTTCCTGGCTTTCTAATAAATACAATTAGATGTTTTATATTCATTATATTTTCTTCCACAGATCTTGAATCAGTCATTTCTCATTTAGTAGAGAGTAGTATTTAGAAATCAAGATCTGAACATTAAGCGTTAGTTACTTGCTGTTCGCAGCTCTTCCCAGGGGACAGAGCTAGGGACATATATATAGGTATATATGAGAATGAAAGTATATATTTTATATACACTTTTACATAAACCTATGTTTAGTGAAACCATGAATTCACACAGATGCACTGAATTTCAAGCCATTACCTCAAAGTTCTTTTTAGTTTACTACTTACTTAAATGCCCTCCTCTCATTGTTTGGGCTCCTATACCTTGCTCTGGGTTCATACACCCCCCACCCTGGTGCACATGCTCTCCTTGATCTGCTCCAGCTGATCGCTTTCAGTCTGACGTTCAGCAAGATTTGGGGAGGGCCCTGTTGCTCTTTAAAGCACAGGGTTTTTATGTTGTCATAATGAGAAAATAACCGATTATACTTGTAACACAAGATTCCAGATTCTCAGATAAGAGCTCTAAACTTTCAAACCTGATTGCTTTTACTGCCACATTTGGAATCCTTTAGTAGTGTGTGGGGTGGGTGATGGGGATAGTTTACTATGGCTCATACTTTTGGAACCAAGCTAGAGCAGGGCTCTCAGTTCTTAGATATACATCTTCACCCCAGGCAAATTCTTATACACAGACAATATGTTTAGATGATACAACTGTTTTTCTTCTAGTTCATGTAATCTTGACCTTGTAGATTGGCAAAATAAAGACTTTAAAAAGTTACACAATTCTTCCTTATGTAGTCTTTTACCAAACCTCAGGTTTGGTTGTGTTGCTTTCTTGATTTTATCCACTATATTTCTCACAATTGGGTCTCAACTTCCGGCTGACTATAATTGTTAAGATGCCTTTAATTATAAAATACATTGATTTTAGAGATGCTGCCATGTGGGAAAATTTATGTCTTAGCACGATGAAAAGGTTGTTATGGAATCTTTTTTTTTTTTTTTTTTTTTTTTAATAATGAGCCTGCAATTGCTGTCTTTCTCTGCCTGTTTTCATCTAAATCGCTGTCATTGTCCTCCAACTAAAGACTACCAGGAGTAAACCTGTGGTTGAATAAGTTCAGTGAGGAGGAATGTACACAATGGAGAAACTTGGGGTTTCATTAATAAAAAAAATTATTGTAGGAGTTGACTTTTTATCAGGTCATTTGGAGGAAGAGTTAAGGAATTGAGATTTTCCTCTGAATTGGATACTGTCAGGAAGCTTCAGTAATTCTATGATTAGATATTTTAATAAATATTACCTAGAAGCATGGAAAACTTGACTAAAGTTAAAGCTGTAATTTACAAAGAAACAGTCGTCATTTATATTAGGATTTGGAATGTTTGGTCATCTTTGATACTTGGATGGAATTTATGTTTTTGTCTGTTGGAACCTGATTACAGAGTGGTATTGTTTTATGTTGATTCGTCATGGTCATAACATGGCTTTGTCTGATGTTGATGTTTTATAAAATAGTTTGTATTCAGTGAGAGAACACCAAGACCTACCTTTGGGTTCAAGCCAGCTCTTAACAACACCAGGATTGGTGGGCCTAGTTGATATTACCAGATCAGCTCCCTGCTGTCAGAGGCTACTTTTCTACCTTCTTATCTATTTCTACCATCTTTCTTTGTACATCCTCCATGAGCATTCCTTCTTCTGTCTCATGTCTTTCTGTACACACCACCTTGTCTCTTATATGTACTTCCAGTATACCCATGCCTGAAATTCTGAAAACAGATCAAAAGCATCAGACCTTTGATAGTGCATATATTCCAGGATCCATTGAACCCCTCTTCTCTCCTTGATTATCAGCTTTGCATATTCTTTGTTTGATTTACTTCACTATGTTTGCTGCCTTTCTTGGTCTATCCCTCTATAGAATTGTGATGAGATTTTAGTCTGCATTTACCTTAATACTAAGTTTACACCCTTTTAGTATATTGCTCTTAGAAACTGAAACTTCATTTCCTGAATTGCATCTGCAAGCAAGATGAGTATATCTCCTGTACTTGTACGCTCCAGGTCGTTAGGATACCATCCAACTCAGATTCCAGTGACTTTATGGTCCCTGTGTCATAGAGGGACATTTCACACTATATGTGTCCATTCTTCCTCCTTCTCCCTCATATTGGCCTTAGACATGACTCTTCCTGTTTTTTTTTTTTTTTCAGATTCTTCTCCTAGTTTAAATTTAATGACATTCTCTTATGCATTCTGATCCTTAAACAGGAACTTTATTTTTCCCCTACTCTTGAGCTTTTTAAAACTTTTCAAGCCTCAGTAAATTATCCTCCAGATTAGTCTTTTAGACTCATTTTTTCCAAGTCTTATGGCATAATGTATGTTCTTTCCATTCCTATCCATTCTTTAATTCTGACATGGGTGGTTAATTTCTTGGTGATTATTTTTCTCTTGCTAAGTAAATTTTATAAGCACAGTTATTTGCTGAAAACATAAAGACAATGATTCTTGTTTAGGACAAAATAGTTTGAGCACTTGATACTATAAGAGGGTGAATTGGCCATTCAATGATATAGGTATACAAGAGTATTTAAGGGTATGTGAGAGTATTCATTGGAGAGTAAGATTACATGGCGAAAATTAATTTTATACAGTAGGTAGAACAAAATAGAGACATAAAATAGTAGGAAATAAAGAGAGAAGTATATACCAGGTGGGAAGATTGACCTATTGAAAAGTGAAGATGGGAATGATTAAGGGAGTAATTTCTGCAATGAACAAAAGTTGAGACCCTCTATTGTGTCAGGTTCTCTAGGCTCTATAGATAGATGGATACAATGATGAAGTAGGTCTCTGCTTTTAAAAAGATTATAGTAAGATGGACATTTATTTAAAAATGCAGTTGAAATGCAGTGTGACAAATGTAATAGTAGATTATATACTCATTACAGTGAAGATACAAATGAGGGAATATAAATTCTGCTTGAATCATTTAAGAAAAGTTTCTCAGGTGTTCACTGGGTTGTGTTTGCTAGACTAGACTCAAAAACAGTTAGGGTATAGCAGAAGTTGGTGACTGAGTAAGGACAGTTTTCATGGTAAATGGAGGCAATACTTATTTAAAGCTAAATTTGGAATTAGCCATTATTGTTTTTTGCTTTAATTAATGTTTCTACTTATAAATCTCAATTACCACTTGACACTTGACATTGAACAGAAAGGATTGCAACCCCATCTTACTTAGAATTCACTATTCTATTACCTCTTCATCTAATGGACGGAAGAATTGGCTGGTGTGATAATAGAACGTGTAACTGAGGTTTATATAGTAAATGAT
>NW_011888828.1:3792540-3811386 GCF_000151845.1 Pteropus vampyrus
ACATCCTCCATGAGCATTCCTTCTTCTGTCTCATGTCTTTCTGTACACACCACCTTGTCTCTTATATGTACTTCCAGTATACCCATGCCTGAAATTCTGAAAACAGATCAAAAGCATCAGACCTTTGATAGTGCATATATTCCAGGATCCATTGAACCCCTCTTCTCTCCTTGATTATCAGCTTTGCATATTCTTTGTTTGATTTACTTCACTATGTTTGCTGCCTTTCTTGGTCTATCCCTCTATAGAATTGTGATGAGATTTTAGTCTGCATTTACCTTAATACTAAGTTTACACCCTTTTAGTATATTGCTCTTAGAAACTGAAACTTCATTTCCTGAATTGCATCTGCAAGCAAGATGAGTATATCTCCTGTACTTGTACGCTCCAGGTCGTTAGGATACCATCCAACTCAGATTCCAGTGACTTTATGGTCCCTGTGTCATAGAGGGACATTTCACACTATATGTGTCCATTCTTCCTCCTTCTCCCTCATATTGGCCTTAGACATGACTCTTCCTGTTTTTTTTTTTTTTTCAGATTCTTCTCCTAGTTTAAATTTAATGACATTCTCTTATGCATTCTGATCCTTAAACAGGAACTTTATTTTTCCCCTACTCTTGAGCTTTTTAAAACTTTTCAAGCCTCAGTAAATTATCCTCCAGATTAGTCTTTTAGACTCATTTTTTCCAAGTCTTATGGCATAATGTATGTTCTTTCCATTCCTATCCATTCTTTAATTCTGACATGGGTGGTTAATTTCTTGGTGATTATTTTTCTCTTGCTAAGTAAATTTTATAAGCACAGTTATTTGCTGAAAACATAAAGACAATGATTCTTGTTTAGGACAAAATAGTTTGAGCACTTGATACTATAAGAGGGTGAATTGGCCATTCAATGATATAGGTATACAAGAGTATTTAAGGGTATGTGAGAGTATTCATTGGAGAGTAAGATTACATGGCGAAAATTAATTTTATACAGTAGGTAGAACAAAATAGAGACATAAAATAGTAGGAAATAAAGAGAGAAGTATATACCAGGTGGGAAGATTGACCTATTGAAAAGTGAAGATGGGAATGATTAAGGGAGTAATTTCTGCAATGAACAAAAGTTGAGACCCTCTATTGTGTCAGGTTCTCTAGGCTCTATAGATAGATGGATACAATGATGAAGTAGGTCTCTGCTTTTAAAAAGATTATAGTAAGATGGACATTTATTTAAAAATGCAGTTGAAATGCAGTGTGACAAATGTAATAGTAGATTATATACTCATTACAGTGAAGATACAAATGAGGGAATATAAATTCTGCTTGAATCATTTAAGAAAAGTTTCTCAGGTGTTCACTGGGTTGTGTTTGCTAGACTAGACTCAAAAACAGTTAGGGTATAGCAGAAGTTGGTGACTGAGTAAGGACAGTTTTCATGGTAAATGGAGGCAATACTTATTTAAAGCTAAATTTGGAATTAGCCATTATTGTTTTTTGCTTTAATTAATGTTTCTACTTATAAATCTCAATTACCACTTGACACTTGACATTGAACAGAAAGGATTGCAACCCCATCTTACTTAGAATTCACTATTCTATTACCTCTTCATCTAATGGACGGAAGAATTGGCTGGTGTGATAATAGAACGTGTAACTGAGGTTTATATAGTAAATGATGCAAGAAAAACCTTGTTAACTGGTAGATTTTAATGTTATCGAAATTATAATGGGCATTTAATAATGCATTATAATATATTTTTTGTTGACTTGATATAAAGATATCCCTTTTGTTTGAACTTTTGTATCTAAAACTAGAAAATTCCTTTAAATGATTATTATTTTTTTATAGGTAGTAGATCATCTAGTGCAAAATTACCTTCAGTTCCAGAAGTTGGTTCAGTTCCACAAGACCAAGTTTCAAATATGAGGTATTCATGCTGCAAACTTGGACATGTGTGATTTAGTCCTTTTGATGACTCTTTAAACTGTCTACCTACAGTTCTTTTTTTTAAACTTTCTTTTGTCTCTGTTTTTAGAAACTTACATGGCTTTTAGATGCATAGGAATATTTTAAGAGTTCCTTTTAAAAGATTATGAGATGTAAAAGTTTCATGGGAAGTGTCTGTTTGTGATTAATAAATGCTATATGCATACAAATATGTAATTACACAGATAAGAGCTTATGGCTCTGTGTTTCATATGATTATAAACTGAAAGTTTAAAATTTCTTATTCCTCTTTCATAAGTAAAATGCTGAAATAAAAAGTTAAAGCCAGTCAACCAAAGCCATAGTGATACTGAATTGTAGATAGTTACTGTCATTTAACCTGTTTAATTTGTAACATGCAATTCAGATTCTCACCTGGAATTCTGTGAATACTCCCACCACTAGAGCCCTTGTGGCCAGAGTTCTTCATCCTCCTTACCACAGCTGGAGAATCCATAGCACTCCACAAACACAGGCACTTAGGTACTGCGAGTGTTAGGCTTGCAGTTGGAGTGCCGTCCAGGGGTAAGAGGGCCTGTGAGATAAATAGAGAGGAATAGTATTAAGGGTAGCAGCTGGCATGAGATGGTCAGTGACAGCAGAAATTTCTAGTACCTTGCCAGTTGATAGTTTCAGTAGCAATTTGTTGGTAGTATGAATAAGAAATGCTTTTGATGTGAATAGTAGATAAGTAGTGGCTGTTTGTGTATGTGTTTGGTTTATAAATTAAAAACTGAAAATGTGGATACCTCTGAATTCCTGAAATGTGGGGGCTTTTTTCAACTCATTAAATATATTTTTATATGTGTTAAATGTGTTTTTGTGTATATGCATATATGTACAAATATACATATGGTCACAAAGACATATATTAATGTATATATTGAAATCATTATAAATGTGCCAATAAAGTGTACTGTTTTCAAATGGAAAGTTGTTCAGATTGCATTAGAAATTGTTATATAGAATTAGATGTAAATGAAAAAGAACATGAACTGATCCTTTCTGTTTATAAACATTGATTGAGTCTCTACTGTATGCTGCAGCTGAAAACTTAGAAATGAAGACATAGTTCTTCAACTCAGAGTGCTGATGGTTTAGTGATGAATAGGCAAATTTGATAAAGACTTTAGATAGTTTGTTTGGGTTATAGGGGCTAAAACTGAGTGCTCTGAACACCCTAGTTAAAATGTCCAATAAGAGCTGATGCTTGCAGTGGGTGTTAACCAGGTTGTCAGGGTGGAGGTCAAAATATAAAGAACAGAATCAAAAGGATGTTCCAGGCAGAGAGAAGGGTATGCGTAGCAATAATGAGTCTTCAGGTAGTTTTTAATTTTTCACACAATTTTACATTTCTGTGGGAACCCATTTTAAAAACCAGGAAATTGATAAAAATCTAATGTATAGTTGGAGTAACTTAACATCTTTATGCTAGTATTACAGAGAGACTTGAACATGCTTTGGAAAAGGCAGCTCCTCTTCTGCGAGAGATTTTTGTGGATTTTGCACCTTTTCTTTCTCGAACACTTTTGGGTAGCCATGGACAAGAACTGCTTATAGAAGGAACAAGTAAGTGATTTTTCTTTATTTCACTACGTGTGTGTGTGTGTGCGCGCGCGTGTGTGTGTGTGTGTTTAAATTTCAAGTTTAAAAAGTTAGATGGCTATTAAGAGATACATAGACTTTTATATTAGGTTTTTTTCAGCTTTTGACACAGCTTCTCATAAGAGTGTTTTAAAAAATATGTCACGTCTCATTCTAATATGTTCATTTTTTATTAGTGATTTGGATGAAGCAGAAAATTATGTATTGAACCTAAGAGCTAAGAGTTTTTTTTCTTAACACATTAAAATTAACTATAAGACTAGAGAATCAGAGAGGCTAGTGTTACAATAATTAGTGGGGCATTTACCTGGGGTTTTACTTGAACTTAAGATCCATATAAACAACAGTGTATTGCTGCATATTAAGAAAATGAGGAATGTATTATTACTCCCTATTCGTAGAATTCTTTTTGTAAACAAGTAGAAATAACAGTAATATTGTACTCTATCCTGCTTACATTATACATAGATTACTGGGTGTTTCCTAGGTTGTATACTTTGAAATTGTGTCAAATGAGATAATATGCAGAGGTAGGTTGCTAAGTGGATTGGAAACCATGGAATGGAAATATGGAATGGATGAGAAGTATTTATATGAACCTTAAAATATGGAATGGATGAGAACTATTGGGACTTTTAATTTTACATCCGGAACTTGCTGTGTAGTGAGTGTCTTCAGTTATTAAAGAGAGTAACTCAACCAAGGGAAAGCAGACTTACCCTGAATTTCCTCAGACATTAAATATTAGGTCAAGGAAGAAAAACTTTTTACACAGTTCTATTTAAGAGCTTAGCAGACTGACTTCAAAATACCAGTCTTCATCCCTGAACTAGAATTTTTTAAGGAGAAACTAGAGGACTTTCATCATTGATAATGTAGAATTAATTTTGCATTCAAAAGTGTTTGGACTAGATGTTTTACTAGATGTTTGCTAAATCTGGCTTGTCTGTATCCATGGTTAATGGTTTAGGACAAGACACTTTTATTCTCTTAAAGCTAAAAAAAATCATGGGAGAGCATAGTTATCTGTACTCCAGTCTCTTTAAATATTAACTTACAGCTTTAGTTATTGTAATATTTAGTTATTGTAAATCCTAGGTGATCTCCTAAGGATTTTGTTAAAAGTTGTTTTGCCTTTCTTCTTGTAGAAATAGGGATATTATAGAAATGCAAGTTATCGTTAGGTTAATAGTTTATCTTATCTCTGTTTTAACTATGGGATATTAGCACTTTATTTGACCTTTAAAATATCTATATGTTTATAAGTAATAAGCTTAAGGTAAAATAGGAATTTCATTATCATTTCTGCTATAGATGTATATAGAGTTGATGATGAGTGAGCTCATTTTCATACGGTCAAATAGTAGTAGCATTATATTTATTTAAAAAAGAAAGTTCAGGTTTTAGAAATAATTAAGTTTAGGCTGAAAATTTATTTCGTCTGCTGAAGGATATAATTTATTTAGCCCTAGACTAGTTGATATAATGAAGTAATACAATTTGAAAAGAATTGAATTGAAAATCAAAGGACTTTTTCCTAATTTATACTTCACGTATCAAACACATATCACAAGTGACAATTTATGATCTATATTTTATTTCAACTGTAAAATGAATGTATTAATTATATAGTCTCTTGATGTAGCATTGCAGCTTTTTAGTTGCTCTTTGAATTTTAGAATAGATCCAACAAAATAGGATCACCTTAGGTACTCAGCAGTGTTTAACTTGCCAATTCTAGATCACTTAACAAAATTTTAGAGTCAGTTTTTTACTGATAAATTCAGATAAAATGATAAGGAAGGCGATGCATCATCGCTCAATTATAAACTTGATCAGTTCCTATTCGTTGGACAGTGTTCATAAAAATAGAAAACAAATCTAAGAGTTTTTATGAAACTTATGTATTTTAAGTTTTGAGTAATTTTTGGGGTGGTGGTTTTATACATTGTAAAACAAAAGTGTTGAGTGGAGGCGATTGCAGCATGAGACTGTACAAAAAACATTGGACTAAAAGGCAAGAGACTTTGGTTTTAATTCTGCCCTTGCCAATGACTAGCTGTGTGACCAGGCAGTGGAAAAGTTATTACTTTTAATTAAAAAAAAATTTTTTAAATTTAAATTAATATTTAAAATATTAATAAAATGCAATATCAATTTATTATTACCAATTTATTATTACCCAAGTCATCTTTGTTTTGCCAAAATTGTTTGTTACTGTATTCATCTCCCCTCTTTTTGCTTTAGTATTTAAAACAATGCCAGGCATCATGTTGATTCATCTGTAAATAATTTATAATCCATGTAAAAAAAGATATTTTCTTATATCATAATTGCTGCTGTTATACCTAGTAATATTAATAATAGTTTTTAAATGTCATCTAATACTCAGTTCACTTTCATCTTTATTTAAAATATGTTTTATAATTTTTTTTTTTTCTAATTAAGATACAAACAAAATCAATGTATTTTATTTGGTTATGTCTCTTAAGTATCATTAATGTCAAATAGTTTCCCCCTATTCCTCTGTTTTTATGGTATTGACCTGTTGAAGAAACCTGGTTAGTTGTTCTATAGAATGTTACATATTGTGGCATTCTGTGACCATTGCTTTTTGGTGATGTCAGTTAATAATTTATCCTGTGTATTTTCTAATGACTTGAGGTTAGATTTAAAAGTTAATTAGATGTAATGCTTCTCAATTTAAGTGATAATAACCCTCATTTTCAAGTAGTTATAATCCTTTATAAGGATTGATTTTTATTTTATTTTTTTAAGAGATCTTCCTAAAACAAAAAGAATTAAGTTTATCTTAAAATTGTCATATGTGAGTTCATTGGACACTTTTTATAGATCTAAAATTTATAATGGGGTATTCTTATCTTAATTTCCCTATGTCTTAAAATATTTTTCTGTTTCATCATTACTTATCAATTATTCCTAACTATATACTAAAGACTAAAATAATAAAACAAGAATACTAGAATTGCTTCTAGAATCATGGTGCAATAGGAAACAAGTCACGATTCTTGGATCACCCTCATTTTTCTTATGGCATTTCCCAAAGTACTGCATCAGATTTTAAGAAGGTATACATTTGTTTTCTCAGTGGAGAAAAAACTGGTATTTGGGGAGGGCAAAAATATCTTAGATATTACAGTGGTTTGTGACCATGGTAGAAATTTGCTACAGTACATCTATACAGTAAGTCTTTAGAATTAAAATTTCACGGGGGCACAATTAAGAAAAAAAGGTCCCAAAATGGCTCCTTAGGGGGGAGCAATAATGAAAAAAAAGTTGAAAAATATTGTGTAAAAGAAATCTGTGGATACCATCTTTGTGGTCTTATTTTTAGCTGTCATTAAATATAGTTAAGAATTTAGAAATTTTCATTTTCTGCCAATATTGAATGGTAAGGTGAGAACAATTGACATGAGGAAACATGCTGCAATTATTAGACCATCTGAGGATGAATTTAAAGAGACAGGGAATAGTACTCATAAATTTTACCAAACTCAAGAATTCATTAGTGCATAGTATATTTCTGTGGACAAAAAGGAAATTGGTTTTCTCAGCAGATCATTCAACAGGAAGGAGTTTATTCTACAAAATTTATACAGTGTTTTGTGACAAGAATCTGAAACATCTCATTTTTACCAAAATGGCATGTAACACTGTTCTTCCATTGTTTGTGATCATTTTGTACCACAGTTTACTTGGTACAGTTTCTAAGAGAATAAAAACTAAAGGCAGATGGGTGCATACACAAAGGTGATTGTAAGGAAAAGTTCATATAGAAATGAAAAAATTCATTGGATTGAGCATTCTAAATGGTGTTTGTAAATCTAAAAAATAAAATATTTTGCAATTCTGGAGCAAAGAAGATGGCTGGCCTCTCTTCAACAAAATTTTGAATTATCCAACTTTTCCAGAGTAATGCATGCAATAATGTAAGTTTAAGCAGAAGGACAAGAATTAACAATAAACTAGAACTTATTAGGAATTTATTCGGAACTTGAAATTAATATTCACAAGATGGATATCATGTTAACAGATTCATGAGGAACAGTTGTTTAGAAAGGACATTGCTGATACAGGATAAATACAAATACGTTCAAACCCAGGAAAATATGGAATAAGCATTTGAGTTTATCATGCTTAAATTGTTATTAAAACTCCTAGTAATTATCACCATCCTCTTATCTTTCTGTAAATTATTTAAGTGACTTAAAAAATATTTTTTAAGAAAGGGCTGTTAAGTTCCACTTGCTAAATGGTTATGACAGTTTTTTATGGTATACTTGGAAGATTAGATAGATCAGTGGGTTCAGGTGTTGCTAGGTTGATATCTGGTAAATCATTTAATATTTCTGAGTTTAGCAGTAAGGAGAAACAGTGATAATGGAGGTGAGATAAATAGTTGCTGGTGAAGAAATTGTAGTGGTCTTTCGTCATGAAACTCCAAAAGAGCGTAACACTCTTGCTTTGGTATCTTGGATTTATCTTTTTCGAGGAGACTAAAATTTCGTATCTTTGAAAAACCAACCTAAAATAAAACCAGACTGAACCTGACTATTATTCTGGGAGACCTTTAGAGAAGTCAGATTATGGGCTCTTCAGATCTCTAAGTCTTGTTCACTTTCTGCTAATTGGGACAATAATAGAGAGAGGGAAGGAGGGAGAGAGATAGAGAAAGAGACAGACAGAGAATGGAAAATGATACTTCTGCAATAACTTACAAATTTACTCCAAGTGTTATTTTACAGCCTTCCTTTGGATAATTCTAAGAGTCTGAATGTAAATCTGAAGACAGATTTACTGGTTTATAATTCATTTCTTGCTTTTTCATACATGTAACCAGTGTCACCCAAAAGCAAAAGTTTGGGTCAGAAATAGAAATGTGATTATGTTGTGCAATCTTATACCAAGTCCCTTATTGGGATTATCTCTTGTTTATGTACTCCCAAGATTATATATTTGTGTTTAGGCAGGGAGCTAAATTTGAGAGGTCTAATATAAGGTATCTTTTGTCCTGTAAAGCTCTTTTAAAATTTAACATACCATCTATCCTGGCCTCTAATCCCATCCTTTAGAAATCTACAATACCCCACTCCAAAAACATATGAATTGTTCTAAGGAAACTATGAAATGTTATTTGACGTTTACTATCATTTAACATGCAACTCATTGATCAGTGGATATATTTTTTCTGAGTCTTCACATCCATCTAGGTAACATCAATCCTCTTCTGATTTGCTAACCTTTATTACTGAGAAATAAGTATAATGTTTCTTAAGTAAAAATATAATGTTTCTTAAGTATATAAGTATTGAGCTATCCTGTCATATGTTGTAAAGGGGACAAAAGTGCACCTATGAATCTTTCTAACTTTGGATGTCTCAAGACACTTTTTATCATCAGTGTTCTTTGTCTGAGTGGATAGAAAAGGCTGTACCAGATCATGGCCCAAATTCTTCACCAAAAAGGAAAGCTGGTGTGAATCTGGTTGCTCTAGAATAGAGCAATAAGGAGTAATGACCTAATTGTTGAAAGATCTGAATTTACTTGCTGGAAATAGTTGCTTTTTGAAGTTGAAGTATATAGAACTTCCTATAGTTGGGTTACATTTTATGAAAAAGTGACAAGTTTTCAGACCAAAGGGCTTCAGCAGAGGGCCACACGAGCAATAAGAGATGGAGTATTACTGTGCCTTTTCTTTCAGCCATGGCAATGGCCTGAGGAACTGTGTTCATTTTACCTTTATAGAAACTACAGTTTAGTCTAGTTAATGACCTACTTGCCTAATGAAACATGTAGATGTTCCGTAGCTTATTTTCATGCCAGTGCTGACACTATTACCATCATTTCTATGTTATATATTTTTTCAGACATTGAGAAAAAATGGTTCTAACTTTCTAAAAAGTGAAGAGAGTAAAAAACCTGTTTAACTTGAATGCTGTTTCTAAGGCTACAGGATGCCAGCATGTATCATCAGTAGGTATGAGGCATCATGCTTATG
Source organism: Pteropus vampyrus (assembly GCF_000151845.1). Classification (NCBI taxonomy): domain Eukaryota; kingdom Metazoa; phylum Chordata; class Mammalia; order Chiroptera; family Pteropodidae; genus Pteropus; species Pteropus vampyrus. The sequence continues at coordinate 3,802,142 of NW_011888828.1, forward strand.
GAGGGAGAGAGAACTATAGAGCAAGAAGATTAAAGAGAGGGAATAAGATGGAATAGGGCTTAAATAGGGAGAAAGAAAGAAGGTAATTCTGTAGCATGTATAGGGCCACCAGGAATTTTTTTAGTTGTTACACCATAGAACCTAAACTTGTGTTCACTTAGAAAAATATAGAATAACATTTATAATTTTTCTGATTATTAGTATTATAATTTAGTAAGTTAGTGCTTTTAATTATTAGCATTGCTTTTTAAAGATACTGGTTATAACCTATTCTTTGAATTACTTTAGGTTTCATTGGAAATCAAAACTAAAGAATTCTTGAGAGAATTGTATAACAGTTTCTTCCTGATATTTTTGTGAGCCCAAATGAAACATAAAAGAGAAAATGTAAATGAATTTATAAGAAATGAAGAATATATAACAGACAACGGCTTGCACTTCTGTTAAGGTTTAGTGTGAGGTCACAGGTCAAGGTACTAATAAGAGTGTTTGGGATGTCTGCTGCCATGAAACAAAATGGAAACTTGATTGATAGCTAGAGGGTTGAAGGGAGAGTGTGTGGTGGAGAAAGCAAAGGTCAGGGAGCCATTTCCCTTCTCTGCATGTATAACAATCAGCTCTCCAAAACAAAATGTAGATGATATTGATCAATATGGCATATGTTGTGCACATTTCTATAAGTATTATGAAATGTCATTATATATGAAGTTGTAATAAATGTTTTAGTAGTTTCAAAGCCGAAATGAAATAATTTATAAAATAAATTGTGTTAGTTTTGAAGCCGAGTTTAAAGTAATTGCAGCGTTACCTTATTTACTCACGTGATCAAATGTGTGCGGGTTTGATTCTTAGCAAGATGTTAAATTTTATTTTAATCAATTTGGACAAAGTTGTATATGACAAATAAATCCCTCATATTTGTTTCTTTGTAATTTTTTTTTAATTCTCTTTAGGTCTGGTTTGCATGAAGTCTAGTAGTTCAGTTGTGGAGTTGGTTATGCTACTGTGTTCACAGGTGAGTGATGAGTATATGTCGAATTAAAAGTGAATTCTCACATAAATTAATTTTGCAAGGAAGTTGTAATTGTTTTATTCGATAATTTTTGTTATAATAATTTTATTTCTTTGCCAAAGGATTAGTTCTTGTCTTTGATTCTAGCTGATGATTTTGAAATTAGTGCTGAGATAAATAGGATAGATGAAATAGAAATGGAGGTTTTTAGAGTTACATTAAAAATGTCTAGATCAAACTATCTTGAGATGGCTAAATTTCTTTACTGCGTGTATTAAGGTTATAGAAACAGATTTATTTCTATACCTTGTGGAGTGCCACTCTTGACTCCCCTGGGAATAATGGGTTTACTTCCCTTTTGTGCAGAGGTTATAAAATGAGTGATAAATAATTTTGAATTCTTGTCATTGCTAATTATTTTTGACATAAAGAGTAGATTTGGGAAAACAACAAAAATATGGCAGCCCTCAAAATAAGATGTAGTAAATAAATTTCTAAAAGCAAAATTACTTTCTGTGTTCAGAAACGTTATACCTTATATGGTAAACTTTAATGATTAAAAAAAAAAAACTTATGTAAAAGTCATGTTTCCTGTGTTGTTTTCTCTTCTGTTTTGTAATTAAATAGATGAATGATTTTATTGAGAGTTTTCTTTGTAGTCTTTTTAAAATGATATCTTGCTGGTAGTAAATTCCCCTACTTAAAACTTTAAAATAGCCTTTTTTAATAGGAAGGATATTGGTCTAGAGGTCAAGGGTTCTGACCCATTTCAAAACCTTTGACCTTCATTTACAACTCTTATGGTTTACTTGCCTGACGAATAAGGATAATGCAAAATTAATGTTTCTTTGCATCGATTTATTTTAGTTCTTATATTGCTAAATTTATTTAGACTGTGCTGATGGACATTTCATGAATACAAATTAAAGAATCATAGGTGTGAAAAATCAATACTGTGCATTGTCAATAAAATGCAATAAGAACAGTTACTTCTAGAGATTATACCTAATAGATTTTTATAATGAACTTGTGAGGAGTAGTTATGTTTCTAGTGGGCTTATTATTCTTAGATTCAGTGAGAATCTTGTTTTGTTTTGTTTTGTTTTTTATAATTTAATCATTTTTTAAAAAAGAAAGCTCCATTTCTTTAAAAGCTGACTGGATAAAATTTCCCATTAAGTGTTCTTATTTGAAATAATCGCATGCTTATTTCTTAGATGGAAATTACCATATGCTATTCTTGTATTGACATGAAATAACCCTTACTTTTCAGAATCATTTGCTTACAGTTTCGGACATTTCTTCACAGCATGATGAGTTGTTTATTGTGATATAATTGTTTCATGGGTGATTTTTGATAATGAAGTTTCACTTTCTCGTGTAGAAGAATTGAATATATTCTTGCTACAGGAAAACTATTTCAGATATAGTTTATTACATAGTCGAATGTAGAAGCTGAAAAGATAAAGAATGACATATTTTAATACACCTATTTGTCATGTATGTCACAGTGCTGTTTAATATTAATCTAATCAAATAGGATATGACGCTCACTTAGTAGAGTTAGTTGCAAAAATCAGATATTCTCAAGATTTTTGTTTGAATAAAATACATTATTGGTTATTTGAAGTCTTTCACATTTTTTATGAGTTCTTCAAAAGTTCCATGGCATCTCTAAGATGTTGCACAGTGTGAAAAATGATGTGAAAAATGAAGCCAGAATTAGCTCCAGATGTATACAGATTGTTCCGGGGTGATAATTACATTTTTCACTTTGAATTTTCCTAATTTAAAGAGGTCAGATTGGCAATCACAAAAGTGATTTATTTTGTTAAGAAGTGAACTATCTTCTTCTACATGAAAGCTTAAGAGAGATGAAATTGAATTTGAAGCCGACATTTTGCAGATATTGGGTGGGGATGGCTTGAGTTTGATTGATATTTTTTTTCAGTCTGAGATAGGGTGGGAAGTGAAAAGCTAGCATCTTGCTAAAATTTTAATTAATTTTTTAAGAGGAGATGGAGAGGATTGAGTGCCAGAGATCGAAAGATCAGGTCAAAAACTCTTTTTTAATCACATAAATAATGGGATATGCTTATGAACTTTACATCTGCAAATTTGATTTAAAACTTTACAAATTAGTTGATGTTAATTTTATGACAATCAGCCATGTTCTGATTATTTTTCTTCATTTAAAACTTTTCTTTTCACATTCTTTTTAACCCACTGTTTAAACTAACTACATTTTATTACAAAAGAGAATGTAGAGCCTAAATTTAAGAAATGAGAAAATGATCACATTGGCTGGCTGTTAAGACCAAATAGATCACTATATATTTTCTTAAAGCTTCAGCTAGGATTATATTTTTCAATATCTATTCATTCATTAATAGGTTGATTCGGCACCTTTTCTTATTTTGTCCCATTTAAGTTTTAACATTGTTAAGGCAAAATGTCATCTTTTAGATTTGAAAAGCTTTCTTCAAATATATTTTTGAGTAACGATATATATACTTAAGGTTTATTCAGATATTGAATCCCTTATAAAATAATTCAAGAGCTACTTAAGCTCCAAAACATGATTTAAATTTTTACCTCTTTGAAATAAGAATGTATATTTTCCTTAGCAAGGTCTGCATTCTCTGGTGCACAGAAAAAAAAATTGAACAAGTTCTCAATTATGTTTCAGATTCAGTTTTTCATAAGCATGTAACTCATTTGTGCCCAGTACTTGTTGTGTATGTGTATAAACCTCATAGAAATCTATATGAATTTAAAGAAAATGTTAAATAGATCAAGTAATAGTATTCTAACATTGTGTAAAGTGTTTGTTTCTTGCTCATTTGACATTAATATCATTTTTGAAAGAATTGACATTGCATTCAAGGCCACTTTATAAAAGCGTTGCATTGCTCATCCTAATTCAGTATGACATACATTCCAATAACACTACCTCCCTTCTTGGGTTTAAAGCTAAATTTATGACTCTGCATTGTGAAGTGCATCATTTAAAAATGGTTTCAACCCAAAACATCTAATAAATAAATAATGTGTATGGCTACTCAGTAGTAGACTTTCTAGACTAGAAATCATTCCATCGGATACTCAACAGTCCACTATCGGAGAGGGCTGTCAGATAAATCTTGTGGTAGCTGCATTCATGTCCTGTAAATCACATATTATTGTCTGAGCCTTCTGCCAGGTCATCTATTCTTTTCCCATTTATCAGAAATGCATAGAGTATATAGAAAAACTAGAAGTACCATGTAGTCTGGCCTAGCATCCTGTCTGAGTAATTAATTAGCAGGAAAAGTTCATTTAAAATACTGTGCTAGTCTGATTTCTCTTTTAGAAATTTTTTTTCAAAATATGTAGATCGTTGCTATTTTGGGAAGTATTTCTTTTATGTGAAGGTAATAATATAAGATTTGGTCATTTTTTGTCAATTTATGATCAAATGTTTGTTTCTATACCTCTGAATTATTGATTTAAAAGTTATAATAAGAACTAGATATCACCATTCTTATGATTCCTTTGTGTCAGTTTTGTGTTTGATTTTTTTCCACTTAAATTTTTTTCTGAGTCTTTATAGATCTTCTTCTCTTCACTCTTCTGTAATTTCACTAATTCTGGTTTTCTCCCATTTGAGCTTATTCCTTCTTAATGTGTGACATTAATGTTAATGCTCTTGACTTTTTATTTCATGAACTTTTTCTTTATATAGTTGTGATGGGTATTTTGGGTAAAGTAGATAATTTAAACAGACCAAAGGGTGGCAGGTGCGGGAAGCAAAGCAGCTCTTCACTGTGGCACAAAGGTGTCTTCCCTTATTTTTAGGCCCCTCTTACTGTTCAGACCTCATTTCTTGCCACACTGTTTTTGTATCTATTTTCAAACTATTCTTAACTATTTAAAGTTATCCAAATGTGCCATCATATTTTTGTGTCTTGGTATATGCTTTTTTCCTAAAAACTTCCTGCTCCAAATTTGGTGACTAATTATTGGCTTCTTCTCATCTTCCAGAACTCAGCTTAATTATTCTGTTCTCAGATTATCATATCTATAGTTGGTATCTTTTTGCTTGTCTTCATCTTAATATACAATGTAGACTGTAACCACAGATTTTAAGTATACATGTGCTAGTTTATTATTTTTTTTATTGTTTATCTCCCTCTCTGTACTTTAGGCCCTATGAGCTATTTCTGTTTTGCCTATTAAAGTATACTTAGTACTCAGCACAGTCCCAGGCACCCGATGGCTGCCCAATGAATATTTATGTAATAAATTAATAATTCAGCCCCCAGCTAACTTCTGGAAGGGTTCTTTGACTCCTCTCTTCCCTACAGCTCTAAGCCTAAGTGAGGTATTTACCCAGAGCACTCACTGGCCCATTTCATTTTTTATTTAAGTCATTCTTTATTTAAATTGTCTATGATTTTTAGTTCTCTCCCATAAGAGCTTAAGTCTTTTGAAGGCAAGCACTGTTTTCTGTTGTATCTCTAATGTCCAGCATAATTACTGTTCAATCAAATATTTACATAATTATTAAATGGTAACATTGGTCATACATGACCATATTCGGGGCTTTTTGCCTTTTGGTCTTTTTCATTATGAAATACCACCATACTTTTGTATATCATTAAAATGTATTGAGTGTTTTTATTAAGTCAGCTGTTTTGTCATTACTAAGACTATAGTCATTTATTAATAAGGTCTTAGTTTTTTATTTTCTTTTAGCTTAATCAGATTTACTTCTTTTAAAAATTAACTTTATTGCAGCATAATTTATATACAATATATGATGCATGTTAAGTTTACAGTTTGATGAATTTTGACATATACACTACCATGTAACAACCATTTCAATCCAGAAAGTTTTCTGTGCCTCTTTGCAATTTAATTGCTACCCTATCACCTCAGGTTGCCACTGATTTGATTTCAGTTATCATGGATGAGTTTTACTTACTGGAGAACGTAATATAAATGGAGATTTACTTTTTTAAAAAAATCGTGTCTCTTAGACTTGGTGCTCTGTATTTGTTACCCTTCAACCTTTTTTTTTTTTAAACTAAAATTCACTATCCAGTGTTAAGAAAATGGTTTGTTTTTCACAAAGAAATAATTGAGCCAGTAAAACAAAGGATTAAGTTGTGCCATCCTCAGAATAAGAATTTGAGTATAAGTTGCTTATTGGAAATATAGGTCTTTTAAAATTCCTTATGCATTTTTTAGCGTATAACGAAATCCTGTTATGGTATGAAGCTTTTATACAGTGATATGATGAGGCAATTAACTATACTTTTAGAATCTTTTGTTTTTACTGTCTTATCAGGCTCAGTTCAAATGCTATCCTACAGAGCTTTGTGTGAATTTATCTGCCCTGAGTCCTCCTCTCTATGCCTTCTTATGGTATTTATTGAATGCTTTTAAGATGAGCCCCTCCTTTTAAGAAACTATAGTGAGAGAGACAAATAATTGTAGTACACATAGAATTTTATACGGACTTTAAGAGAAATACAAAACACAGAGGCAGAGAGTAGAGTTATGCTGGAGTACAAAAAAATTGTATTTATCAATCCATTATTTATGCTGTATTTTTCTTGTCATGAATGAATCAGGTTCCTTTGACTTTCCGTCAGAATTTTTTCCAAGTTTTACCTGTGTTTTTACAATTTCATCAGGATCAATAGATATTAAAGCTCTTAAAGCATTTTCTCTACTCTTTGCAGTACCCATAATTTCCCTTGGTTGGATTTGTGGTAGCCATGTGCTAATTTGATCAGTTCTCACTATCCAAGTTTTTCATTACAGGAAATCACGTTGTGTGTGCTGTGTGATGATAATGAATGTTCTGTGAAAAAAAAGCGTATGGTGGTAAATAAGTTTGGAAAATATTGGTTTAAAAATAATTAGGTTTCTTTACTGAAGGGAACCATCAAGGCCTTTTAGTGTGTGTGTGTGTGTGTGTGTGTAAATATGTGTATATTAATGTCTATTGTTGCATCTGTAATGGGAATAATAGTAACATTTGATCACAGAGTCCTTTTATGGACATAGTGTTTGTAGATGATTTTTGTAAAATATAATTTGAGAAAAGCTACTCTTGCATTAGAGGTGAGGCAGTGAATAATCTAAGAAATGCCTCTTTTTTTGTATTCTGCTTCTGTTTTTCTCTGCTCCTGCAATCACAGTGATTAAAGAAAATCAATCAATATGGAAAATTATGCTTCAATCAAAATAAATTACTTCAGTCACTTGTTCTCGCTCTTTTGTAGGTAATTCAAACATAACTCCCAATTTATATGTTGTTTCTGAAGGTGTAGATCTTCAGAACTGATTACAGTAAGAGTTGATATTCCTTCTAGAACAACCTAAGTTTAACCAGGCATGTCTCTATGTGTGTATTTTTTACAATATTTTATGCAGAACTAACCCATAGTTTACGAATAAAATATTTTGACACCAATTAATTATATAGCTATTTCCTATTTTGGTTGAGTGAATCACATTACATTTTTAGTCAATATTATGTTTAATCTCTGTTTTCATGTTCTAGTATGTAGCATAAAGTGAGAAATCAGGGTCAGAATATATTTTACATTAGTGGGATATTACATATATTAATGGGATATGACCTATCTATAGAATTGAACTTTACTGTGCACCTAAAGAGGTCCAAAGAAAATGAAATTATTCTGTATGTGAATGCCATATGATATAGTGTCTAATGAAATAAACTTTTATTAAGATTTTGTCAAATAAATGAATAAAATTTTAGCTATAGACTATAATAGTACATGGCGAAATTGTACAGTGGCTGATCTTTACATGTCATCCATTTAAACAACCAAGATTTGAGATAGCTTGCAATCAAGACCTAGAAATAATAAAAAAAATATGAAATCATCATTAAAGAGGTTAGTAGGGTTAAATAATTAAGAATCAAGAAATTACTGATGGTTAAGTACAGGTTTTGTTTTGTTTTTACTGCAACTTGTAATAAGTCTTGTTTTATAAAGTACAATTTGTGTATAAGGCAATTTCTAGAGATAGTAAACAGAATCTATCTTGGTGATCCTTAACCCTGAGGAGTGAGTGGAGAATGAAATACTGGTAGTTAAAATTCATGCAGATATATTTAGGAACAATCATTATATTTACATAGGAATTTGCTCTTCTTCTGATACAATCCGAAGAACTCAGTCTTTGCAACAAACATGTTTTGGCATGAGGACATACCAAAATCTCTCTGTGAATATATAATAAAGATACTCAATTAATATATGTTCACTTATTATAAATTAAAATAATTTCACATTTTATTTACTCTTATTCATTTTCAGTTCTTAGCTTAGATGCCCCAGCATTGGATTAAGGGGTGCAAATTTACGAGCTTAGAGAACTCTATCTTAGAGTTAAATTTATGGAGATAAGTGCTAAAGAAGAGTTAAATTTATAGACATGAGAGCTATTTTAGTACTTGTCATGCTATATTTTAATTTTTATTTTATTAGATTGAAAAATTCTTGAGATCAGGAAACCATTTCTTGTTTATTTTGTCTATATTGTTTTTTAGTGCCAGGATTATAATAAAGTAAACATATAATAGGTATTTATTGAATAAATTGTTATAATTTGTTTAGGTAAAGTTGCCTTTAAAATTCTTGAGATTTTGATTCATTAAAAAGTATTTACCTTAAAGAACAGACACCATTCTATTTTATAATTGTCTTTTATCCAATTCTGTCTTAATCTGAAAGGCAAGTTAGCCCTTATATATAGGCTTCAAACCCTAATTCTGAACCCTTACCTGATGCTTACTTAAATGTTTTAAAGTAAGAAAGTGAAACATATTAAAGCCCTTTTGCTTGATCGCCTTTGGGTCTCAGAAGGACCTACCTGGTTAGAAGAGTCACAGCTGATGACTTCTTATGGAGAAATCAATTTTGTGCATGTTGGTTTTCCTTTCTGTAGAATTATTTCTAGCACCTTTAAGCCACTACTTTTTAAAAAGTAGTGACATTGACATATATACTACAATGTAACATTGGTTAAGGAAATCCAATAAGTTTCAGCTGTACATTTTAACAGTAAGATACATATATTTTTACTCTGTGTTTATTTCTCATAGTTAGATTTCTTTCTTTCACCACATATTTGACCTGCTTTACCCCATCTACCTTCCCCCTCCCCCCTCCTCTCTGGTAACCACTAGTCTGTTGTCCATGAGTCT
>NW_011888828.1:3811851-3828721 GCF_000151845.1 Pteropus vampyrus
TATTAATACTTTCTTGTATGTTAAGATTTTATAAAATAAATGATCTATATCTGACTAGAAAGATGTTACTATTTTCTTTCAGTGGCAACAAATTTGCAAAGTATTAGATGTTGAAACTTATACTCTGATATGCTGTAAATAAATCATTTCATTTTCTTTGTAATCAGCATTATTTTTCCCAAGTAAATGGGACTTTGGGGCTCTCAGCTTCTTAAAGACCAGTTTATATGTAGTATGTATGGTTCAACTAGGTCAATATAATGTAGTATTTCAAACTTTTCATAATGTTACCCCTCCTTTTTTTTTTTTTTTTGATGTGTTTATGCCTCGTTCTTAGAATGTACATGTACTTATGGAATTAGTGACCGTAAATTGATTGTATCTGAGCTTTATTATTGTCAGTTCTTATGACCTTTTTATTGTGAATGGATGAGAATCAATAGAGTAGTGATTAACATCGGGATCAAAAAAAATAGGCTTCCAGTACAATCACCTAGTTTTTGCCTTAGAGCTGCTGTGAATGCCGTATCCCTAAAATGGACAAAGGTTGTGAGCATAGGTGTTCCACATTGAAATGCTCAGAATTACCTTAATTTTGTATGCAGTAGAAACAATTGACCTTATAATAAGGAACAAGATACCTTTGAAGCATGACAGGAAGTTTATGGAGTTGAAGAGTAGTTCAAGATTCAAGGTATATTAACTAATCACAAAATCTTAATGTACTAAAATTTTTAAAGTATCTGAAAGTTTAATAACTATGCTAATGTAAAAATATTTATGGTTTTACTTGATTCACATTTTTATAACAGATAACTTGCTTTTATAAGATGGATTCCTTCGTCTTTAACAACAGCAAAAACATTAAAAAACAAGAGTAAAGTACTGCATATTACTTTTAAAAATAAAATAAGTTGATGGATTAGTGAACATTAATTGATCTTCATTTCAATCTGGATGCAGACCTTTACAATATTAATTTAAAGTGCTTTGTTACAACCAAAGACAAAGACAAGCATAATTTAACTGTAAATGCAGGATTTATTCCTGAAATACAGGCATCCTGTTGATTCACTAGCACACTAGGAATTAGAAAACACAACCTTTTAAGGTAAATTTTGTGGAACTGGCAGTACACCCTGTGGCTTGGCAGTCTAGTCAGAAGGATGATACCACGCTGACTATATAACTAGATCTTTGAACAGTATTCTCAAGGGTGGTAAATGCAAAACAAAGTAATATCAACTGGCACTTAATTCTGCAAGTTCCCTGCTGATTGGGGTATTCAGTGAAATGGAACTCTTCCTGACAGGAAGTCAGCCTATGAGTATGGAGACATCTGAAAATAAAGTGTGCTTTAATTTGGCACCCTACTGTTTTACAACTGGTCTTTTAAATTTGGGATTAGAAAGAGAGCAAAAGGAATATATGAATGGGAATATTCTAAGCATAACGTTTTCTTTTGGTTTTAATGTAATTAATATAGGTTGGTGTCTCTGTTTCTCAGCTATTACTGCATAGTTTTGCTTAGTTCTTTCTATTAATGTTACAGTATTACAGAAATTTATAGTATTATAGAAAGGCTAGGTTTAAAGTGTAAAGCTTAAGATTGTTTAATATCCAACTCTGATAGCTCTGTGAAGACGCAGCTGTATTCCCATCCATATATTTTTCTTAAATAGTATGCAATTTAAGGGATTTTAGAGTAATCAGAGTTCTTTGGATCAAGATTCAAATTTTTCTGTTTAAAGTGTTTGTCTCAGTTGGCTCTGAGATAAAATAATTATTTAGTAATTTAGTCCCATGATATGTACTGTTAATGTGTAATAGCACAATTTAGGAAGGGAAAATATTTATGTATTAGTAATTGCACATGTATTTCATCTGTTCTATCCAAGGCATCTTTTTTCCTTTCTTTTGTTACCTCCACATAGTCCACCGCCAGCAGCAGAGGAATTTACTACTAGAAAAACAAATATATAGCCGTTAGGATTCTCATTCCTGCTTAATTCAGGCCTTGGACAGGATCTTAAGAAGAGGCTGAAGCCAGGAAAATGCTGTGATGATAGAGCTTTTAATTTTAAGAAATCCTTTCCCTCAACTACTTATTAACTGTGTAACCATGGGATAAGTATTTCACTTGCTTAAGACGCAGTTTCTTATTGAGTGAAATGGATATAAGAAAGATGGTATTGTATAATATATGTAAATATATATATAACAGTCCATAGAGCAAAGTAGATTATAAATTAAAGTTATTAAATTCTGAATCTAAGTGTTTTTACAGCACACAAAATCCTCTTTATTCAGTATTTTCAATGCCACTTGTTTTCTTATTATGAAATTTGATTGTTCATTTTTTGCCTTACAAATTCAGTTCACTATTTTCTGCAGTGTCTTTTTCATTATTTTCTGTTCTCTTTGTGGTTATGTGCCTAGTTTAGTCTCTTTTCATCTGGAACCATAGACTGTTTGATCTAGAAAAGATCTAATAGGTTAGCAGTTTTTGGCCTTTTTATGTTGACATTCATGTTTTATATAGGCTCCCAAAGGTGCGGTACCACCATTTCCTGGGCTAGCTATAGTGACAGCTATTTTGGGGAATGTCAGTAAAGTATACCTTAATACATGTGAGATTGATGTCATTATAAGGGCAACTACTGTAACGGTTGTCTTAAGGGTCTCTTTTGTATACTTCAGAGCTTTTTATTTATACTACATTACTTTCAACATACCTTTTGTTACTATCGTTGAGAAATATTGTACTTTTATAACAGTTAGTGTAGTTCACTGATTATCCTTTTCTTCTGGCCAAATATATCATTATCAGTACCTGTTGTTTGTTATGATGATCCTGAACTTGAGTGCTGTTAGAGTGGAGGAGGCCGGAGGGACAAAAGGAGGTATCATTTGAAAAAGGTATCTGTGAAAGAATCTCCAAATCTGATCTGGCTTACTCCTGAATTAGTGAAATGACCTTTTTCATTTCTTTGCTTTTTTCCTTTTTCAGTAAATACAGATTAACTTATTTTCCTAGCAGAGCCTCTTTATAGTTCCTTTCCAAGAGAAGCTGTAGTTTACTATCTCATTCAGTTCAAACTCCTCTGCCCTATTTTCAAGGACTCTACTAGAGATTTTATTTTAGTTTATATTTATTTCTGTGCTGCTCTGTAAATACTGTTCAGATATTTGACATAAGTGTTATGTACATCATGCCAATTTCTGGATAGTTTACCAAAAAAATCAAACTCCCTACTCCTAAACCTGCCCTCCACGTTCTCTGGACACACTTTCTCTTTTACACTGTGCTTTTCCATATAGTGAGTATGAAGATGCATGCTAACGTTCTAACTACTGGATGCACAGTGCATTCTTTATGATGGTAATTATATATCCTTGAAAGTTATTTGGAAACTCGTTTTCATTAAGTATTCAGTTGAAACAATAGTATTATCTTATTGGGTCAATTGGTTTGTCAGATTATTGTTATCAGACAGTACATAAATGAGGACAAATTTAATTTTGATTTCATATTGCTCCTTTTTCAGAGGAAAGGCAGTCTATTCCTTTATCTAAGAAAGCTTATACATTTGCTTAGTATTGCAAAGTTGTCTTATATTTATATCCATTGAAAAGATTCCCTATTGTTTTGTAGCACTAACCTAATTTGAGAGAGTAAGATTCTGTTTGCTACTGCTATAAGGTAAAAAAGAAAAAGGGGATCGGTCAGTGGCAGTGAGAAAGCAAAATAACGGGGGAGGATTTTTTTAATGAAATAAGTCTTTTTACCAAGGTCCCCCCCCTGCCCCCACCCCCAAGTCTGGACTGCTGCCTTACTTATTTGGACACTCGGCAGTGCTATCATTGCTTTTCTGCTAATTGTTGGACTTGCTCTTTGTGATACCTCCTTGTTACTAGTAGCTCAGCTGTAAAGCTTTCAGTTTCTTGTAGCCTAATGGGCTTTATACTTAGCAAATCAAACCGAATTTCTGGAACTGAAAACAAAATCAATCACAACTCAATCACTGTTAGAACCAACACTTGTAGCATAAATTGACTTGCTTGAAACATTTTACAGCTCTTGCCATAATATACTAATTAAAAAAATGTTTTTTTTCTTTTTAATATTTTGAATTTTTTTGAGCTTGTTAGTAAAGTTTACTTTTCTTCAGCTTCTGTTTCTGTTTTAATTCAGTTTCTCTAGTTTGATAGGCTGAAAATGGCTCCCCTCAAAATATCCATGTCAAATGCTTGGAACCTTCAAAAGTTATCTTATTTGAAAAAAAGGGCCTTCATGTGATTAGGGATTGTGAGATGAGGGGATACTCCTGAATTATCTGGGTGGGCCCTAAATGCCATCACTTGTATCCTTAGAGAGAGGGGGGTAGATTAGAGATAGGCATGCAGAGAATGTGGCAGCGTGAAGATGAGCAAGAGTGATGTGGCCACAAACCAAAGGATACTGACAGCTGCCAGAAAGATGCGAGAAGAGGCAAGGGACAGATTCTGCCCTAGAACCTCCAGGAATGCAGCTTTGCTGACACCTTGATTTAGGCTAGTGAGACTGATTTTGGACTTCTGGTCTCTAGAACTGTTAGAGAACAGACTTCTAGTATTTCAGGCCACCAAGTTTGTGGCAATTTGTTATAGCAGCCACAGGAAACTAGTAGTAATTCGATGGTCTGAGTGTTCTTAGTGTAGTACTCCTCTCTCCTTTACCTAATACTGTTAAATTATGATTTTTTTTAAACAAGCGTTTAAAAATTTGTTACATGGAAAATTGAAAGAGCTACTGTAGAAAACTCGAAGTAGAGACCCATACCTTTAAAGTGTTTAGCCATAGTTGAGGAGAAAAAATTCCAATTTGTGAAGTTATTGATCCCCTCTCCCTCCAAAGCAAAATAAGCTAATAGTGAATGTATTTTTAATGGAGACGAAATTGATAGGAATAAAATAACTGCCAGAGAGATATACTGTTGATTGTTTCATCAGTCTTATTTTTTTTGTGCAGCAAAATCAGGTTATCAAGCATTTCATCATATCACTATTAAAATTATGTTGTAGGTCAAAGAACTGCCTACATGGTGATGTTTATCCATAGAGTGTCTTAGGATATTTGCATTATAATTAAAGTTGATATCAGCTAGTATCTCATTAAGTACATTGATAAATATTTGACAGAGTTATGGAAGCATTCTGGACTGAAAAGTCTTATCCTCTTCACCAGGGTTGTGGCCACAGGTTGTGGCTATTGACAACTATAACATGTCACTGTAGCATGCAGTGCATGTGTCTTAGATAGTATGCATTTACAATCAAGACCAAAGCTTTATGAAAGCTAGATATTTAGGGTTTGGAAAACTATAATTCTGAAGATATCATTTCATAGCATAAACATAAAAGATAACTTTATTTGCTCCTATTGAATGCTAAAACATGTGATGCTATTTCATAGTTATTTTTTATTTGCTGGAAAACTTTGGACACTGATGTTAAAATCTCACTTTATATTAATATTAAGAATTTACTCAGTGAATACATAGTATCAGTTTACAGTGGTCTCTGTTGAGAGTGTAAGACCCCAAATGGTTAAACAGCAGGAGAGTTTTCTGCTTTTAGTTAAAAACTGCTGTTTTCTATATGCCTTATTTACTACATGTTTAATTCTTAATGTTATGTGCTGTGGGATTGGGCATGCAAAAGTCAGCAGAAAGAGTTCTGGTTTTTACATCTAGAGCTATTACGTGCTGTACAATAATAAAGGCACTATTTTATTGGGTTACTTGTAATTAACTTCAGCACTAGGCATTCATATAAATCATTTGTAATCTGTTTTCTTTAGATTTTTATTCTTTTAAACTGATTTAATGTACTTGCTTTCTGTTATCTTTTTACATATGGATTGAGATTATAATTGCTTTTTAGAATTAGGCTGTCAGAAACGAACATATGCATGAATTCAAGAAATGATTGAAGCAAGCTAATGAACTTTGTATAACATTTTATGGAGATTTGTTACTAAAATAAAATTCTATAGGAATACCGTTTTGTTGTGAAACAATAAATAATGGTTCTCTGAAGTTAAAAATTGTTTACACATTCAAAAAGTTTAAAAGGCAACAATTATTAATAAAAAATACTTACATGTTTTATGTTTCTCAAAATCTTGAGAAAGTACACATGAGATTTCTTGAACTCATGTCAATTTGACATTCTTTTTTAATTTAAAAAATTTGAATCTACATATATTTCCATAATATCTGATAAATGCCATTTCATAGGTTTACTAGTAATTTCTGTTATTTCGTGCTTAAAGGTTTTATGATTTTTAGTTTAAAAGGGAATACAAATGAAATGGAGGCAGACTTTTTTGGGTAAAAAAGAAGAATCTAAATACCTATTGGATAAATACCTATTGTTCAGTTAGAACAAAATATATGTGTGTTTTAATTTTCTGTTCATTTACTATTCTTTATTTAGAGAAACACATATATATGTCTGAGTTTAAGTTAATAATATATATTATTCAAAACTAAATATTAGAAAACCAAACTTTGTCTCTAAAAAATATTTTCATTTTTTAAATATTTACAGTGATCTTTAGGAAGAATTCAGAAATATAAGATAATTTTATTCTCTCCCATGATGTAAAAATCTCAACTTGAGGTCGCTTATGAGACAAATGTTGTGTTGAGGTGGGGGATGGGAGGCATGAGGAAAGCTGCACTCATGTCCTGAAAATAGTGCTCTTAAAAATGATTCTGTTGATAAATACTTTTTGTTGTAGCTGAGTACATTAGATGGTTTGAAAAACTTTTAAAAATAATTAGCTGTTTTATACAGTTTTAGTAGAAGTCTTTCATGTTTCCTCCCCAGCAGTCTCTAATGAACACTCCTTGTAATTTCAGTGCAGGCTTTGAGATTCCCTAAAGACTTGACTTCAGACCTCAAAGGGCAGCAATTGCCATATGTCTGGAGAACTGGAGTTGCCAAACAGACTGACCGTGTACTAATAGGACACATTTATAAAGCTCTTGAACGTGAAGCCCTGATATAAGCTTAATGATGATCATCTGTTGAGAGATTGTGGCTGGAAAGGGTTACAGCAACTTTTGCCACTTTTATTGAAATCAAGCTCTCTGTATTGATTGGTGAAAGATTTTGACAAAATTGACACCAATTTGGAAGTTATTTAGAGATCATTATTGGCTGGAGAATGTTTTTTTTTTTTTTTTCTGAAAATGTTTAAAAACAGATTTTCAAAGGCACTTGAAAATATATTAGTTTTAATGTATGTGTAAACACAATTGCAAGTGGATTATTTTTTGATTATTTACAAATCTTTTAAAATCATATAGTAATTACATAATTCATTGCATGGTTATCTCATTTTTTTGATTTTTAAATCTTTGCACTGTTTATTTTTCAAATTCAGTGAGCAGTTGCTTTCTCAATATTCAGTTATTTTCACATAATACACATTAAAATATTTGTTAAATAAGCAATTATAAAATAGAACCATTTCCTAATTCAACTTTAATAGAATTTTCTTTTTTCTTACTTTGCAGTTATCTGTATATGTAATATATTTCATTTATAAACAGCCATAATATTTGTACAAATGAAATGTACATTTTAGAAGTATATGTTCACAAAGTCTTTGAAACCAGAACTTACCAAAAGGAAATATTTTATGTTGCTATGTAATGGTTTGTTTTACTCCCTAAAGAGACAGTGGAATAAGACCTGTCCTTTCCTATTACGCCATATTCTTTCCTGGTATGAGGTTACTCAGGTTTGTGTTAGATGTGCTGTTGAGAGAGTGCTGACACACAGTACAAACACTGTTGAAAAGTTCTCGATAGTTTACTTTGAGCACTTAAGATTACTATATCTTGACCATGAACAAGTTTTCTGTAGTTTTGACCTTTAGTCCTGTGTATAATGTGGTTCTCAATTTTGTGTTAATACATCCCCTTCCTCATTTGAGGTTTCCTCTGTGGCCTCCTCCCTTGACTTCTAACAGTGTTTCTGTCATCTCCTTAGGTAATTGGAGCTATATCCAACCAATTTGGTTTATTTCACAAAGGCATATATAACTAACATCTTAAAGTATTAATATTTTGTTGAGGAGCACAAGCCTTTAAATTGTTATATTAATGAGAAAAATGAAGTAGTTCGATGTCAGTTTAGGTTCTTGTTAACAAATAATTCTTCATTTCTTTAAATTATGTTTAGATCCTTAGGTCCATATTTATAAAAGAGAATATTTTACTACCCGTAGCAATAAAGGTAATTTCATTTGGTAAGATGTAGAATACTGACTTTTAAAAAATAAAAATTCTTAATAGTTTATGATACATTTATATTTTTGTAGTTTTGATATCAGTATTTGTGAAAATTGAATGTTTATTTTATTATTTAGAGATTTCAAAATAATTTTGGATAAATACCTATTGTTCAGTTAGAACAAAATATATGTGTTTTCATTTTCTGTTCATTTACTATTCTTTATTTAGAGCATATGATTAATAGAAATTTTATTTATCAAGGAAAGCATGTATATTATTTCACAAATATAGTAATAGTTTATTATTTAACTGAAAAACAATAGTTCCTTCCTTCAATTCTTTTATTCCACCTTGATTCTTAGTTTCTGGAAGGAACCACATTTAGATCTTTTAGTTGTTGACTCTGCTAGTTACCTTTATATTTCTAAATAACATAATAACAATTTCCTGTTTTTTCTGTTTTAGACATCTAATTTCTTCCATGAAGGTGACCATTGAGTATTAATATTGTTTTCCCTTTGTTTCACACTCTCCCTGATTTCCACACAGTTACATCATCATATTTAGTTAAAACCATACTTAGCATTAGCATTTACTTTATTGTGACAGTAAGTATTCATGGCAGAACTACAAAATGCACCATGATTATCCTTCCTTCCTCCCTTCCTCTTGTCTCTTTCTTTCATTCTTTATCCTAGAATTAATAATTTTCTACCTTTTGTTTATTTAAATTTTTTTACACATTACAAATTTATTTCTAAATTTTTCACTAGAATCATAAAATGTCTACCAGTGTGATCAAACATACCATGTATCTATTGGTTCAGTTGTTTTTCTTGGAGATATAAGGGCCTGGAGTTGTCCATTTTCTTGTTTCAATCTGGATTGATTACTGTTTAGGTCTGTAGAAAGCTGTTATCTGGAGGCTTATTTTATCATCAACCTAGAATTTTTCTCTTCTCTCTCTTATGTTGTAATGTCTATCTTCTGGTTTCCACAGTGGCCTTTTTTAAAAAAAGGTATACTGATTCAGTATTTATTGATAACTTATTAGGTATGTGCTGGTCACTGTTCTTGCACCGGAAATACAGTAGAGAATAAACCAAAGGTAAAGGCAAAAAATCTAGTAGTAATAAGCACGCCATGGGGAAAACTAAAGCAGAACAGGGACGGAGGACACTAGTTGGGTGTCAGTATTAATTTTGATGAGGCATACATATCCTTGTAATTTCTTGGGAAAGAATGCATGAGGGGTAGAATTTTTTAGATCTTGCTTGTTTGAAAATGCCTTTTATTTAACCTTTATATTTGATCGGTAGCTTGTTTGGATATTAGTATCAGAAGCAAAGAGTTATACTTTCTCCAAATTATTTTTCCCTGGCAGCTTTTGGTATTTTTATTATTTTAAGAATTGTTATTACTGAATTGTGCCTTGGCGTAGGTAAATCTTTTAAAATTCATTGTCTTTGGTATTTTACGTAAACCTTTCCAGTCTGAGAAAATATGTACATGTATTCAGAGAAATTTTCTTTAATTCTATGGGAACTTGTTTTTCTCCATTTTTTCTCATTTTTGTTTCTAGAATTATCTGGATTAATTTTCTAATTTTCATATCCATTCTCATTTGTTTTTACTTCATTTTATCTTTTAAGCTGTTTCCTCGACATCTTTCAGTACTTCTTTCAAAATTTTTGATATTAAGCCAGACAGAAAAAGTTGGAAACCAAATGATATCACTTATTTATGTGGGACATAAATGTAAAAGCAACAAACATGACTTATGGACATGGACAGTAGACTGGTGGTTAACAGAGAGCAGGGGGGTTGAGGGAGGTAGATGGGGTAAAAGGAGTCAAATATGTGGTGACAGAAAGAAATCTGATTGTGGGTGGTGAACACACAATGCAATATATATTACTTAACTTTTGAATCGTATACTTCAAACATTGTATGTCATTAACTAATGTCACCATAATAAATAAAAATAATTTTTGATATTATACTTTTAATTTCTAAGAGCATTTTCTAGTTTTTTGAGTTTTTTAGGAGAGGAAGGGAGAACTTTGATGGTTAATTTTCTGTGTCAACTTGACTGAGCTGTGGGGTGTCCAGATACTTCTTTAAACATTATTCTGGATTTTTCTGTGAGGTGATTTTTGGATGAGATTAACAGTTAAATGGGTAGGCTTAGGACATCAGATTGCTCTCCCTAATGTGGATAGACCTCATCCAGTCAGTTGAAGTCCTGATTAGAACAAGAGGCTGACTGACCATCCCCCAAGTAAGAATTCCATCTGCTTGAATGCATTGGAACTGGAAATCAACTCTTTCCTGCCTTTCGACTCAAACTGAAACATTGCCTTTTTCTGAGTTTTCAACCTGTTAGTCTTCAGACTGGAACTAGACCATTGGTTTTCCTGATTCTTAGGCTTTTCATCTTGGAATAGAATTATACCATTGGCTCTCCTGGATCTCCAGCTTGTCAGCTCACCCTGCAGATCTCGGAACTTGTCGTCACCCTCTATAATTGTGTGAGCCACTTCCTTAAAATAAGTAAAATAGGTATCTCCCTCCTATTGGTTCTGTTTCTCTAGAGAACTCTGATACAGGAGCAGAGAACTAGGGAATAAAACAAAATCTCCGCCCTGATTGTTTTACATGAAAATTTTTATCTCTGATGGTATTAATTATACTTTTCTTTAGTCTTTCTGACCTTATCAGTATCGTCCATTTTCTATGATTTTTTTTTCTGTTTGTTTCTTTGGTGCCTGTCATTCATGTAAGAGTCTTTCCTCTAAAGACTGGTGACCATTGCTCTCTCTTCATATTTAAGTATATCACATAAAGAACCTATGTGTCTATGTGAGAGTTGCCTGCTGGTGATAAATGAGCTAGCTACCTTTGCCATTGATAGACCCTTAGGTTTTATTATGGCTTCTCATTTTTCTCAGATAAAATTTATTTAATCTTGCTGGGAATCTTATAGTTCAATAAGTATAATTTCAAGTTATTTTATTTTTTCGGTAAGGCTTTTCGCAGTGTCTAGAGTTTACTCTAGAAAGTAAACTTCAGTCTTTTACTATGGTGGAAATGGTCATACATTATGGGGAAAGGATCTGAGATTCTCTGAGTTTTATACCAGCTTTCATTCATTTAAACTGTTTTTATCCCTGTCCCTCAACCATCTTGATACGTACCCAGTGCCTCTGTTCTTGGCCCTTCTAGGGTTCTGCAACAGCCATTGGTTTGCTTCCTCAAGTTGATTTCCTTTGGGGTTGTAGAGAGATTTTTTATCCTCCCTCATATAACTGTTGTCTCTTCTTTATTATATTTGCTCTTAGTCTTTGCTATGCTTTACCTGATGTCACTCATTATATACCTTTTTTTTAAGAGTGAAAGATAGCTTAGTGACTAGCTTACCAGCGTGAAAAATTGATAATACATTCAGTGTCAACATTAATGACCTGAACTCCCTCTTAAAAAAATAAAAAGGGAAAATGAAGTATATGTAGTCTATCTTGTCAATCTGTGGCGTGATTTTATTTGCTTTAGAGCATGGTAATATTGGAAATTACTTTTAAAATTTAGGTAAATTCATGTAGTGCATTCACAACGCTAAAATATGTTATAGGAGATTATTGAATTTATAGAAAACTGTCAAGTTCACTTAAAGAAAGTTCGAATTGTATTAAAGTAATATAAATTAATACTTAGTACTTTAATTGGTGCCCTTGTCTTTCTATTTGTTGATGATAGGGAAGAATAGACATAATTTTGTTAATGAAATTCCTTTTTTCTCCCAACCAAAAATACAGACTTTTACCACCAAAAGCACATATTTGAAATTTGGTGGAGTGTTATGTTTATTTAATAATTTTACTAATATATACTGTCTTGTCATATAACTTAAGAGCATTAGTAAGCTAAGAGTATATTTTAGTAAAAATTGACTAGTCAACAATTATGGCCTGAAGAAGTGATAGTCAATTAAATAAAGCTTAGAACAGGTATGAAATTATTGACTCAGTTGTACTTTGAGTCCTTCCTTTCCTAAGTGCTGAAATGTGTTTTGAAATTACTTAGTTGCATTAGTGGTTGGATTTGAGGCTTTTAACGTGTTTTTCATCAGTACTACTGGGAATAGAATAACCAAGACTTTTAAATGTACTATGCATTTTGCATTACTATAAAATTGTAAATACTGTGATGAAATATTGAAATGATCATGAAAGATGATAACCATTAAGCTTTTCTTTCAACTATTAAAACTCACCGAAGGTTATATTGAGCTGTGGTTTATGAAATTGTTTAGACTAACACCTTCTTTGATAATTATCTCAGAAGTGGAGAAAAATGCTTTAGGATAGCACGATTAATGAGTCATCTTTCAGTTTTGGCAACTTCCTTAAGGATTGTAGACTGTATTTTAGTATGGAGAAAACGCGTTCACTCTAACAGCTGGGTTTATTAAAAAAAATTAATTTTCTTTTCTCGTGGGCTTCAGTTTCTTTTTATCTGGGTTATTAATTCTTATCAGCATGTATTTATGTACCTGGTGTGTGATATTTTATTAAATAGTAATAATTCATAATTAAGAATGGATTATAGACAAATTAAAACTCACTGATATCTTTGAGAATTGTGAGATTTTTTGTAACAATACCCAAAATTACAAGTAAGATTTATATTTTCACATCATTTCTCCTTTTGTCTAACTTTTTTTAACTAGTGAAAAAGTTTTATTCCAGGTGATTAGATAGCAGTTACTGTAAGTTAACATGAGTTTATAGATGCTTGGGAAAACAAGAAGCCTAATGTATTAGTAATAAATTTTTGTTTCTGAGCTTTTATAAAAAAAATTGTACTCTTCGACTTCTGTATGTCCCTTCATATCTAATTTGTTTTTAAGTGAAATGAAATATTTTGTGTGACATACCAAATTAAGTTCAGGTCATAAAAAATATAGATGGCAAATTTTTTATAGTTGTACTAACTTCAACTAGTTTTCTATTCGACTTAAATCATGCTATTTTAAATCTTTGTGAAATTTAAATGACACTTTCCAATTTTATATTATAAGTAAAAGTCAGTTTGCATACATAAAATCAAAATGACGTTTACCTGTCTACTGAAAATTTGAGTCTCTCCACTGTTACCTATTTTATCCATGTAGAGCTTTGAATTTTATATAACATATAATAAAAATCTCGACCTGTTGGAGTTTTAGATCATACAAAACCGATTTGAGAAAAATGATCCTAGTAAATCTTTTAAAAATAAAACGTCTGATCCAAGGAATTATATGTAGGTTATCCTCTAGCATTTCTCTTGATTTCTTTTTTGTTCTAGCATGAAAAGTAGCTTTCTTTTCATTAATTTTCATTTTGAGATTTTCCTTTATGTAAGTGTTCTGAATGAAATCTCAATCATTCTAAGGTCTTGGCTCTTCATACTTTGGTGCTATATCAGATTTCCACGTGGCTTGCTGGGAGTGCTTTGTTGGGTGTAAGAGCTGAGGAGTGACATACATACTTCTCTTCCTTGACTGTGGCATCCCTTGGGGTGTCACTGTACCTTCTGATTCCCTGCTGTCTATCAGCAGAGCTCACAGCTGTGTTCTCCTCATGCCCTCAAGTCCTCAGCTTCTTGTACATCTTTGTGGAATAGTTTTCTAACTCTTCCTAGGGCATGAAATAATTCAAGGCTGTTTTAGGTTCATCGACAATTAAAGCTGTCTCTATCCCCCATTTCTATTCTTTGCTAGATTTAGGGCAACACTTTGAGACTTGATATCTCCCTGTGCTCTACCCGGGAGATGAGGTATGGGCATTTCTGCACCAGGATCCCAAAACTTACCTGCAATTTCTGCTTTTTCTCTCTTCCTCCTCCTCCTAAGAAAAGTGGAGGGTGTGACACATCCTCTCTTAGGGATATACTACTTCATGGAATTTGATTGCTTTCTTTTGTACTCAGTCTATTTCATTTTGCTAGAAGGAAACGATTTTAGATAGGTATTTCTATTTATTCCTGACTTGGTTTACCTCAGATGTATAAAATCTTGATTTTATTGTTTCAGTTGAGTGGCAGTTATGAATTTTGAGAGTATAAATTGGAGACTTGTGAGTCACTAATTTATAAATGTTTGTAAGTTACCAAATCATAAGATAAGCTCGTAGAAAATTTTTAAGGGAGTATCCAACAAGTAGACATGTCCTTGGAACTATCCTGTTAGTGTCAGAATGAGTTTGAGAACATAGATCTCATGACTTCATGATTTTGCTCTTTCCTCAACAATTTGCTTTATCTTCTGTTTTAGATTTAGCCAGTTACTACTCTTGCATCTGACTGACTTTATGTCTAATTTTTTTTTTTTTTTTTTTTTTTACTGTATCTGTTCTGTTAGTATGTTCTTGTTGGCACTATTCATGAAATAGAACCCTATAATGAAAGTATAGCATGTAGCCACGTTAGTCCTGAGAGCCACCTTGCGTTTCTCAAAAGCAAATAATAGAAAATTAGAGATCAAAAAAGAGGAAGTAGAAGAGAAAGAGGATAAGGCTGGAGGAAAAAAAAAGAGTTTGGCATGACACCGAGTGGTCAGTGGGGGGTGAAATTACACGGTATTTAAAATTCTTAAGACATTCAGAAAATGTGAATTTAGTGTATGGCAGCAGTGTTAAGTGCCTCAATATTGTCTTTTGTTCTGAGCTTTACAAAAAGAGAACAAGATCATTTGAGGGATATCATGTAGATAGTATGTAAGGGGCTCTGTAGTTTTAAGGAACTTAAAGATTATGGATATTATTTCCAATTCTTTAAAAAATATATACACGTGTGTGTATGTCTTTATAGACACATGCTGTCTCACACACACATGCATACATACATATATTGCGTTGGTATTTCTCAGATCTAGCTACATCTCAGTTCAGGTAGGCCTACTCTGACTGCATTAACGCTTCTTTTATATATGTTTTGAGGTGAGTATTAAAAAAATGCATATGTACATACTCTACTGGTTGATTTCCTTCCTAGGCTTTTTAATGAATAATTTATTCATAAAGACTATAGATTTATATCATCTTTTGTTAATTTACAGGCTAGTGAACTATAGTTTTCAAACTAGTCTAACCAGAGTCACTAATTTTTCTTGTCTCTTTCTCAGCTATTAATCATCAATTTTTATGGTAGAATATGTGCTGCTGATTAAGTTTATTTGCTACTTCATTTTGTTTTCTCCTCATTTGGGGTGATGCATTTTTCCCTAAAGAAACAACAACAAATATCTCTTTCCTTGGTCATCTTTGCTGCTTGCCTTTCCAACTCCCAAAATTTCAGTTAAATTAGTAGTATATAATGTTACAGAATAAAAACAACAAGATGAATATAAATAGGCTCATTTAGTTTATGTAAAATCAAATTATTGCTAACTTGTTTAGTG
Source organism: Pteropus vampyrus (assembly GCF_000151845.1). NCBI lineage: Eukaryota > Metazoa > Chordata > Mammalia > Chiroptera > Pteropodidae > Pteropus > Pteropus vampyrus. The sequence goes on from NW_011888828.1 coordinate 3,827,584, forward strand.
TACTTTATAATAACAACTATTCATGTGTTCATAGGGCTGCATTGGGTAGGCAGTGTGTTTAACAAATCTTTCCCTTTAAGAGCTAAGGTAGGAAATTGATGCATGTGGTGTTATTCATAATGATTGTTTTAAAGAAATAACCTATTGATTGGAATTTGTTCAGGTATTTTCTTACGTTTTTTAGGAATGGCAGAATTCTATTCAGAAGAATGCAGGCCTTGCTTTTATTGAACTCATCAATGAAGGAAGGTAATGTATTTTATATCCATTATATTTTACTTTAAAATCTTATTGTATTGTTACCATTGAAACTGATAATTTTTTTTTTGGTGCTATATTGTTTTTGTAGTTAGTAACGTAGATAGTAATTATTACAAACATGTCAATATTTAATCATTTAATGGTTTTCTTCATCATTACATGCTTAATGATAAAATTCTGGTTTTACTTTTTAGTAAGTAAGGCCGAGTTTAGCAAAAGTAGACTGATGATTCGATTAGCAGATCTAAGAAAACAGATACTTATTCGGACTTCCTATTAACTCCTATTTGTAAAGCCAATAGCTAGAATAAGATATCTGTATTTTCTCTCTCATGCCGTGACCTGCTTATAAGGGAGAAATGGATAAAGTTTTGTTCCGTGTTGTGATGAGAAGGTGGAGGGAAGAGGACATTTGGTAAGGTTTCCATTTAAAGAGTAGGGATAGATGAATTTAAGGAAAGAAAAATTCATTAGTAGGAAAGAAAAGTGAAGAAAGTACTGACGTGAAAAAGAAAGATACAATGGAGAAAATAGATTTAAGAGAGTGAGATAATTAAAAGGTTAAAGTAAATTGAGGAAATGATGAGTAGACAACTTGGTGTTTGTTTTAGCAGCTGATTTTGAATTAATTGAACTGATGGCCCAAGGTATAGTTTAAAAGGTATGATTGGCCGCCTTTGGAAATAGTATTCTGAGCAAAATTATTATTTAGAAATATTTCTTTATAGAGTTCTGGATAATGTTGAGAGACTGATACCATTACTCTAGGAACTATTTGAACTAGTAATTAGGGATTAGCCTGTCTCATCGATGTTACAGAAAAGGAAGAAAGGGTATTAATAACTTTATTTGATATTAAATACTACTGAAATTCTTC
>NW_011888828.1:3828771-3847094 GCF_000151845.1 Pteropus vampyrus
TGATTTCCTTCCTAGGCTTTTTAATGAATAATTTATTCATAAAGACTATAGATTTATATCATCTTTTGTTAATTTACAGGCTAGTGAACTATAGTTTTCAAACTAGTCTAACCAGAGTCACTAATTTTTCTTGTCTCTTTCTCAGCTATTAATCATCAATTTTTATGGTAGAATATGTGCTGCTGATTAAGTTTATTTGCTACTTCATTTTGTTTTCTCCTCATTTGGGGTGATGCATTTTTCCCTAAAGAAACAACAACAAATATCTCTTTCCTTGGTCATCTTTGCTGCTTGCCTTTCCAACTCCCAAAATTTCAGTTAAATTAGTAGTATATAATGTTACAGAATAAAAACAACAAGATGAATATAAATAGGCTCATTTAGTTTATGTAAAATCAAATTATTGCTAACTTGTTTAGTGTACTTTATAATAACAACTATTCATGTGTTCATAGGGCTGCATTGGGTAGGCAGTGTGTTTAACAAATCTTTCCCTTTAAGAGCTAAGGTAGGAAATTGATGCATGTGGTGTTATTCATAATGATTGTTTTAAAGAAATAACCTATTGATTGGAATTTGTTCAGGTATTTTCTTACGTTTTTTAGGAATGGCAGAATTCTATTCAGAAGAATGCAGGCCTTGCTTTTATTGAACTCATCAATGAAGGAAGGTAATGTATTTTATATCCATTATATTTTACTTTAAAATCTTATTGTATTGTTACCATTGAAACTGATAATTTTTTTTTTGGTGCTATATTGTTTTTGTAGTTAGTAACGTAGATAGTAATTATTACAAACATGTCAATATTTAATCATTTAATGGTTTTCTTCATCATTACATGCTTAATGATAAAATTCTGGTTTTACTTTTTAGTAAGTAAGGCCGAGTTTAGCAAAAGTAGACTGATGATTCGATTAGCAGATCTAAGAAAACAGATACTTATTCGGACTTCCTATTAACTCCTATTTGTAAAGCCAATAGCTAGAATAAGATATCTGTATTTTCTCTCTCATGCCGTGACCTGCTTATAAGGGAGAAATGGATAAAGTTTTGTTCCGTGTTGTGATGAGAAGGTGGAGGGAAGAGGACATTTGGTAAGGTTTCCATTTAAAGAGTAGGGATAGATGAATTTAAGGAAAGAAAAATTCATTAGTAGGAAAGAAAAGTGAAGAAAGTACTGACGTGAAAAAGAAAGATACAATGGAGAAAATAGATTTAAGAGAGTGAGATAATTAAAAGGTTAAAGTAAATTGAGGAAATGATGAGTAGACAACTTGGTGTTTGTTTTAGCAGCTGATTTTGAATTAATTGAACTGATGGCCCAAGGTATAGTTTAAAAGGTATGATTGGCCGCCTTTGGAAATAGTATTCTGAGCAAAATTATTATTTAGAAATATTTCTTTATAGAGTTCTGGATAATGTTGAGAGACTGATACCATTACTCTAGGAACTATTTGAACTAGTAATTAGGGATTAGCCTGTCTCATCGATGTTACAGAAAAGGAAGAAAGGGTATTAATAACTTTATTTGATATTAAATACTACTGAAATTCTTCCACTCAGCAAATATAGTTGCTAATAGACTAGTATTGAAAACAAACCTGCAATTATAATACTTTATCATAAATTCTGTGCTAGAATTAAGTGTAGGTTACGAAGTTGGTAATGTGAAAAAAAAAGAAACAACTCCACAATTTAGTATGGAAGAATTAGGCAAAGTTTACCTAGGGAACATGATTCTTGAGATATATTGTCAAAGATGAATAGAGTTAGTCATGTAGACGTTGGAAAGTAGAATTATGGATAAATTGAAGGACTCGTGTGTGAAAAGCATTTAAAATTGAGAGAATAGATTATATTTAGACACTGATGTGGGAAGTTTATAGGATATTCAAGCGTGTGTGTGTGTGTGTGTGTGTGTGTGTGTGTGCGCGCGCGCGCGCGCATGCATGTGAGTTGTTGGAATAGATTGGGTATCTGGATCATAAAAGGTTTAATGTACCATATTTGGACTGTCGTTTAAAAGTGATGGGAGGCCTTCGAAATTTTTAGTAAAGGAGTATAATGTGAAATTTTTTGGTTTTGGAAAGATAATTGGCATAAATGTTCAGGATGGACTGAAGGAGAGAACTGATTGAAACCAAGAACAGTAGCAAGGCTATTGCAGCAAACCACGTGAGAAATAGAGCTAAATTGTAATCTAGAGTCTGGCAAGTGGTAGGAAATCAATAGGTATTTTTCAGTGAGTGAATGACTAATAATTTAGTCTTACTATTAGCAAAAATTCTAAAGCGCTTATTCATAAAAATAGTTCTTTGACTGAATTTCAACACTGAGGTATTGGATGTTTTTAAAGTTTACACATAGAAAAAGAAGTGGTGCAAACTGTTGATTGAATGCACACTTGTTCTGCTTAATGCAAAACTAACAGTTTCAATCATTTATAGGGCTTATTTGTTTAAAGAAAACTTGTTAAAAAAGTTAATTTTGATTAGTAGAGGCTCTATTAAGTGTAAATACCCTCAATTATGCAAGTTATTCATATTTAATAGATAAGGCAGCATAGCCTTGTCATTAATATCATTGGCTTTGAAGTTAGCCCTTGGATTTATGAAAAGTACTTTTGCTTCTGTGAGCCTTTGTTTCCTTGTCCATTTAGTCAATATTTATTATGCACTGACTATGTACCATGAATTATCCTTGATGCTGGGGATACAGCAATGAACAAAACAGATAAAGATCCTTTCTTTGGTAGATCTTAAATTCAAATGGTCATTGACAGACTTTGAACAATAAACAAAATAAGTAATGGGTTGTATAATACTTGAAAGATGGTAAGTACTATGAAAAAAGATAATGTGGAGTACATTGAAGGGAATGAAGATTTTTGGAGGAAATATAAAAGATTGACATGGTTTGTATTTTAAATAGAGTGGCCAGATTAGAGCTCATTAAAAAAGTGACATTTAAGCAAGCTCTTGAAAAATGCAAAGGAGTTAACCACAAGGACATGTAGGAGAAAAGCATTTCAGTCCTAGGGAATAGCTAGTATATAGACGAAAGCTTCTCTGGCATGTTTGAGGAATGAAGCCAATATAATAATAACGAAGTGATGAAACTGGAGAGAAATAAGAAATAAGGTCAGAGTTATAACTCAGGGCAAGATTTTTGTCTAGAGCCTTTGCAATTTATTCTGTGGGAAATGACAATGACTGCATGATTTCGAGAAGGGAGACAATCTGCCTTATGTATAAAAAGATTACATGGGCTGATGCATGTTGGAATTTAAGGATAGATGTGAAAGGATCAATAAATATGATGGTGACTTGGACAAGGACAGTTAGCAATAGAGGAGGTAAGAATAGTAGGGTTATGAATATATTTTGAAGATAGAGCTGATAGGATTTACTAATGAATTGGATGTGGGTGTCAGAGAAAGCTAAGTCAGATATTATTCTTAAGATTTTGGCCTGTGCAGCTGAAGAGAAGTGTTTCCGTCAACCAGGATGGAAAAGGCTGTGGATAAAACAGTTATTGGGGAAGATCAGGAGTTCAGTTTTGGAAATACTGATTTTTAGATTGTCTATTAGACTTCCAAGTCGAAGAAGCTATTGGCTAGTTATTTCTCCAGACTAGAGATATAAATTTGGGTGTATAAGCACTTAAATGGTATTTAATGTTTTGAGACTAGGTGAAATCATTAAGGTGGTAGCATAATGACTGAGTTTTGGCCACTGCCTTAGTTATTTCTAATTTGGACAGGAGTAATTTTGGGAGAGTAGAGTGGGGAAAAGCCTATTTGCAGTGGATTTAGAAAACATGAAAATAGGAGAAAAAGAATAAGAGAATGTGTATAAACAGTTCTTTAGAGTTTTGCTACAAAGGAGCACAGATAAAATGGGGTAGTAGCTTGTGGAAGGTAAAAAAAGTCAAGGGAAATAGGGTTTTAAAAATGAGAGCAGGACAACAGAGGTTCATGATGATGTGTGAGAAAATTAGGGAGATTAGATTTTCTGGAGTGACATTTTTGAGTAGATTAAAGAATAGAGGAATTTGTATACAAATGCAGGATTGGCTTAAAGTAGATTATGGGTAGGTCATTTGTGGTAACATGGGAAGACATTTTATGTAGTTCTAGAGGCTGGTAGGTAAATATGGAAGTAGAGTGAGAGACGAGTTTAAAAAGATTGAGATTATGCCTAGTGAGTATGAGAGATAGGACAAGGTAGAAAACTTTTATGTAGGAGAGTGATTGTCAGTAGGAGCTGGATAAAGAAGAAAGAATCTAAAAGAGAGTAACTGTAAAGAAAATAATAGGATTGGTTGATTGGAGATCTAAGGACTGTTAGCATTAGGATAGTAGAGAGTGAGCTATAAACATGAGAGGTAGCAGAGCTTGGAATACATAGAACCAAGGCCACTTAGTTACTGAAGTGATGAGATCTGGCATATGACTATGCAATCAATGGCTGAGGTAGGGTGGAAGACAAGATGGTAGGAGAGAGGAGTTCAGGGAACTGACATACCAGGATCTTGGTTCACTCTGAGTCTCATGTCTGTAGACTATACCACTTAACATCTCTCATCATTGGTGTCTCTATGTGTCCCTCAATGAATTCTCATTTATTTCTCAGTGATATTAGTTTTTACATCACTGTCACTTTCATCAACACTGTTCTTATAATAATTTTTGCTGGTTGCATCCATGTTGTAGCATGTATCAGAATTTTTGTTTCTTTTTTTTTTTGATTAGGAGTCTTCCTTTGTGTGGATATACCACATTTTATTTATCCCTTCAAAAGTCAGTGGACATTTGGATTGTTTTCTGTTTTGGGCTATTATAAATAATGCTGCTATGAATATTTGTGTACAAGGCTTTTGTGTAGACATATGTTTTCATTTCTCTTGGGTAGGTATCTAGGAGTAGAATTGTTGGGTTGAATGGTAAGTCTATGTTTAACTTTTTAAGGAACTGCTGGGCTGTTTTCTCCTAGTCAGCCTAGTGGGTATCTTACTGTAGGTTTTATTCGCATTTTCCTAATAGCTAAGGATGTTGTATGTTTTTCAGGTGCTAATTGTCTATTCATATGCCTTTTTTAGAAAAATGTCTGCACATCTTTTGCCTATTTTTAAATTTCATTGACTTCTGGCTTTTAAATAGAACGTTATATGTTTCTGGATACAAGTCCTTTGTCATATACATTATTGCTCAGTCTGTGACTTGTCCTTTCATTTTCATTGAAGAGCAAAAGTTTTAAATTTTGATAAAGTTTAATTTACCTATTTTTTTAAATTTATAATTATGTTTCTGTCAGAAAATTTAAGAAATTTTACCCTAATGCAAGGTCCTGGATATTTTCTCTGCCCCCACCCCCCATCAATACTACATTGTTTTTCTAGAAATTTAATAGTTTTAGCTCCTACATGAGGTCTGTCATTCATATTGAGTTAATTTTCTTGCATAGTGTGAAATAAAGGTCTAAGTTCAATTTTTCCATGTAGATATCCTAATACATGGCACCATTTGTTGAAAAGGTCATCCTTTTCCCCACTGAATTGTCATCACCTTTATTTAAAATCAGTTGACCATAAATGTAAGTGATTTATTTCTGTATTCCTAATTCTGTTCCGTTGATCTCTTTATCTGTCTTTATGCCATTACCATACTGTCTTTATTGCTATGAGTTTGTAACACATTTTGAAATTAGGTATTTTAAATCTTTTATGTTCATTTTGAAAATTGTTTTGACTATTTTAGATTATTTACATTCCCATATAAATTTTGGATCATCTTGTTAATGTCTATAAAAAAGCCTGTTGGGATTATGATAGGGATTACATTCACTTTATAGATTAATTTGGGGATAATTAGCATTTAACAGTTTTGAGGTTTCTAACCCATGAATACTGATTGTTGCTCCATTTCCTTAGATCATTTTTAATTATTAGCAAAGTTTTTAGTATAGAAGCATTATACATAAAAATTATGCCTGTGTATTTTATTCTTTTAGAAATATTGAATGGACTTAGTAGATTTTATCCATTGTAGTGATATCTTATTGATGTAATTTGAGTTTCCCTGTTATGATAGAACATATGATAGAGAATTTTTTCATTTGCTAATTTGTCATCAGTATATATTCTTTGGTAAGGTATCTCTTAAGGTCTTTGGCCCATTTTTTAACTGGGTTTTCTTATTATTAAGGTTTAAGTGTTCTTTTTATATTTTGGATAAGAGTCCTTTATCAAATGTCTTTTGCAAATATCTTCTCCCAGTCTAGGTTTTGTCTTCTAATTCTCTTGACATTGTCTGTCATAGTTTATGTACATTTAGTTTATCAATTACTTCTTTTGTGGATCATGCCTTTGGTTTTATTTTTAAAAAGGCACAGCTGTACCCAGCTCATCTAGGTTTTCTCCTGTGTTATCTTCTAGGATTTTTATAGTGTTCTATTTTCCATTTAGGTCTGTGATCCATTTTGAGTTAATTTTTGTGACAGCTGTAAGAGCTAATTCTAGACTTATTTTTCCATATGTGGATGTCTGCCATTTGTTGAAAACAGTATGGTTGTGCATTGTATTGTCTTTGCTCCTCCATTGTCGGAGCTTGGTTGACTATTTATGTGGGTTTATTTCTTGGCTCTCTATTCTTTCACCAGTACCTCACTGTCTTGATTTCTGTAACTTTATAGTAGTCTTGACATTGTGTAATGTTAATCTTTTAACTTTGTTTTTTCTTCTTCAATATTGTATTCTCTATCGTCAGCCTTTTGCTTCTCCATATTAACTCTACCATCACTTTGTTGATATTTGCAAGATAACTTGCTGAGATTTTGAATTAGATTGCATTAAATTTATAGATCAAGGTGGGATGAACTGCCATCTGAACAATATTGACTTCCTGTCTATAAACATGGAATATTCCTCCATTTATTTAATTCTTTAATTTCATTTATCTGAGTTTTATAGTTTTCCTTATATAGATCTTATACATATTTTGTTAGATTTATACCTAAGTATCTTATTTTTGAGGTTGCTCATAAAAATGGTATTGTGTTTTTAATTTCAAATTCCATTTGTTCATTGTTGGTATATAGGATAGCATTTGACTTTTGTATACTAACCTTGTATTCTGCAGCCTTGCTATAATCACTAATTAGTTCCAGGAGGGTTTTTTTTGTTTTTTGTTTTTGGTCTATTGTTTTGGATTTTCTACATAGACAGTTATATCATCTGTGAACAGACATTCTTATGTCTTTTTTCTCAGTCTTTATGCTTTTTTATTTCCTTTTCTTATCCTATTGCTTTAGCTAGAACTTCTGTGATGTTGAAAAGTAGTGTAGTGATCTTAGTGAGAAGGTTTTGAGTTTTTCATCATTAAGTATGATGTTAGGTACAGGTTTTATGGTAGGTATTCTTTACCAAGTTCAGGAAGTTTGCTCTGTTCTTTAGAGTTTTTATCATGAATGTATGTTGGATGTTGTCAAATGCTTTTTCTGTATCTGTTGATATGATCATGTGAGTTTTCAGCTTGTTGATGTTTGATGGATTACATTAATTGATTTGGAATATCGAGTGAGCTTTACATGCCTGGGATAATTCTTACTTGGTTGTAGTGTATAATTCTTTTTATAATTGTATTCAGTTTTATTTGTTGATTTTTAAAAGTTACTTGGCATTCATTTGTGAAATTTATCTCTGCTGTGCTATGGTGCTTTTATGTTGCTATTTAGCTTTTTCAAAATTTTAATTTTTGTCTGGCTTTTTAGGAACCATCCCTTTTGTCTATGGCATAGAGGTCAATGAATGATTGGTTAGAAGTTTTAGTGAGACCTTTGGCCACATAGAGCTGGTAGATCGATATATCTGATCTATATATTAGCTATGTATATATAGCTATGGTTGTTTCATTCTCGGTATCTCTTTCTTCAGTTTCTGGTGTGTTCTCTGGTCTCCTTCTCACCCTAATTGCAAATATAATCTCAGCTATAGGCTTTTCCTCTTTTCAGCTTGGCATGCATTCATTGCCCTCTCTTCCAAATCAAGTCATCCAGCTGTTAGTGAAGTTGCTGGTTTCCAGAAGCAGCCACAGCCTGTGGTGTTCAGATGGGGCATTCCCAGAAAAGATTGCTACAGACTCTATTTGTCCTTACTCAGTGTTTAGCCGATTTTTGTGAATAAAATTATTAGGATTTTGTTGTTTGCCTTTGGCCAGTTTTCAGAACCCTGAAGTGATTGTTATTCTTAATTTCTATACTTGTTTTTCTGGGAGATAGTTTGTTGACTTCTTTATTCGACCATAGCTGGAATGTCCACCACCAGATCTCTTCATGTCTGGTCCTGCTCATTTAAATCCCAGTTCAGATGTCACCTCCTCAGAGAAGTCTTTCCTGAAACTTGTTATCAAGATTACTTTTACCTTATTTCTTAAAATGTTTTCTCCTTCTCTCTTATTCTCTTTCCATGTTTTTATTGTCTGTCTCCTCCTTATATTCTCTAAGGGCAGTCACCCTGTCTCTTGTTTATGGTTGTATCCCTGTCTTGAGGAGAAGTGCAAATTCAGCAAATATTTGTTTTATTGATATTTTCTCTGTAAGTACATTGTATTTTAGTTTTGGTTCCAATTATTATTTGTACATACGTAACATTTTCTTAAACATAAATTCAATTTCTGCAAATAATCTTGAGAATAGTCAGATGATATTTCTTTGAAAATTTTTACCAGAAGAAAATACATATACATATAACATATTTTTACATTAAAAATTCTATATTTTTGTGAAGAAATGAATTTTCTTATGTTATTCTCAGATGACCTTATTCAGAATAGGTGATTCTTATTATTTCTTAACCAAGGAACGATTATTCGAATAACTTACTTGTTTTTATATCATCTGTGATCATAGATTTTATAATACCCTTTTGCTAATTTCTTATCTGTGCTTCTCTTGCTCTGTTTGGATTAGTTACCCTCCTATGGTTAGAAGGCATTATACTTCAGTCCTTAACCTATAGAAAATACTTAGCCTTTGTCTTTTAAGTAAATGTAAGAAATAAACAGTGGTGGAAAGAAAACTAACATTCACTAGTGAAATACTGGCGGTTGTGTCTGAAATTTTTGTTATATTTTTATTTACAGGGTAAAATGTATTTTAAAGGAACAATTCAGAGATTAATTTTTTTTAATTAGTAGATTTGTCTTTCCTTTTATAAAAGTATCCAATACATTGAGGTTAAATGAGGCTACACACTGTGGATGTATTTGTGAAGTAGTTTGTAATGTTCGGCTACTGGACTTAATCCCAGGGGCCAGAGAATAAGTAATAAGGGTTTTTCTTTTCACTGCAGAGACTACTAACCTTTTTTTTCTTATTATGTAAGTCTGACCTGCCTTGACCTCATTTATAGAGTAGCTATTATAAATTTGGTCCTTGATTAATGTTTTATTAGTGTAAATAAATTGAAGACCTTTACAGACTGAGACTACAGTTTAAAGTTTATCTTACTTGATGGGTATTAGCAAATCAATTACTTAGGTCAGAGATAAGTTGTTTGGTAGAAAATGCTTCTTAACTTACCTTTTTAATTGTTTGATAAGATACTTTTTCTGGTAATATGTTTTGATATTTCTTAGTTCAATTATTGATATTTTTATGCAAACAACATTCCCTTTTAAACAAATTTATTTTTAGTAATAAAATAATCTGTAATCACTAACATAATCAAGTAATATTTCCTTGACAGTTTTTACTAAGACAAAAGAAAATACATATCTATGTAATAAAAAGATTTAAGTTAAAATTAAATTTCTACATTTGTGAGAAAGAAGATCGTTATTCCTGAATCATAATTTTGTTGCATGATCTATTGAATTGTTATCATCATTTCTGTTTACTTTTTAAATGTGCAAGTAATAGATCTGAAAGAGTTTTGTTCCTTCCGAAAGGCATACATTTCTTTAAACAGCTTTAAATTCTTTAAAGAATATCGAAGCCTTGTTTTAGAATGTTCTATGATGCTGTGGCACCACATTAATAGGAAAGAGGAAAGTCAGTTATCACAATTTTCTCACCTTTCTTAAATAAAATCTGAAGGTTCAGTGTTTTACTAAATTCAAGTGTGGTAGGTCACATTATTAAGTATTTTGGGCTTCAGTTGATTTATTTGTATACTTGATTTTGTTTTAATTGCTTTTTCCTTCACCTTCAACATGTATTTAATTGAAAAATGAATTTAATTAAACTAATTCCAATAGAACTGTTGCTTACATTTTTAAATATTTTTGTCAACAAATCTTAAAAGTCTTTTCTCATATGGATAAAGGGTTTAGATTTCATATTTTGCCTTTGTTTTTGTTTCTGTTATTCTTAATGGTTTTGCTGATAGTTTTTCTAAAAACTTAAGTATCTCAATATGGATGTTAATTTTGCCAGCAGAAATAGGTCCAGTTGCTACGTAGCCGTTCTTGCTGCCAGCCTGCCTATCATCTATCCCACAAATATTTTTAAGCTCCTGATGTTGTTCAAGGCAGCTGCTGTGTGAACATTACTAAGTCTTATTACTTCACTTGTTATGACTTGTGTTAGAAGGAAAAATGTATTGGATAAATCATCCTATATATTTTATATGTTTAGGTAGTCCTGTTTTTGTTCTTATACTCTGGAATTCTGAAAAAGCAGTGCAGATTCTCTGTAAAACATTTTTTGTAACTTAAAATGTCAAAGAAAACCCTATGGAATTTCCTGTCTTTCTTGTTATGTAGTTTTTAATTTTTCCTCATTTAGATTTTAAAGTAAAAAGTAGACACAATTCCATTGGCTGATCAAAGCTTTTAAATTTCTAATGATAAAAATCAGCAAAGTAGTAAACTGAAACAAAGTCTAAAGGTACAATATTTGTTAAAAATTTTAAGATACAAATTTTCATCTTTGAATTTTAAACTTTGTTAGTTACATAAACATTATAAAATCATCTATAATTATAGTATTGGGTTTAGTTTACTAAAAATACATTTCGACAATGTCCATAGCTTCCTAGGATTTTACTCTTAAACCTGCTGTTACAATTCTTTTCTTTTTCCTATCCTTGAAAAGCACAGAAAGGGCAGACTATCCCACATACTGTTGGGCACATTGCTTTAATTATCCTCTGGGGATAGTTGGAATCTGCTTATTACAGCAATAATTCAGACTTGTATCCGAATATGTAAATGGCCCTCATAAAAGACATAATGCTTCTAGTACTAATACACTTGTCTGTCTTTTCAAAATTCAACTGCTTAAATTGCACTTTTGCTTTCTGAGCTTTCATTTAGTATCTCCAGCATTTTCCTTCACTCTAAATATCATAGATTCCTAATAAATGTCTGTGAGATAAGTGAATAGAAGGATGAATGGAAGGGAAAGTGAAGAGGGAGAAGAAAGGGAGGGAGGGAAAGAGGACAAAACATTTTTCTTTTCATTCTGACCTCCTTGGCTATTATCTGGGTTATATTTTGGTAAAAGATAAAAGTATTTGTCGCACTTAAGTAAACCGTGTGGCTAGGATATAGTCTTACCTGAACCAACCCAAAACAAAATCTGAATTGGAGTGGTGTATATCTCTTGGAAACTCTGGAGAGTTTCTAAAAGAGCCACCTGCTTTCTGGTTACATTTTAAAAATTATACGTGTAGTAAGATGTTTATAGAAAATTTTTAAATATTACAAACATTTGTTTGGATATGATCTTATTTGGGGGGTAAAATGAGAGATCATTGCCTCAAAGATTTGTTGAGAGATTTTTATCTGTTTACTCTAAACCCTGCATTGAAGTGATAATGTTTGTGTAGATTGTTTAGAAAGAGGTATGTGCTGTTCTTTTCTTTAAAGATTAGGCCCTTTAAATTGATGTTTAGTATTTGGTGAAAGTTTAATAGCTTATCAAAGAGGACTAGAATTTTCCTCCCTTAATTAGGATAAACATATATAGATTTTTTTTTCTTGTGTTGGCTTTAAGATAGTCATATGGTTAAATTACTCTTAACTTTTAATTTTCTAGCTTGATCTGTTTTCTTTGGTTACTTTTTAGGCTTATTTTATTCTCATTGATGTAAAACAGTGGTGCTGCAGTTAAGTCGTGTTTTTCACCCCCTAAAAATGTTAAATTCCACTAGGTTTCAGAGCTTTAAGTTTTTAGCACTGCAGGATTTGCTTTTTAACCTTTCTCATCAAGGCCAGGTTTATAACTTTTGGAGAAAAGGTGGTGTGCATTTAGCATGCCTGTAGAATATGCTTATGGTTGCATAGAAGTTTGATATAGATTTACACATTTTTAAAAACTACAATAGTTTATAAATAAATGGAATCATTTACTATATTAAATGAAAATAAGTGTAGAAAAAATGGGAGGCAAACTAAGGGTCAGAGAAAAAGGAAAGAAAGCTGAACTCTTAAGAGTTAAATGAACATACAATGAAGACAGACTAAAATCACTTCAGTCAGAGAATACTTACCCACCCCAGCTATGTGCTGGTCCACGTTCTCGGCTTTGGGGATTTGGCAGTGAACGGAATAGACATTTTCATTTTCATACAGTTTATTTCAATTGTCGTGGATAGACAGTGAAGAAATTTTTAAAAGTATATTATGTCAGAGAGTGATAAAGGCTATGAGAAAGTTAAAATGCAAGGAGGATAGGTACAATGTGGGCCAGAAGATGTGACAATTTCAATAAAGTGGTCAGCAGGGGATCTAAAAGAATGAGTTCCTATGGAATGGTAAGCAAATGCTACTGGCAGTTATAGGAAACTAGAAGATGGTAGTTACATTATAACAGAGAAATCCTAAGCTGGATTCCAAGTGGGGTTTTTGCTTTTCTCCGTGAAACTATCTCAAGTCCCTCTTTATACACACATGGTTTAGAATAATTTCTTTCATAGTCCTAAGAATTTTTTTTCCTCTTGAACATGCCAGATAGCTAACTTGCTCTTCTTCCATTCTAGCCTAACTACTGCCACGAGTTATCGTTTTAAAATACTCAACTAGGGGTTACTGCACAAAATAAGTTTGGAAAAATAGGTTGATATCAGGTTGTGACATTTATGTTAAATTTGAAATTTACACCAAGTTACTGAGCTGTTACATTTTCAAGAAGAAATTACTTTATGGGGGTGTTTGCTATTTCCATTACAGTTGTAGTAAGGGGGCATGGATGCATTGTAGTCTCCCCGATAAAGGATTTTGGCTTCCAGAAGTAGCTTCCACTCTGACTAGTTCTGAACTGAGAAAGATCTAGATTGATTTTAAATCTGTATGCAGCCTGCTAAAGAATTTTGAAGTTACTTTAAATATTCTTTTGTTGGTCACCAGTCTGTTCTTTCTAAGGCTTAAAGCTAGTGTATTCTGTGATGTTAGACTCTTTATATCTATAACATAAAGTAGTTACAGAGAGCTTTACCAGAAAAGAGTGGAGGGATACCAGTTTAAGGATTTTTTGTAATATTGAATATGCCATGTATGTGTTGGGAGTGGGAGGGAAAGAGATGTGAGCAAGGAGTCAGTTACATGGAGAGTTAGGTAATAATTTTCACTATAAGAATAAATGGAAATACAGTCTGAGAGGTGAGATTTTAGTAGTTGTCATATTAGTGAAGGAAGACTTTGGAAATAATTTTTTCCACTTAGTTTTGGTTTGCGACTGTTATCTGTGGTTAATTCTAAAGAAATCACAATGTTAGAAGGATTGCCAATTCAGGAACATTGCTTCCATATTCTGAGTTGTTAGGGTGCAGAAAAGTGGTAACTTTCCTTTCCCTTCAATGGTGAAGATGTTTAGTAGAGGAAATCTGACAGTTGCTGCTAATGGGGGTCACAGAAAGCCCAGGAAACAGAGCAGCAATATTGGAACACTCTTGGTGAAAATGTGTATATGTGCTTACCCAAGGTCTAGGCTAGTATAATCAGATGTGGACAATGGGCTATAATGTAGTTACGGGGGATGGTTGTCATCGTTACTGTTATTTATTGAGCCTCTAGCGTGAATCTTTTCTATTTGGTCACTTGATAGGGCTGTTTGTTTCCTAAGGCTGACACAAGCATTTTTTTTTCTCCTTGTACTGTAGGTATAAATTATACATAGTTTTTCTTCTTAGTATTAAAATATGTGTATCATTTTGTGCTCTGCATTTAGAGATGTAATCTATTATAAAGTAAACCTTATATTTTGAGACTGCTTATTATGATTAAAACTTTAATTTATCTCTAATTCTTTGTTACAAAGTATAGTTTGCACAAATATTAAATTACAGTTGGTAAATACTGTATGATTTGTATATTTAGAAAAATATGCATTATAGATAGAAAGAATTGGACCCTTTGAAAAGTGAGCAAAATTATTCATTTAGACATCTTATTATTTTGTTTTTAGATCTTCCATAAAGAAAGGAAAAGTCATATTTGTATGTTTCCCTTAAATGTATAGTCAGGGACTTCTGAAATACTAGATTTAAAAGCATTTTGTAAATTATTAAGAAAAAATATATATGCTGCCTTTCTTCTTTGGAAGTAATATTAAATACTTTCTATACACCCTAATCAAATTTTATAATATTCTTTTAAATAAGATTAGACAGCAATATTTTGTATTATGCAGCGAAAATGCTTCAAATTTATAATATAATTATGTCTGACTTAAAAGCTCTAGATTCTTGCTTTCAATTACTTAGATAAATTTAGATACTTATCTACTTAAAGCATTGCCACAAACTATTCATTTATCAAATAATGATTGAGTTTAGCTTACTTGAACAGTAGTACCTCGTAGGTGCTCTGGTTGATTGAAAAAGAAGAATAAGTAAAAGATATCTTTCCTCAGTCACTTGTGATCTTGATAGGGAAAATAGAGAAATATACATAATAGTTTAATAGGATTTTTATGATACTGTATAAACAAATATAGTATATGGTATATACACAATAAACATAGGGTAATGATTGACATAAAATAAAGCATTTGTAGGATAGAATTGCTGAATATTCTATAGATGGAAAGAAGATTGAATTGGATACTAAAGAAATTAAGATTTTAAATGTAAAGAAAGGAGAAATAGATGGGGGGTATGGTTTTGGCACTCATTTTCTGTCATTCATTTAGTACCGGTTTATTCATTATGTGCCAGGCACTCTGGTGTTCGAGGATGTAGCTGTGAATAAGACTGTCTACTATCTCGGGGGAGAGGACAAATAAGAAACAAGTTAATGAACAACTAAGATAATTCTGATAATAATACATGTTTAGAAGAAAATAGCAGGATAATGTTATGAGAACAAAGAGGGGAAAGCTTATAGGGAGGACAGATAAAGAGTTTAGAGATTTGTGAAGTGGCACTTGATTTGAATGAAGAGAAATTTGAAATAAATCACAACTTTTTAAAGTGAAGAAATAGCAAGAACAAAGCCCTTGAGGAGAGAATGATGGTAGTATATTATTGAAACAAATGAAAGGATAGAGTGGCTAGAGCAAAAAAGGGAGAGAGTAAGGTTTGGAAATGTCAGAAGTATTCGGGTTTCAGATCCCACAGGGCCCTGTAAACTATGGTGAGAGATTTGGGTTTAATCTTGTTTGGTAAGAATATATTGCAGTTTTAAGCAGAGGAGTAGGATGATGTGACTTAGGGTTTGTTTTGTTTGTTTGTTTTGTGATTGTGGCATTTAACAGTTTATTTTTTAAATTTATTCACTGTGGTAAATTATACATAACATAAAATTTACCACCTTAACCATTTCAAAGTGTAAAGTTCAGTGACTTTAAGTACATTCACATTGTTTTGAAACCATTATCACCATCTGTCTCCAGAACTCATTTCATCTTGTCAAACTGAAACTCTATGCTCATTAAATAGTTACCCATTCCTTCCTCCCCTCCTTCCCAGCGCTGGCAGTCACCATTGTGCTTTCTGTCTCTGTGAATGTGACTGCTCCAGGTACTTCTTGTTAATGGAATCATACAGTGTTTGTCCTTTGTGTTTGGCTTTTTTCACTTAGTGTAATGTCTTCAAATTTCATCCATGTTGTAGCACATGTCAAAATTTCCTTTCTTTTAAAGGCTGAATAAGATTTCATTGTATGTATATATCACATTTTATTTATCCATTGCACCTTTTCTTGTGCCTATTTATTAGTCATTTATATATCTTCATTGGAGAAATATCTATTTAGTATTTTCTCAGTTTTAAATCAGGTTGTTTATTTTTATGTTGAGTTGTAGGAGATTTTTGTATATTCTGGATATTAACTCCTTATCAGCTATATGGTTTGCAAATATTTCTCCCATTTTATGAAATATCTTTTTACTTTGTTGATTATATCCTTTGATGCACAGAATTTTCAAATTTTGGTGTAGTCCAGTTTATCTGGTTCTTTTTAAAAAAATGTTGCTTGTGCTCTTGTCATATCTAAGAAATCATTGTCAAATCAAAGGTTATGAAGCTACGATTTGATCTTTAATCCATTTGAGTTAATTTTTGTGCATGGCGTAAGGTAAGGGTCCAACTTTATTCTTTTGCATGTGGATGTCCAGTTTTCCCTACCCCATGACATATGTTTTTTAAAAGAATGAATTTTGGTAGTGTCAGTGTATTGAGGAAGAATAGATACAAATGAATCAGTGCAGAATCTACTCCTGAAATGTTCCAGGCAGGAGCTGAACATGGCTTGACTGATGTGATCGCTATGGTGATGGAGATATATAGATAGATATGCGATAGAATTAACAATTAAAGCAGCAGAACTTGGCTTCATGAATTAGATGTGGAGGTGAGGGAAAGATAAATCAAAGGTTTAATCTTAGGGTTAATTTAAGTGGATTTAGTTGCTGTTTATAGAAGTGGGAGAAATGAGGTAGGGATAGGCGAAGAGGTTTTGTTGAAAGTTCTAGGTAGTTAAAATCAAGAGTTCAGTTGTGAAATGTTAAATTTGAAATGCCCATTGAGTATCCAAGTGAAAATTTTAGTCGACAGTTACCTGTGTGAGTCGAACATACAGAGAACCAGGAGTAAGGTTAGAGATATAGGAGTCAGCAGCAACAGGTGAGAATTAAAGGTCATAGGATGGGTTATATAATTTAGAGGAAAGGGCACAGAAATGAGTTTTGGAATGCCTCAACATTTAGTGGTAATGCAGACAAGGAGACAGTAGAAAACGAGACAGTGTAGAAGCAGCTATTGAGTAGGAGGAATACCAGGAATGTGCTATTTTAAGAACTGTAAGGTACTTACCACAGTCTACTATTTTCATGTAATCCTGATTTCTTATATTATACTGTAAACTGCCTGTGGATAGCATTATGCGTCTTTGTATTCCTCACATATAGTAGTCTAGAATGCTTGGCATATGCTAATATTGAGTTTATTTCCCTTAAAAGCATTGCTGGAGCCCCAGCAATCATCAGGCACTGTTCTTTGGTCTGGGGATATAAGGATAAGTTACATAAGGTTGGTGCCATCTGGAATGGAAGAAAGATTTGTAAATACATAATTGAGATGGTGTCATATAGAAAGATACAATGTAGTAAGTACCATAAAAAAAGGCATATGCACTTTGGTGTAGAGGATTAGTTTTATAGAGAGACACAGATGAAGGATCAGAAAAGGTTTTAAGTAGCTGACTTTTCAGTTTTACTGTGAAGGATGAATAAAATAGGCAGGATGGAATTAGAAGTGAGGTCATTCCTGGCTGAGAGAGTAGTAGGAACAGATGCAAAGAGGTACAAAAGTACAGTGCATATTGTTTGAGAAAGCAGTCTTAGAGTATAAAGGAGTAGCAAAAAGGAGCCTGGTTTCTAAGCCATGCAAAGTTGTTGACTCTCTTCTGTAGATCATGGGAAGATAAATATTTTTTAATGTGTACAGTGATAAGATTTTTGTTTTAGAAAAATGACCCTGTAAAGTATTCACTAGAATAATAAGACTAATGGAAAGAAGTTTGATTGGAGGCTGTTGTAGGAATTGAAGTTGAGTGCTTGAAGGGCACTGGAAAATATAGAGACAAACAGCTTTTAGAGTTATTGTGGAGGTAGAATGGACAGTACTTATAGTCTATCAGATGTCAAAGAAGTGTCAGGTATAACTGATATTTCTAGCTTCAGTAACTGGGTAAATAGCAATGATATTAGTAGAGAAGGAAAGAATGAATGATCTTTGAATAAGAGAATAGTTTAATAAATTATAGTACGTTCCATCCACAGAAATCCTCTGATGATAATGGTGCACCATAAAAATAAACAAGTTTGTATAGTATGGCTCTTCAGCATTAAAAAATATTTTATAAGCACATACATACACAC
>NW_011888828.1:3847144-3848846 GCF_000151845.1 Pteropus vampyrus
GAAGTGTCAGGTATAACTGATATTTCTAGCTTCAGTAACTGGGTAAATAGCAATGATATTAGTAGAGAAGGAAAGAATGAATGATCTTTGAATAAGAGAATAGTTTAATAAATTATAGTACGTTCCATCCACAGAAATCCTCTGATGATAATGGTGCACCATAAAAATAAACAAGTTTGTATAGTATGGCTCTTCAGCATTAAAAAATATTTTATAAGCACATACATACACACACATAATTATGTATATAATGTACAAGATATCATGTTTCTATAAGTTTAGAAAAATATAAGGACAGGAACAAACTGTTAATGGTGGTAGCTTATTCTGAAAAATGGACAGAAAGTTAAGAGCTTTCAATTATTGCTTCATTATAAAAGCGTTGCATTTTTTTTAAACAATGTATATTACTTTTATACTAAAGCACTAAAAAAAAAGAATAAAACATCAAGACAGAATATTACCTGTCAATTGATTGTTTTATGTAGTAGATGTCCATCTTGAAAAACAAATAGCAAGAAAGGGTATTTTGATTCTCTTCAAAATAACACTTTTTTTTCTCTTCCTAACTTTGTTCATAATGTTGTCTGCAGTGAGGATTCTTGTTATTTTTGCCCTTTACTTAAGGCTCTTCTTTACACTCTAGTTCTCTATTGGTGCTTTTTTCATCTTGAGGAACTCAGTGATCTTTGCTTCTGCTGAACTGATAGCATGTGTATTCTTATGTTGTAGTAGTATTTGTATTACTTATCTGTTGCCGCATAATAAATTAATGTTGCAGCTTAAAATAACACCCGTTTTGTGTGTCAGGTGTTTGGGCACAGCGCAGATGGATCATCAACTTAGTTTTGCAAGTCTGCAGTAAAGACCTTAGCCAAGCTGTGTTCCTCTCTGGAGCTTGAGGTCCTCCTCCAATCTCATGTGGTTGCTGGTGGGATTCATTTCTTTTCACTTGTAGGATTGAGGTCCCCATTCTCTTGCTGGCTGTCACCAGAATTTGATCTCAGCTCGTAGAGGCTGCCCTTTGCTCCTTGTCACATGAGTCTCTCACAATGTGGTAGCTTACTTTTACAAGGCTGGCAGAAGAATCTAGTCTGCTAAGGCAGAGCGTATAATGAAACATATCACAGGTGTGAGTATCCAATCACTTTTGCTGTATAAAGCAACCTAATTAAGAATGACATCTCTACTGTATTCTGTTTCCTAGAAGCAAGTCCCAAATTCTGCTCAGGTTAAATGTAGTAGAATGGGCTCATACAAGACCTTGATTTATTGGAGGTCACCATAGAGTGTGTGTCCACCACAGCATTCATATTAGAGTTTAAAGCTGGAAAGGACCTAATAGTATTCTCTTTCTCTCCAACTAGAGTGTAAGGAATGCTCATCTCTAGTGCTTAGTCTCATCTTATGTTGAATAGGTATTTGATAGGCAGATCGATACTCAAAAGGCAGAGGGAATTGTGGAGGAACATGTTAAAAGATCAGAATAAGTACTCAGAAGACTTATTCAGTTACAAAGTGGATAGAATGAATAAGGCTTGATTTTTGGGACATTGGCTGTGAAATAGAGAGCATAAATTAAATCTGGAAATATTATAGAGGAAATCTTGACAATATTTGCTGATTGATTAGGAGCCTGGAGGAAGGTGGTAGAGAAGAGAGAGGACACTAGAATAACTTCGAGGTTGCTTATTTGGGGACT
>NW_011888828.1:3849536-3853705 GCF_000151845.1 Pteropus vampyrus
GCCATTCTGATTGTTCAGTAAAGATGCAAATGAGGATATAACTGCGTAGCTCTGATTGGACAGGGAACGTCTCAGTTCTATTGGTCACATTTTGATCTTAGCATTTCTCTTATAAGGGTTGATTCATTGGGCAGGAGCCAAATGGTTGATTCGTAGTGCAACATTGCCAGTTCACTGCAGCTTTTCTCTGAAGCTCAGAGAGCATGAGAGGCCCCTCTTTAGCAATGACTACTATATTCTCTCTATAAATTTGAGTCCAGTTAGCCACCAGGTGTCCTTCTTAACAGGCACATTCATTCTCAGTTTTGACAGTGTCTATACTCTATATGCTACCTGCCTGTTAGTCACTTAGTAGCTGTCACAGTTATGAGATCAACTCTTGTTGTATCTCAATGGTGTGTTCAAGTAACCCTGTTTCACTTAATGGTCCCAAAGCTCAAGAGTAGTGATATGGAAATTCAGGTACACCAGAGAGAAGTCATAAAGCATACATACGTATATATAGTATATGTAGGGCTTGGTAATATCTGTGGTTTCAAACATCCCCTGGGAGTCTCGGACAGTATCCTTTGTGGATAAGGGGGTCTGCTGTGCATTAGTTTTCTTGTTTTTCTTTACTATTTTTTTTTATTGTTTATCTTTTCTGAAAAATACTTTCAAACTTTGTATGACTTTATATTAAATTTGTGATACTTAGAAGTAGCACATACTTTAAAAAAAATCTACGTGACAGTAATTTTATTATTAAATCTGTTTGCTTTTTATATATTCCTGATATATTTAGGTTAAAATTTATTTCCTTTGTAAATCAAAATTAACAAAGAGGTCCTGAAAAAGAGAGTCTTTATTCAGGTGAAACACTTTACAAACTGGGGAAATACAGCCTCTGGTGGAAACTGAAAGTATGGTCCACCAAGACAAAGAGAAGGTTTACGCAAATCCCCAAGTAGCCCAGTTTAATGCAAATGAGGCTCTCAAATTTATATAATTCTTACTGGTTCAAATCATACAATTCTAATTGGTCAGTATTGTATGCTCTGATTGATCATTATAGAGCAGTTCTAATTGATTGGTATAAATGCAAATAAGGATATAATTGTGTAGTTCTCATTGGATGGGACAGGTCTCAGTCTATAGGTCAAAATACAAAGCCAGGGCTTCCCTATAGTGGCTGACTTAGATGGTGTAAACAAGCAGAGCAGAGTGCAGGAAGCCAAGCATTCAAGCTGAGGTCCTTCCAAGTGTACAGAGTACATGAGGCGCCCCTGTCAGCAAATGGCTGTTAGACTCTTATTATTTATAAAATTTGGGCCCTCAGTTGGCCATGGGGTATCTGTCTCAGCAGATAAATTCCTTCTTGGGGTTCACATCAAATAAACCTTCTTGAGGGCTGCACTTTACTTGTGTCAATGTTTTTCACGTTCCTTTTGTTTTGTTTTCTTCTTTTGAGCTGAATATTTTTGTTACTCAATTTTTATTAGCTTTTTGTTTATACATTATTTTAGATACCTTTAGTAGATCCCTAGAGATTGCAATGTGTATTTTAGATTGTTAACATCTTATATAAATTGGTTCTTTCACCAATTCATGGACAATAAACATTACAACAATAATTCTTTTTGTTTCTCTTGGTTCCAGTGCTATTGTTATGTATTTTAAGATTATGATATTTTTGAATTTTTGAAGTTATAATTGTAAACATTCAGTATTCTTTTACATTTTTTTATACTTACCTTTTCCATTGCTTTGTTTACTTTGTTTCCTTGCATCAACCTAATATTATTTCCTTTCTACTGAAGAACCCCATTTAGTGTGAGTTGTCTAGTGACAAATTCTGTTATGTTTGTCATTAAATGTCCATATTTTGCTTTTGCTTGAAAGGAAAAACTTTTCTTCTTAGGTTCTTTGGTTGGGGGCCTCTGAATCAAACTGATAAAAGACAGATTGGAATGAGAAAAGACAGATTTTTTTATTCATGTATGCTGGAGGGACTTCCAGAAAAATGTGACTCAAGGCAGGGGTTAGGATTTGAGGTATATACCATCTTAATAGGGGAGGGGAAAGGAGAAGGGCACTTATGGGAAAACAAATTACTTTTAGGAAAGATAAATGGATCTGTAGAAGAATAGATGGGAGATACGGATAGTTTAATGACAGTGTTCCTTTTGACAATTTCTTATTCAGGTGTTGACTTCTAGTCTCCAGGTAATTGGAGTCAATCTTCCCTAGTTATGAAACTTTAGTGGAGAGGGTTTATGACAGTTGAATTTTTGTGGGAGACTCTGCTTTTGGGGGCAGAAAGGGGAGTTGAGAAAAATACTTCACAATGGTATATTCTGGATACCTTCACTTTTATTTTTGAGAGACATTTTTTGGATATAGAACTCTTAGCTGTTATTTTTGTTAGCACTTTGAAGAGGGCGTTGCATTCTTATCTGGCTTCCATCAGTCTTATTCTTATTCTTTTGAAGGGAGGAAGGTGTCCTTACCTCTTGCACCCTCTCCTTCCCCATGGCTGCTATTAGGACTTTTTTCCTTTGACAATTTTACTATCATATGACTGGGCGTAGTTTTCTTTTATTGTGCTTGGAGTTTGTAGCATTTCCACATATGGCTCAGAGTGCCCCACCTTTTACAAAAAATGTTGGCCATTATGTCTTCAAGTATAGCTCTTTTCTAATTATCTCTAAATACACTATGCTATTTCTTTACTTCACATATGCTCATATTAGACCTTTTTTTAAAATCATAACCTGTATGTTATTTATTTTGTCACATATTCATCATTATTCTTACCATGCTTCTGTTCAGTTATCATTAACCTGTCTTTCAGTTAAGTAATTCTTCTTTAGCTGAGTTTCATAAGCTGGTAAATCTGTTCCTAATTTCATGTTTGTTTTATTCAGTAGTTCTACAATTTCCAATCTCTACTGAAATTCTTTTTTATAGATTCTGTTGTTCTTAACCATAACTACTACATTTATTTCATTGTTCACATATGAAACTTTACTATCTTGATTTTTTGTGAGTTGGTTTCTATTTGGTTTTCATTCACTTGGTATTGTCTCTTTTTATGCCTGTTAATTTGTGATTTGATGTTGAAAAGTGTTTTATTAAATTGTGGGGGTAGATGTGAGTCTCCAGATGATGATATCTTCCTCTTGAGAGGATTTCCTTTTGATTTCTGATTAGTAGTTAGACTAGGTGCTGCTTATGTTAATTTGGGACTGAGCTGATTGATTCAAAGCTGGAGTTTTTAAAATCTTTGTGAGAATTTGCCCTGTTTTCAATTTGCCTACTCCTAGCATGTAGCCCTTATGAGGTCTTCTGAAAGTGTTGGGTTTTGCTGTGGAACTTCCTGCATTGGTATTTCTGTTTTATTTTTTCTCCCCACCCTGTGAGATTCTTAAAAATTTTTTTAGCTTTTTTGTTTAGTTACTATGAATATAAATCATCATAATGTTGTTTGAGGGTCTGTTTTAGTGTACTTGAGGCCTGGTCTATTTCATAATTCCTAAGATATACCTGGGTTTCTTCAGTAAGCCTGGGTAATCTACTAGTACCCCTCCACCTTGGCAGGTTATAAAATTCAGTTTTTGTCTTTCTAGCTCTGTAAGACTGATCACAGCTCTGTTCACGTTCTCTGTTCTCACATGTGAATAGCAAAAGCTTCAGTGGGAAAAGTCGTGCTTCGTGTCTTCTGTGTGCTTTCCTCTGTAGGGTCTTGGCTCCTTAAATCTTGGCTGCCTTGGAAGCTCTCCAATATCTTCAAAAAGATTAAAACGTAAATTTGCTCAAACATTTTTAGTTGCTTTTGTTGAGTAGCTAGTTTGATAAAAGCTAATCTGCTGTTGCCAGAGGGATAGCTTTTTGCTGTTACATTCTTCAGTTATCTAGTGTGAAGTAACGTGCTACATTGAGTACCGTGTCAGAAAAGTAAATTCTTTCCTTCCCAAATAACAAAATATGCCACCTTTGAGCAGTGAATAATCATATGTTGTTTGTGTATACACATATTTATTTGACAATACCATCTCTTTATAGGTTGCTTAGCCAAACAATGAAGGATCATCTAGTAAGAGTAGCAAATGAAGCCGAATTTATCCTGAGCAGGCAGCGAGCAGAAGATATTCACCGACACGCGGAATTTGAGGTAGGTTAATAAACGC
>NW_011888828.1:3855110-3857412 GCF_000151845.1 Pteropus vampyrus
TAACATTGTTATATACAAGTTAATATGCAAAAAATTTTCTTTTGACTAGTAAGCAGTAGCCAGCTAAGAATATTAATTAGAAATATAGTCTGTTTACAGTTAAGACAAACATAATATTTGGGGTCAAATTCTGTAAGTAATGCACAGATACAATTTGGAACGAAACTATAAAACCTCATTAATAAAAAATAATACATACTACTGGAAAGTCATTCCATATTCTTTGTACACAGGAAAGAGAGAGAGAGAGAAACACAGAGAATCAGTGTTTTATTTTGAAATAATTTGAGATTTTCAGGAAAATTATGAGTAATAAAAGAACTCATTCACCATTCTCCTTGATTCTGTGATTGTTTGTTTCACCACATGTACTAGCCCTCTTTATTTTTCTGAATTTGAGAGTAAGTTGAAGTCATAATTTCCTTTTATCTCTACTTCAGTGAGAATTTCCCGTGCATTCTATTTTAATCTTACACAGTTATCAGATCAGAAAGTTAAAATTAATACAATGTATTATTTAATTTACAGTCCTTATTTATAGTTTCTCTATTGTCCCCGTAATGTCTTTCGTCATCAAAAAGAGAAAATTTTAATGTCATAGCAATGTCAGTTTTTTTCAAATTAACATGTAAATTCAACACATACATTAGCATACCATCATTAGAATAACAGTGGAGTGAATTGTAATTGAAATATCCCCTTAAAAAAATATCCAAACATTAAAAACTTACCATTAGAACAGTAGAATAATTTGGAATTTAACTATTTCCTTTAAAAATATCCAGATATAAAAATCTTCCAAGTAATATATTTGTATATCCAATTATCCAGTTAATATAGGAAAATAAATGCTTTAGTATAGTCCTAAGATTTATGAAAAAAGAATGTTGAGGATGTATAATACTTGCCTTTCCAAAAAAGCAATACTAATTAAAACAATACTATAAAGACAGCATATACAAAAAATCTTCCAGATAGAATAAGTATATAGGGTGAAAGATGACAGAGTAAATATTTCAGAAAAATATTTGGAAAACTGAAAAGTGGAAATGAGGCATATGTGAGAATTTTGTAACCGAGACAGAACACTTTGAAAGTATAAACATAAATATCTATTACTACATATAACATTAAGCTGAGGAAAGATGCCATCGACAGTGTGGAAAGACAATGCTATGTGGAAGGACTGACAAATTAATATATTTAATATGTTAATTCTTATAAGAGAAAAGTAACCCAGCAGACAAGTACTCAGGGATATGAATAGGAATTTCACAAAAGAATGTGACCAGTAACATAAAATGATACTCAAATGCACAAATATTCAAGGAATTAATTCCTTGACTTACACATTAGAGAAATCATGATCCATCACTTCTCTATTCTCAGATTGAGAGGAACTTAAAAAAAAAAAAATGATAATGTACCGCCGAGGGGGCTAGGGAAAATGAGTGGGCAGTGGTACATTTTTAGTGTCACAGAAAGGCGATATGATCATAATGTATTTTAATAATTATATAAGCACACACAAAAGTGCATTTACCCGATAATTCTACTCTGTGAGTTAATCTCTCGGAAATAAAAGTAATAGTATGTAAGAATGGATATACAAAGCTATTTATTGCAGCATTGCATGTCAATTTAACAAAAACAACTAAGGAAAAACAAACATTTCTTTAAAGAACAGGGTATTAATAAGTTACAAAAAAATAAGAGGTCGATTACTTCTTTAAAATTTTTTTTACAAGAGTTTTATTCACATCATTTTAAGCCTCATATTCTGATTCATAATCTACTATGAAAGCTCATACCTTCTTTTCATTTTTTTCCCTCCATCTCCCAGTTTTTAGTTATATTTTAATTTTTATATCGACTAAGTGTATAATTTTCATGTTTTGTAATCACAATAGCGATAGTACTCATGTTTGTAATATATTTAAATGAATTCAGTACCCAACCTCTCTTTTATTAGTCACAGTTTCCTAATTTCCAGGTTCCTTTTTTTGACTCAATTCTTAATTAGCTAGGTTTCATCTTTTTTTTTTTTTTAATCTACAAGGATCTCACGTGATGTAAACTTAAAATTTTTTTCATGTTTAAGAATAATTGCCTGCTGTCCTTACATTTGAATGACACCCTGAGAGATTTTCAAGTCTTGACTGAAGTTCCTTTAGAACTTCATAGATGTTGTTTTGTTGTCTTCTGGCTTTGAAGTAACAACTGTTGCTTTCAGAGAAGTTTGAGGCCAGTCCTGTATTTTTTCTCAACTGACGATTTGCTTGTTCTCTGAGATTTCTTTATT
>NW_011888828.1:3858262-3876529 GCF_000151845.1 Pteropus vampyrus
TTTTCCTTCTCTGAGCTACAGTTTGAATTTTGCAATTTGATTTTTGCCTGATATTGTATAGTCTATCATGAAGAGAGGGGGAGATCTTTGAGATAGGTGAGGAGGCTTCCTTAGCACACTTAAGTTTTTAAGTATTTTCTTCCAAGTTCATTTCATCTTATTAGAAGCTGTGGATAATTCTCATCGGGGAAAAGGTGCTTAGGCTTTTTAATTATTGTCATTTCAGAGAGTAGTTTGGAGTCTGTTTCCTTCTGTCCTGGAAAGTCAGCACTATTTTTCACTTCCTTGCTTCACCAATTTTTGCAGTGTAGATTTTTCCAGCATTTTCAATTAGAAGAAGCAAAGATAACAATATTTAGTTTCTCTCTGTATATGAAGGCAATAGGAAAACTTCTTAACTTACCAGTATTGCTTTGGGCATATGGGGACATGGTTAAGAACTGAGCACTGGTGTACACTTAGTTCTAGTTCTGGTATGTTTATTTTCCCTGTGGCAACCAATTATTTAGTGTTCAGTACTTTATGTTCATGTTCCTTTTGTTGTTTGGTTATTTTTGTTTAATTTTTTTTTCCAGAGTTTTGTGGATTTTTTTGCTAGTTTTTTTTTTTTTTTTTTTTTAAGAATTGAAAGAAGAAAAACAAATTGCTATTTCAGCCTATCAACCTGCCTTGGAATCTGTTTCTTAGTGTCCTTTTCATTTGATTATGGAGAAATTACTTGTAATTTTGGGTTGAGATTGCAGTTCATTCTTTTTATTTGAATTTTTATGTGTTCTTGTTTGTGTGAAGAAGAGAGAATAAGGATAACATGTGTAATTGAAAAGAGGAAAAACACTTTTAAAAGTGTTTTATGCAAGAGATTAAACAGATTTGAAACAAACAGAATACATATTTGCAATTTAGATGAGGTATGATGGTGACTACAGTGGCTAATATTGTATGACTCCTTATTTGTTTCAGAAATTGTTATGGGTGCTTTTTAAGTTTTAACTAATTCTTACAATAAACCTGTGGGTAGTACTGTTACTGTCTGTCATTTTATAAATGATAAAACAGCATAAAGAGGAAATAACCCAGATCTAGGCAGTTTATCTCTTAAACTATAATCTATGCATTTAGTTCACATTTATTAGATTTCAGATCTAGGCAGTTTATCTCTTAATCTATAATCAAATCTAGACAGTTTATCTCTTAATCTGTAATCTATGCAGTTTATCTCTTAATCTATAATCTATGCATTTAGTTCATGTTTATTAGATTTCTATAGAAAGTGTGCATAGTATTTAAGTCTGGCATACACAGCAGCTTTCTTGTGAGCTGTTTAGTTTTATGCTTTATCTAGTACAGTTTTCCCTTTTAATCTTTATCATCTTGCTTTAAGATTTGCAACATTATATAGCAATATTATAAAATATAGTAAAATACATAAATAAAAACAAATTTTTTCCAAAAAATTTATTGTTACTTAAATTTACTGGAGAAAATAGATTTGTTCAACTATTCCACATGAGAGTCACTTTTAGGAGAGTAAACATATATTTTTAAATATTTGCTAGTCTTTTATTTTCACAGAAAAATAATTCCCTTTGTTTATACCACAGAACCGCAATTGATTGAGGTATGTTCATGTTTAATATATTTCTAAGTATATTGCTCTTAAATCTTAAATAATACTCTACAAGAGGAAGCATATTTTTTCCTAGACAGCTTATATTCTAAAGGTTATCTGTATTCAGCCTTGAATTCATGCTGTGCATTCTTTAATAATATATCTCAACTTTATCTACTGCTAGTTACTTCTTCCTGCAAAAAGATGTTGTCATGTATTTAATATACGTTTTGTGGTTGTAAAGTAGCTGACTTGTTTCATTTATTATCAAGGGATTGATGACAGTGTAGATCTGAAATGCACATCTCTTTAGTTCATTGCGTGATTATCACTGAAGTGGGCTGTCCTTGACATCGCCTGCTTTTGATTTATGTAGAGGTTCCTTGAGTGTCATGACATCATTGATTAGGTGTACATCTCAACTTTATTTTTTAATCTTACAGCTGTAAAAAATTATGTTGTGCAAAACATCTGACCCTGTCTTGTAAATATGGTATATGCATAGGTGTACACAATTCATGACAGTCTTTTTGTTATAAAATTTGTCTATCAAAGTTTAGTTTATTTAAACTAATGTGATATAGCTGTAAAACATGTGATCAAGATTATCACATAATTTAACTTTTAGGAATCTATATAAATTAAAATCTACTTTAATAAGAATTTCTTAATGTCCTTTTGGCTGATGTTGCTTTGAATTTCATCTACTATACAGAACTCACTTTTTATTGGCTTCAGTGGAACTGCAAACTAGGTGGTCAGTGAGCTTATTTGAATAAAATCTTTTTAAGAAATAAAGGCCATGAAAACACTCGATTAATACTTAATATAACCATCTACATATTTTTATCTTACATAGATTTAAATATTTTTTCACATTACCAAACAGAATATTTTTCAATAAAATAGTAAACTTTTTTATGCCAGTTAAATACTTTTAAAAAATTTTAGATTAATAAACATTTTTATAGCATTACTTATTTACCTAAGCTCTTGACAAGTATAAAATAGTAAGTCTTTATAACAATCCTTTGAGGTAAATATTGTTATTATCATACTCCTAGTTTGAGAGAGAAGGAAACTTGAAGCACAGGGAAGTTAAATAATTTGTTTTAGGTCATTCAACTAGTATGTGGTGAAGCTAGGTATTAAACTGAAGTCGGATACAAAATTATGACCACTTTGCTATGTGGCCCCTCTAACATCATCTACTAAGTTGTTTAATACATACATATACATGCATACACATACACATACATATGTGTATATGTGTGTGTATATACATACATATATTCATTCATTCATTCATTCATTCATTCATTCATTCATTCATTCATTTCCATGCCACAACAGATCTGTGAAGTATGCAGAGATTGAGAGAATGTGATTTGACTTTGTCACATAGCTAGTCAATTGATTTTGAACCAGAACCCAGGTCTCACAACAATAATCCAGAGTAGTCTCTGTCCTGAAATCTGTAGACCTCATAATATCTTGAGTGTTTCACTGTTGAAATAATATATTATTCAACATATGCTTAGCTGTTGTGAAGGAATGGGAAACATATTGACAGATATAATGTTAAGGACCTAAACTAGCAATTTTAGTGTTAAATATGATGAATTACTTAATTTATCTCTTCAATATTTACATTTTTTCTGATTGATGATTATTTGCTTTTCTTTATTTAAAATAAATGTTTATTTTTCTGTTTATTAAAGTGATACATATTTATTATAGAAAGTTTATGAAATAATGAAAAACATAAATAAAAATCATCTATTATCTAGCTTTAACAACCGTATATCTCCATTGTTTTTCTTTTAACTTTAATTTGAAATAGTTATAGACTTAAAAATGTTGCAATAGTATAGAGGTCCTATATATCATATTATCTTTTTGAAATAAACATACACTTATTTACTCATTCACTGATAGTACCCACTCACCAAATTAGAATTATAAGTATGCTTAAAAAAATCTGATGTTAAAATAATTTATTATGAGCAGTTTACTATTCATGAAATTTTTTGTAAACATGATTGTTATAGCTGTGTGATATTTCCCATTGTAAATATGTAACAATTTCATCATTTTTTATTCTTAGGTAACTAAAATTCTTTATACTTTACTCATAAAAATAAAGCTTGGAAGAATGTCAGTGTTCATAAATCTTCATTTGAATTTTCAACTTTTTAGGTGGGCTAAATTTATATAAGTGAAAATCTGGGATCAGAGTATGAGTGTTTTAGACTAGAGTATCTTAGTACATATTGACATATTTCTTTTAAAAACTTTCATCTTTACTCTTTTCCCATTCATTGCACTATTGCCATAATTGAATAATTTTCAGTTTGATAAATAAAAGCATACTGTTTTAAAGTTTACGTTACTTTTGTTACTAGTGAGCTTAAACACTGCTTCATTATGACTTTTATTTTTTCTAATATCTATTGTCATTACTCATGTAAACAAAGTAAATGTGATTTTCTTACTGATATGTAAAATGGCTTTGTATTTTAAAGGTATTAGCTTTTGTTTTATTTGTTGCAGTATTTTCCCTCAGAATTAACTTTTTATCATACATTTATAGTCATTTTAATTTTAATATAATCCAATTAAAAGATTTTCTTTCATCATTGCATTCATTATATTTAGGTTTTGTAAGTTTTTTTCTTATTTCAATATAATTTAAATATTCTTTATTTTTTTCTAAATTCTTTTATGGATGTAATCTTTAATTTTAATTTTTAAAATATTAGACATTTTTCTTTTTATTATATGAAATGAAGCTCTAATTTGATTTTCTCCCGATGCATTACCCAATTTCTCCAAAATCATCTCTCTTTGGTTTGTGAAGCTTTCTTTATCTTATATATTACAATCTCATGTTGTTAGAGCTTATTTCACATGATTCTGTTGTGCTTCATAGGTTTTTTTTTTCTTATTGTTCATCATACAATCGTTAAGCTAATGCAGCTTTTTTTTGTGGAGTTTTGTGTATTGCTTTTTACTTTTTATTAGGGAAGTTTCAGTATATAAATGTAGAAGGGGTAGTATAATGAAAGCTCATCAACTAGATTAAACAACTGTAACATTTTGTCACATGTGCTTGACTTTTAAATTTTTTGCTGAAGTGTTTTAATGTAAATTATAGACTTTGTAACAACTTAATACTTTAGTATGAATCTCTAAAATGTGAGGGTATTTTCCCATATAATTACATTGTTATGATTTGTAAAAAGTATCTAACAATAATTCATTAAGATCTTTTAATGCTCAGTCTGTATTCCAGTTTCCCCTGTTAGTTGAAAATGTCATTATCAGCTAGTTATTCTGACAGGGATCCCTCAGAAGAAACCCTCTACTTATTATCAGTCACTCTTCATTTTCCCTAGCCCTAGAAAACCATTAATCTGCTTTCTGTCTCTGTAAATTTGGCCATTCTGTCCATTTTATATAACTGGAATCATGGTATCATACAATACAGGGTGTTTTGTGATTGACTTTCTTAACTTAGTATAATGTTTTCACGATTCATTTAAGTTATAGTTTTCTGGGGATGAAAACAACTGCAGCGGTGACGTCTATTCTCTTCTATGAAGTGACACTTTCTGGAATTTAGTTCTTTCATATTTCTTTGCATTCTGTTCTTGTTAGGATTGGAGCAATAGTTTCTTACAAATTTTGTGCATTAACAATACAAAATGTTTATAGGAAAAACTCTCCCTTGTAACCTTTTTCCAGGGGAATCAGCATTATCAGTCCCCGTCCTCCCCCGCACCTCCGCAGAGATAAAGTATACAGGAAATACAAATATGTCATGTGTGTTTTTACATCGATTGATGTATAGCATAAACATTGTTTAACACCTTGTTGTTTTTTTTTTTGTTTTTTGTTTTGTTTTTTTTTACTTAAAGCTGTTTCTTAGTGTTGTCAGTGTACACTGAGCTTCTTCACTTTCTTTTATTGCTTTACATAGTGATCTATTGTATTTATTCTTATGGTATGAAGAATACTGCAGTTTATAATTTCGTACTCTGCATTTTGGTACGTATTTCTGCATGTGGCTACTGATTTTTCTATTTTACTTTTGTCATCATCTGTTATTGTTATATAGTTTTCATTACAGAATCTATAGAAATAATACTCTGTTAATAAATTTTTTTAAGATTCTCTTATATGGATAAATCCTACCAGGGTGAGGATTCTTTTTTAATATAGCCTATCTAACTATTTGAAGGGTTTCTATAATTGCTTATAAATGATATCGATTTTTTGTCGTTGTTAAATACTAATGTCATTAAATAGATCAGCATTTATTTTTCAGAGAGCCAAATCTTGGGCTTATTTACTGATTGCTTAAGTTAATTCTTTTCTAATGCATTTACATCTTTTAGTAACTATATATTTCTTTCCCTTTTATACGTTTTGCTCTTTTCTCCTTTTTTCTTGTTTATTTGAATGCTTTGTTTTACTCCTTTTTAGGTAATGAAAACAAATATATTCAGGATCTGAATATTATTCTAAGGACAACAGAGATATCATCCTTTTTTTTTTTTTTACATGACATTCTCATTTACGGGTTGTCCTTTATTGTTTGTTCAAGTTTTGCTATTTGAATTTCACTGCACTATGTGCAGATAATATGGTATGTAGAATTTCTAACTTTAAAATTTATCGAGGGCTTCTAATTGGCCTAATTCAATATTAAGATTATATTTACAGGCTTTTTATATGTTAAAGAAAGTGAAACAACTCTCCCATAACATTCTGATCTGTAATCATAGTAAAATTCCCAGTGGGGATTTTTAAAGGACTCAGAGAAATCATCATTAGTCCCATAAAATGTTCAGTAAGGCATGATTAGCTCTATGAAAATTAAATGTGGAGAGCGTTTTAGGAATTAGGTAGCAGAACACACATAACAGATTTTTTTAGATTTCTGAAGAGGATAATTTTCTGGAGTTTGAAAATATCAGATAATCTCAAAACAATAGATTTATAAATTCATTATTATAGACATTTATATGACTAAAGTAACAAATATTAAAACTGAAAATAATATAAAAAAATTGGGATGAAATATGAGGTGTTAATATATATATATAAATACTTTTAAAATATAAATTTGAGAATATCAGGAGTCTATTAGATAAGTGGGGTAAAGATGGAGACTAAAAAGAATACCACTTGTCAGTAATGAAAAAGTAGAAATCAAAATGGCAAAACTATTAAAATTCTTTTTATACCTGGTATGTTATTAAGGTATTAGGCAAATTGAATGGATATATTCCATGTAACATAATAACTGGAGCAAGGTTCTTTTTGCTAGCTCTTTGAAATGAGGCCTATATTTGTCTCAATTTTTATTTAGAATTTTTAATGTAAATAATTTAGAAGAAAATAATTATATATTTGAAATTGTCAGTTACTATGATAATTATGACAGAAAAATATTGGAAAATGTCTCAGTGTCCATCATGAATAGGTAAGTAAATAATGGTGCATGTGCACTGAATGGAGCCTTGAGAAGTCATTGTAATACCTGTTATTTAGCTTTGAAAATATAGCATTTAAAATTATGCCTCGTGGTTATAACTAATATATTAATATTGTCAAAATTTAGACTGTAATTGGAGAAGTCTTGTTCTTCTCGTATTTTTTTTTTTACTAATTTCCATTTAAAAATAAAAATAATGGGTTTTTAAAAAATGATAACTAAAATTTAGAAATAAGGAGAGATTACATAGTATAGTTCATTCAGAAAGATATTCCGAATCTGAATTACTTATTACTTGTCCATGCTCAGTTTCCTATTTGTCATAGGCACAGTAATTCTTCCAGCCTTCCAGACTTTAAAACTTGATAGTCACAACACCCCCCAAAACTGCCCCCGCCCCCAAAAAGATAATTATACTTTGTCAAAATTAACAATGTTTGGGATTCAGGAGGCATTATGAAGAAAGAAGAGACAGCCCACACAATGTAAGAATATATCTGCAAATCTTAAATCTGATAACGTCTGCTATCTAGAATGTATAAAGAACTTTTACAGCTCAAAAATAGAGACACTCTCCCTCCTCTGGCCATCAGGCAACCTGGAAGTTGTACTTGCCATGCTGTTTCCCTTCTCCCAGGATGCCTCATACTCTTCTTTTCCAACCTGGAACTAGCAGAATTGTTCTCGCAAAGAATAGTGGTGAGAAGGGCTGTTCTGCCATCTACGAGATAGTGACCAGAGAATACACCATCAGCATTCACAAGCACATCCATAGAGTGGGCTACAAGAAGTAAGGCCCTTGGATACTCAGAGAGATCCAGAAGTTTGCCATGAAGAAGATGGGAACTCCTGATGTGTGCATGGACATGAGGCTTGACAAAGCTGTCTGGGCCAATGGAATAAGGAATGTCTCAGACTATATCAGTGCATTGTCCAGAAGACCTAATAAGGTAGAAGAATCACCAAACAAGTTCTATATATTGGTTACCTATGTACCTGTCACCACACCACTTTCAGAAATCTGTAGACAGTATGGATGAGAACTCACTTCTGAATGTCAAATTGTTATAAAACTGCAAGCAAACAAACAAACAAACACAATTTAAAAGTAGGCAGAGGATTTGAAGAGAGATTTCTCTGAGGCCTTTATATATATGGACAATAAACACTTGAAAGATGCTCAACATCACTATTCATTAAGGAAAAGCAAATCAAATCCACAATGAGATAGCACTTCATACCCAAAAAGCAAGCTAATAATGAGTTTGTGGAGATGTAATGAAATTAGAACCCTTATATGCTAATGGTGGGGATGTAAAATGGTGCAGCCACTTTGGAAAAGTTTGGCAGTTCTTCAAATGGTTAAACATAGAAATATCATGTGACCCAGTAATTCCACTCTTAGGTTTATACCCAAGAGAATTGAAACCATATGTCCACACAAAATCTTGTACGTGAATGTTTATAGGAGCGTTATTCATAGTAGTCAATGGATGAATGGATAAACAAAATGTAGGATATCCATACAATGCAATATTATTCATCCATATATGTGTGTTTGTATATATGTATACAAGTATAATTTGTGTTTATGTTTACATATATGTATATATTTAAATTCTAAGAGTTGAAATAAGTTGTAGAATACTTGTGTCAGAGATCTGTTATACAGACATAAACTTCTCCAACTAGTATTCTTTTTAATAGGAATTATTCATAGTATATTCATGTAGTCTCAACAGTGCTTTTTAATTGGTTTCTCTAGTTAAAAATGCTATTGCCTATTTTATATATCATCATAATAATCAGAATAATGATGAATCTGTGTTAAATTTTAAAAATATTTTGTTGCTAGGCTAACACTACTATTCTCAACTTGTAGGGTTTTGGGGATCATATATATTTATGTTCTTCGAATCTAGGCTTATGATTATCAATGGATACTGAAAATTTTTTGATACTTTTCAATGACTTTCCGGATTCATTGTAATCTTATTTGGCAGCCAGCTTCTCTTCATGATTTCACTTCGGTAATTAAATTTAGCATTTTCAGCTGCTAAGAAATTTGTTGACCTTTTCTGTTCACCTGTGTTTCTTCACATGTAAAATGTAAGACATCTACATAGTTTTAATTCTTTTAAAATGCTACTTTATAGACTGGGTTTGGCAGATATATACTGTGAATGGTTTGCTTTATTATTTAATCCTACATATGAATCTAAAGTATTAATCTATGTTAATCTAAATATAAATCTGACATATCAGGTATATGATTGACCTTAGTGACTTTCTTTTAGTGATTTATAGGGGATTTAGATTTTTTTCCTTAGGATTTCAGACTAGATTATTTGTAATGATGTATAGTATCAGACACCTATATTCTAAGTGTAGGTGTAAGCAGTTATACAGAACTATGTTGGGCTAATTTTGATAAGATTTAATGAATATTTTGGTTATAGCAGAATAATATAAAACAGAAGAAATAAATCTTACATCTGTTAAGGACAAAAGTTCTTAAGAACCTTGACTCAGTTGTATTTATATGAGGGAGATTTTTCGATACAGGTAGTTGTTTTTTTTTGTTTGTTTGCTTTTTTGAGAAGTTGTTTACTGATACCACTGAGCCACATGTCTGTCTTCAGCAGACATCATGCTTATAATTCAGTGCCCATTGTCCATTACTACAGAAAGCACTTTTCATAAGTACTATAATTCTTTGTAATAAATTACGGGAATCTACCTACAGCTTGCTATTTTTAGATGTCTCAATGGTCAATTTTTAAAATATTAATGAGTTTATATATGAACAGCCAATAAAAGTCCTGGTATAATCTTAACTGTGGACTTATTTAAAATTATAATATATAAGCTGTTAATATTTCAAGTCCTTTATTGAGAATTTGATTTTACCAATGGATGTATGGCGTGTGGTTGATTAGGCAATTAAAAAATACCTATTAGTGTAAGTCTCCAAATTTATTGTTCTGTTTTATTCTTTGCTGTATATTACATTGTTAAGTACAATTCACTGATGTACTAAATTAACATGGCATCAAATAGAAGAACGGTAACAATACAAATGTTTTTGTTTTAACTTTTAGTCATCTTTCATTGCCCCTTGATTACAATGGAGTATTTGACCATGGAATATAATTCAGTTGATGAAAAGTTTTAATTTGAGAATGAAAAATTACACATAAATGGAGATGGAGAGTTAAAAAATTATTTAAAATACGTGTTCCTGAAATTAAAATGGAATTGCAAATGGCTCTGAGTAGCCAAAACAATTTTGAAAGAAAAAAAACAGAAACAAAAACAAAATTGGGGGACTCACAGTTCCTGATTTCAAAATTTACTACAAAGGTATAATAATCGTACTGGCCTGGCACAATTCTGGACATTATACCAAAGGGATAGAATTGAGAGTCCAGAAATAAACCTATACATCAATGGCCAATTAATTTTTGACAGTGACAAGATATTTCAATGAGGAAAGAATAGTTTCTTCAACAAATGGTGCTGAGACACCTGGATACTCACATGCAAAGGAATAAAGTTGACCCATACGTTATATACAAACATTAACTTGAAATGGATCAAAGACCTAATTATAAGAGCTCAACCATAAACTCTTAGAAGAAAATATAGTCGTAAATCTATGACTTAAGATGTGGAAATGGATTTTTAGATATGACACCAAAAGTACAAGCAAAAAAAAAAAAACCACGTAATTAGATATCATCAAAATTAGAAAATGTTCATTTTCTAATTAAGAAAGTGGAAAGATAATCTACAGAATGAGAGGAACTATTTGCAAATCGGTGTTTCAAAGAGTTTGTTATGCAGAATAAGTTGAGAATTCTTTGAATAACAAAAGACAACTGAAATGAAAAACTGCAAAGAACAGTTTTTCTCCAAAAACAAAAAACAAAAACAAAACAAATGGCCAACAAACACTTGAAAAGATGCTCAACAGCTTTAAGGAAATGCAAATCAAAATCACAGTGTGAAACCCTTTGCCCCTGCTATGATGGCTAAAATAAAAATGATAGGTAATGACTATGTTGGTACAGATGCAGAGATGTTGGAAACCTCATACCATTAGTGGAATGTGAAATGGAAACAGTTTAGCAGTTCCTCTAAAAATTTAAAAGAATTACCATATGACCTAGCAGTTCCACTTTTAGTTATATGCCCAAAAGAACTTAAAATAGTTACTGAAAACAAGTACATGTGCATTCGTGTATGGTTTTTCAAATGTGTCATCTTCACTGGGCTGAGGGATAACTAGATAGCTGGTAATATGTTATTGCTGGATGTGTCTGTGAGGGGCGTCTCTAGAAGAGATTAGCATTTGAACAAATGGATCGAATAAGGAAGATCACCGTTATTAATGAAAGTGGTCATCATCTAATCCATGATGGCCTGAGTAGGACAGAAAGGCAGAGGAGGGACAAATTTACTGTCTCCGTTCGATCTGAGACTTCTGTCTTTTCCTTCCCTTGGACATTGGTACCCCTGGTTCTCAGGTTTTTGCAATCACACTGGAACTTGCATCAGAGGCCTCTCAATTGTAAGACTGAAGTACATTACTGGCTTTTCTGGTTCTCCAGCTTTCACGTGGCAGATCGTGGGACTTCTTGACCTGTGAACCAATCTCTTTAATAAATCTCCTCTTATATATATTTCTGTATATCTTATTTTCTGTTTCTCTTGCTAATCCTGACTAACACAGTGCATGTTTGGCTATTCACAATAGCCAAAAAGTGGAATGGTCAATGGTGTGGATGAATGGATATAAACAAATTTAATATATGTGCACAGTGGAATATTAAGCAGCCATAAAAAGGAATCAAGTTCTAATACATGCTGCAATGTAGATGAATCTCAAAACTTTATGCTAAGTGGGAGAAACCGGACACAAAAAATATATAAATTATTTATATTAAATACCCAGAGTAGGTAAACTTATTGAGACAGAATGCAGATTGGTGGTTGCCATTGGCAGGGGAATGGGGGAAACTGCTTAACGGGTAAAGGGTTGACTTTGGTGCAACAGAAATGTTTTGGAACTAGGTGAATCTGGTGGTTGTACAACATCGTTAATCTACTTAATGCCACTGAATTCTGCACTTTTAATTTTATGTAAATTTTATCTTAAAAAAATTTTTTTTTTTTTAAATATCTTTTGAGTTTTCGGAGTTGCTGAGTATGTTCAGTATTGCAAAAGACTTAAAATAGTTTATTTAACCTGAGCCTCTAGATCCTATCCTCTTGGTTTAGGAAATTAGGTGAAAAAACATGTTGAAGGGAAAATTGAGAAGTATAATTTGGACCATGTTGAGAGTTGGCTTTTAGGGTACCGCAGATAGACATATCTGTTGGCAATTTGGAAATATAGATTTAGTGCCTAGATAAGGTTTATCTTGATAAGAGAATTTTAGCTGCTAGGTAGTAGTTGAAGTTTCACTCTGCTTGAGCCACAGGTAGAGTACAGAGGATAAAAGGTAGTATCAAGGTATCTTAACAAGCGAGTATTACTGAATTCTTTGCCTAGTACTCAAACTAATTCATTTACCATTCCATTTATGCTCTTAAACTTTATTAGATGTTTAGTAACTTCCAATCATCCTACTGAGTTTCTCTGGAAGGCTCGATACCATACTCCAAATAAATATGTCATTCATACTTTTTCCTCTCTCCTCAAAAGCAAATCCCCTTCTTTACCCATATTGTAACCTGAAGTCCTTAACTAATATTTAGTGCAAAAGTAGATCTCATCAGATTTGAATGAACACTGAATCTGTCTATCATTAAACTAATCAACATATTGTGGTCTGTTTTGCCCTCCCATTAGAGAGCTCCATCTCCTCAGTGACCAATTTGATTGCCTATTTTTTTTTTGAATTAAGTTTATTGGGGTAACATTGGTTAATACAATTGTATAGTTTTCAGGTGTACATTATCATTTGACATTCTATTGTGTGTTTACCACCCAAAGTCCAGTTTCCTTCACCTACCATATATTTGATCCCCTTCACCTACTTCACCCTCCCCCTAAACCCTATATTTGCCCCCCTTTACCCCGTCTACCTCTCCCCTCCTCTCCCACCCCACTAGTCTATAGTCCTCTGGTAACTACTAGTCTGTAGTCCAGTCCATGAGTCACTGTTTGTTTGTCCTGCTCATTTTTTGCTTTTAGGTTTATATCCCACATATAAGTGGTATCATGTGATTTTCAACTTTTTCTGTCTGTCTTATTTCACTTAGCATGATTATCTCAAGTTCCATCTCTGTTGTCGCCAAGTGGCAGTGTTTCATCTCTGATTGGCTATTTTTTGGAGCCCTTCCACAGTCTCACTTCTCAAGACTTTGCTTACTCACTTTTATCTTCTCTTTCGTGAATCAGTCTTCCTTTTCTTGCGGGAAAGCACAGGATCACGTTATAATATCTTTCATCTTTAAATAAAAAATCTTGATTACACTTTCCTCTGTCCTATTTTTCTATCATTCTAACGATCAGTTTTTAAATTAGTTTTCTACATACATTACCTCTCTTTCCTCTGAGCTTCCTCATGGCATTTTGGCTTCATGGCAATCAGGCTTCTAACACCTTCACCACTACTCCCCCTCGAAACTTCTTGAAATTACCTGTGGGCTTAATATAACCAAAAGTTCAGTATTCACCTGTCTTTGTTTTCATTTTAATAAAGCTCATCTCAATATTTAATGCTTTCCTGTCTTCTGTCTTGACTTATCACAATGCTATTCTGTCTTATCACTTCTTAATTCTTTTTGTAGTTTCCATTTATTGCACATCCACAGTGCCTGGCACCTCACCTTACTCATAATAGGTGCTCAGTAAATAATTGTTCAATAAATGAATGCAAATAGCCTACACATTTGGTTTCTTTTTCTTGTATCATTTTCTGATTAAAAGTGGGAAAGCTGGGCCTCTCTGGAAATACAAAGGATTAAATTAAGTGAGAAAAGCCATGGCAGATCTATTTTATTCCCTATGACCAGCAAGAGTAGCATCTCAAATTACCATAATTGATAAAAACTTTTCAAATTACAGCTTTGGGATCCTTAGTCCAAAAACTACTGATTGTGTCTGAAATGAAGGAATAGGCAGTTTAAACTATAAAATACAGGTTAGCCTACCTTACATTAAAAAATTTCAAAGAGCATTATTGGCTACATTCTTTGAATTTCTCTCTGATATTTAAGGATACCCTAAATTTGAAACCATGACAGTGT
The DNA here is from genome assembly GCF_000151845.1 of Pteropus vampyrus. Taxonomy (NCBI): domain Eukaryota; kingdom Metazoa; phylum Chordata; class Mammalia; order Chiroptera; family Pteropodidae; genus Pteropus; species Pteropus vampyrus. The sequence goes on from NW_011888828.1 coordinate 3,872,635, forward strand.
CATACATAGCAGGAGTTTGGGGTTAGAAAACATGTTCAGATAGTAGGCTCTACAATTTATCTGTTGGAAAATCTTGGGAAAAATTTATTGAACCCTCTTAGTTTAGTTTAAAATTTTGTATGAGTTAAAACACATTGTAGACTGTATTAGTTATTGTAATGATTATCATTATTTTGTGACTGGTATTGTAGAATTTAAAGGTCATGAATAGACAAATGAGCATCTTCATTTGAGAAATTTAAATTAAAGCCTTTCAGAGGAAAGATGTTTATTAACTATTTGAATTTGGGTTAGTTTATGTTCTGAATAATCTTGCTATTAAGAAACAGGATTTCTGATACTATTGCCCTTTGTTCTTAGGTAAGTTTTGTTTATTTCTTTTATAAACTGCTGGTTTAGAATACAGATGGAAATACATTTTCTTTGAAGAATTATTTTTTAATTTATAAAAAATTCTTTTTTGCAAATGAATTTACTAGTATTTTCTAAAATATGTTTTACTAAAGCTGTTCAAGGATGAAATAGTTGAAATAGTATTTGTAAGATCTTAAGTAGCATTTAATTGTATTTTTTCTTAAGCTCAAACTATTATATACAATTATGTAAAACAAATTGAAACCAGGTAATTTATCAATTCTGCTATACATTGATGCTGTTTTCTTTATTTTAAAAATAATTGTTTTTATTTAAACCTTGGAACCCATTTCAGCTGACTTTATAATATAACTGCAGGTCATATGTTTCATGATTTCTTCATCAAAGCATGAAGAAGTGAATTATTGAAAAGATAAAAATAAATTTGTTTGCTTTCTGTCAGAGTTCATAACCACAGTCAACCTTGATAGAAGACCAGAATGATTTAGACAAGTTTGCTTTGGAGATTCATAACATATGCTTGCTGGACAGAATTGAGTTATCTCTGCTCTGGAGAGTAAGTTATTGTAGCAGGAGCTGACAGAGATGAAGATAACTGAGGGAAATTCAATTACCTTTTAGTGTTTTCTTTCTAATAGGATTCTTAATGTGAAAAAGATCCTTAGATGATGCTCCCCTGTTACTTGTGAGATCTGCTTTGATTCCTGTTTCCAGAATACCATGAACTTTTAGTTCCAGGCCTTCATTAAGTATGAATTAGCCAGCTTACAATTGAGTAGTTTTGATTGAAAGGTCTTATTTTTACTTGATGTCATTGGGTATCTTTATAATTATTGACTGCCTTTTGGTTTTTCTTCACCAAGTATAAATTATTTTGTATGACCTTATTATTTAATATGTTGAGACTTTTCTTTCCCTCTTGAGTGATCTCTCTGGAAGTATGTTGTAGCTTCTCAGTGTTGATATATTTATATTTCTTTAATTAGAATATACTGAAGTTGGGTAACCATGTTGAAATGCTGTTATATTATTTTTCCCTTCTAAGCCTTTTATTAGTTTTATTAATAGTGGCAAAATTGTAGAAAGGTTGGAAATGTACTCTTTATTCTAGATTCCTACCGTCCTTGGTAAAAATCTGGAGGTTCTGGGTTTTTTTAAAATTTAAAACATAGAATATTCTGTTAGTTTCATAAATACAGTATAGTGATTAGACATTGACATACCTTATGAAGTGATCACCCTGATAAGTCTGGTACCCATCTGACAAGTTTCTGATACTGTTCAAGAAGATTTGGAGGAATAACTCAAAGTCTATGCCAAAATTGCCTTTCATTTTTCAATTTTTAAAACTTCTGTCAAATTTTTATTAATGTAGTACATGATACATCACTTAATATGACTTCATCTTGTTTTATGTAACCAATAATATTGCAATTATTATATTACTCTCTTGCAGCAAGCCATTTTCACAATATAGACTCAATTCTATAAATTAAGTCAATACTGAAATGTTAGTCTATGAACGTGACTAAGTATTTCATGAAAGTTTTGTCATTATCAGTGGTAAAATAAATTGCGTATAATAATTTTCATGGATCAGTGCCATTTTAACATATCAACTCACTAAAAGTTATACTCTCACTTTAAGCAGTCAAATGTAATATAAATTCATTGATTTTTATGCTGCCATTTGAACTTGATTTGTGATCAATTTGGCTATAGTTGTTTAAGAGCTATAAGCATATGAAATGCATCTACATATCTTTAGGTAACCCTAAATCTTTTTTAAATCGATTTGTTTAGATTATTATGGAAATAAAAGCAACAAAAAATTCCTAGAATGTTAACTTGAGAAACTCTGAATTAAGAACAAATTTTGTGCTCTTTTATTTTTCAATTCAAAAAATTTTAAGCTACAAAATACATGTGGCCAAAAAAAAAAAAAAAACGTAAAAAAAAGAAGAACAAAATATAGAATAGTGCAAAGTAAAAAGAGAACATTGTCCAGTATCTTTCCCTCTACCACGCTTCCTAAGATAATAGTTTGGTACATAATTTTCTATTAAGAGTGTACACTTTATATTTGTATGTATGTATACATTTCACACAATACATTTTAAAACAAAAATAGAATTATGTAAATTTTCTGTATTTTGACTCACTAGTTATTACATTTTTGTTTGGCTATTGACCATGAGAAATTCATACAAATATAACCATAAAATTTTACTTGTAGAAGTTTTTAGAAGTTTACAGATTCTGTCTTGAGAGAAGGTGTGTGTGATGTGCTCACATTGCTGCTTTTATAGTAGTCAGGTAGGGAAATAGAGGCTAAACTTTTACTGCCATTTCTTTTTGTTATTTATAGATATTACATTTTCAAATGCTGGATTCTATTCTTGGATGCCCCATGAAAATTACTTGTATCCATTAAAAATGTTTTGAAATTATTTGTGTCTTTTTGAGGGAAACAAACCTTAGATATTGACTCCTTTATAAAAGGACATATTTCTTGTTTTAATTTCAATATCTAGTATAGATTTAGAACACAGGAAGTTCTCAATGAAGTATTAATAAATGAAAGTATCAAGTAATACAAGATAGAATGTAGGATTAATGAAGATTTTCATACCCTGCTAACAGAAATTTGAGGATTCAATCTTTTTATGAGATCCTGGATTCTTTTAGATTAAGAACATGTTCTATTCATATCCTAGTGGGAACATAAGGAAAAATTTGTAATCATTGAGTTCTCTTGTATTGCTTATTAGATTGCTAGTTTTTCTCACCCCTCGTCTTTAATGAGATATGATGGACAACTAAAGATGCTCAGTCAAGCATATTAACATATCCATCACCTCACATCGTTGCCATTTTTTGTGTGTGGTGAAAACACTTGAAATCTGTTTTTAGCAAATTTCAAGTATTTAACACGTTCTTATTAACTATAGTCACAATGTGTATATTTTATATTCAGAACTCATAACTAAAATATCATATCCTTTGGTCAGTATCTTCCATTTCTCCCGCTTGCTAGCCTCTGGTTACCACCATTCTACTTTCTTACTATGAATTTGACTTTTTTTGTTTTTAGACTCCACATGCAAGTGAAATCATGTAATATTTGCCTTTCCGTGTCCAGCTTATTTTACTTTGCATAGTTTTCTCTAGGTTCATCCACGTTGTTGCAAATGGCAAGATTTCTTTCCTCTTTTTGTTAAGGCTGAATAATATTTCATTTTGTGTGTGTGAGTGTTTTGCTTTGTTTTTCCATTCATCTGCCTACGGATATTTAGGCTGTTTCCATATTTTTGCTATTTTGAGTAATGCTGCAATGGGAGTGCAGATATCTCTTTGAGATAGCAATCTTATTTCCTTTGGATATAAAGAAGTGGAATTGCTGGATTATGTGGTACTCATATTTTTAATTTTTTTGAAGAATCTGCATACCGTTTTCCATAGTGGCTGAACTGATTTACGTTCCCATCAACAGTTTGTAAGGGTTTCCTGTTCTCCACAT
>NW_011888828.1:3876579-3882052 GCF_000151845.1 Pteropus vampyrus
ATTCATACAAATATAACCATAAAATTTTACTTGTAGAAGTTTTTAGAAGTTTACAGATTCTGTCTTGAGAGAAGGTGTGTGTGATGTGCTCACATTGCTGCTTTTATAGTAGTCAGGTAGGGAAATAGAGGCTAAACTTTTACTGCCATTTCTTTTTGTTATTTATAGATATTACATTTTCAAATGCTGGATTCTATTCTTGGATGCCCCATGAAAATTACTTGTATCCATTAAAAATGTTTTGAAATTATTTGTGTCTTTTTGAGGGAAACAAACCTTAGATATTGACTCCTTTATAAAAGGACATATTTCTTGTTTTAATTTCAATATCTAGTATAGATTTAGAACACAGGAAGTTCTCAATGAAGTATTAATAAATGAAAGTATCAAGTAATACAAGATAGAATGTAGGATTAATGAAGATTTTCATACCCTGCTAACAGAAATTTGAGGATTCAATCTTTTTATGAGATCCTGGATTCTTTTAGATTAAGAACATGTTCTATTCATATCCTAGTGGGAACATAAGGAAAAATTTGTAATCATTGAGTTCTCTTGTATTGCTTATTAGATTGCTAGTTTTTCTCACCCCTCGTCTTTAATGAGATATGATGGACAACTAAAGATGCTCAGTCAAGCATATTAACATATCCATCACCTCACATCGTTGCCATTTTTTGTGTGTGGTGAAAACACTTGAAATCTGTTTTTAGCAAATTTCAAGTATTTAACACGTTCTTATTAACTATAGTCACAATGTGTATATTTTATATTCAGAACTCATAACTAAAATATCATATCCTTTGGTCAGTATCTTCCATTTCTCCCGCTTGCTAGCCTCTGGTTACCACCATTCTACTTTCTTACTATGAATTTGACTTTTTTTGTTTTTAGACTCCACATGCAAGTGAAATCATGTAATATTTGCCTTTCCGTGTCCAGCTTATTTTACTTTGCATAGTTTTCTCTAGGTTCATCCACGTTGTTGCAAATGGCAAGATTTCTTTCCTCTTTTTGTTAAGGCTGAATAATATTTCATTTTGTGTGTGTGAGTGTTTTGCTTTGTTTTTCCATTCATCTGCCTACGGATATTTAGGCTGTTTCCATATTTTTGCTATTTTGAGTAATGCTGCAATGGGAGTGCAGATATCTCTTTGAGATAGCAATCTTATTTCCTTTGGATATAAAGAAGTGGAATTGCTGGATTATGTGGTACTCATATTTTTAATTTTTTTGAAGAATCTGCATACCGTTTTCCATAGTGGCTGAACTGATTTACGTTCCCATCAACAGTTTGTAAGGGTTTCCTGTTCTCCACATTCTCCCCAGCATTTGGTATCTCTTGTCTTTATAGTGATAGCCATTCTAACAGGTGTTAGGTGATATCTCATTGTGGTTTTGATTTCCATTTCACTGTTGATGAGTGATGTCTAGCATCTTTTGATGTACCTGTTGGCCATTTGTATATCTTCTGTTGAAAATTATATATTAAGGTCTTTTTCCTATTTTTTTTTCCCATTTGTTATAAATTGTATGATTATCTTACAAATCTTGGATATTAACCCCTTACCAGGTATATGGTTTGCAAATATTTTCTCCCATTCTGTAGGTTCTTTACATTTTATTGATTGTTTCATTGTAGAAGCATTTTAGTTTGACATGGTTCCATTTGTTTATTTTTGCTTTTGTTGCTTGTGCTTTTGGTGTCAAATCCAAATATCATTGCCAAGACCAGTATCATAGAACTTTTCCCCTATGTTTTCTTCTAGGAGTTTTATGGTTTTAGGTCTTGTGTATAAGTCTTTAATCCAATTTGAGTTGATTTTTGTGTATAGTATGAGAGTCCTATTTTATTCTTTTGCATGTGGATATGCAATTTGTCACTGTTTTTTTTTTTTTAAATTAGCATTTAATGATGTATGAAGTCAATTTAAATCTCTGATAATTATTTGATAAACTTATAGTACGGTGGTTGAGTTACAGATCTTGTACAATAGTTACATTTTCCAAAGGCTAAGAGTTGCTTTCTTACAGGATGAGTAAAAAGCCTCTGAATATCCTATAATTCACTTTCTCCTCCATTGCTGAACAAGTCTTTATCTGTAGCTTTTATTTTATGACATTTAAGAGCATTGATTCAAAATATTTAATTACATAATTACACTGTAAAGCTATTTTAACAATCTTCAGCATATAATGGTGAACATAGATTTGGAATTTATTAAAACAAGGATCCAGTCCTTGGTTCTATCACTAACTATGTAATATTGGACAGAATACTTATTTATTTTTTTATAACATCAGAGTCCTTAAAGGTCATTAAGTCGAGCTCCAGTTCTGGAGCTTATGATTAGTCTAGCCCCAAAAGGGTAGTAAATAGCAGTGTTGGTCATTAGAGTATCACCTACATAATAATTAAAATTTTTTTTCATTCACTCTTACAGAAGATTTTTGAAACTAAACTTTAAACATGTTCTTGCTGTTTAGTTTGCTTTCTTCTACTTACTTTCCATATTTGTTCCTATATGAATGTAAAATTGGTAGACTAGAAAATAAGACTGAGCTATTTAAAGATTAGCTGAATGACAAACCTTTTTTTAAATCTTTGTCCAGTCTTATAGTCTCATCACTGAATTGAATTCCTCATTTTATCTTTTACTTAGTGGTTGAAATAAAGTTGTAAGTGAAATATTATTTTACTGTTTTTTTCTAACTTTTAAAGGAAACTTGTAATTATGACAGTGCAAAGTATTTTTAGGTGAAATTCCCATTTTTGCTTTCCTATTTGTTGTCTTCACTCTTCTTCCTCTTTTTATTTAATGCTTCCTTATTTTTTCCTTTATAGTTCTTGCTCATATTTGACCATTTCTTCTTAAAAAGTAAGAGAGTAGTCTATAGCCATGCCACCCAGAACAGGCCCAATCTCGTCTGATCTCGGAAGCTAAGCAGGGTCTGGCCTGGTTAGTACTTGGATGGGAGACCACCTAATAATACCACGTGCTGTAGGCATAAAAAATAAAGAAAAAAAGAAAAAAGAGTAATGATCAAGTTAAAGGTAACTTTTTCGAAGCTAAAAATGAAACCATTCTGTTTTCCATGATGGTTCTGTATTGGTGATTAATGCACCCCATTGTCTTGTCACATTCTTTTCTTGATGTATCCTTTGTATAATCAGTTGTCATTTTGTGAGTTGGTTTAATAATAGACCTTGAGTCATCATAGCTTAAAAGCAAAGTATTAGAATGGTAGTTCTCATCGTAGCTTTGGTATTTATTTTTAAGCATATTATGATTTCGGATGTCCTTCTTAACTTCTTTACATATATTTCTCCATCTACAGGGCAGGAACTGAAATGATAAGCTTGACAACATAGTTTTTTAAATTGTGTATTTTCTGTCATTGTTATTTTCTTTACCTGAGATAAAAATGATGTAATAATCATGAAAGTGATAAAATACTAGCATAGTTATGTAAAGGAGCCTTCTAGTGCTTTTTAATGTCCAAATCACTATAGTTTTGAGCACCCAGTGAATGAGACCACATCATTATTGTGATGCAGTTTAGCATAACTCCGACTTTCCCATCTTGGCTCTATCATTTACTAGCTATGTGAGCTAAGACACCATTGTGTGTTGCATACCATTGAGTTAGCTCTGACTCCTGGTGACTCTACGAATGAGTGATGTCCACAGTGTCCTGCTCTCAACAGTCTTGCCTTGCTCCTGTAGGTTCATGCCTATGGCATCTTTCGTGCAGTCAATCCATCTCATTTCATCTGCCTCTTTTCCTGCTGCCTTCAATTTTTCCCAGCATTATTGCCTTTTCCAAAGGTTCCTGCCTTCTCGTGATGTGCCTGAAGTGGGACATCTTCAGTTTTGTCTTTTTTGCCCTCAGCGATGTTTCAGGCTTAATTTGTTCTAGGACCCACTTGTCCATCTTTCTGATGGTTCAGAGTTTCTGTAGAGCTCTCCTTTAACACCACATTTCAATGAATCACTTTTTTCCTATCACCCATTTTCACTGTCCAACTTTTACATCTGTACATAGGAATTGGAACTATGAGCATGTGAATGATCTTAGTCTTGGTCCGTAAGAACACATCTTGGTGATCTTTCTTCATTCTTCCACTGCTGCCCTTTTGAGTCTCATCTTTCTCTTGATTTCTTGGCTGCAAGCTTCATTTGACTTGATGACTGAACCTGGATAAGCAGCATCTGTAACAATTTAAATGTCTTCATTGTCTATGTTAAGTTAGGTGTTTCTTCTGTAGTTGTGATTTTTGTCTTCTTGGTGATCAAATGCACTTTCTTCTTTGCTTTCATCACAGATCATTTCAAACCATTGCTACTTTCTTCCAGTAAGATGGTGTCATCTGCATATCTTAAGTCATTGATATTTCTTTCACCAATTTTTACTCTTTTTTCCTCTGAGTCTAGCCCAGTTTTTTGTATGTTATGTCCTATGTACAGATTAAACACATAGGGAGATAAAATGCACCCTTGTCTGACACCTTTGCTTACAGGAACCATTCTGTCTCTCCATATTCTGTACTGACAATGGCTTCCTAGCCACAATATGGGTTGCAGATCAGGACAGTCAAGTGCTGAGGTACATCCATATCTTTCAGAGCAACCATCAGCTTTTCATGACCTACACAGTCAAAGGCTTTACTATGGTCTATAAAACATATATTAACTTCTGAAATTTTTTGAAGCATTCCAGTACCTAACAAATGTTTGCAATTAGGTTTCAAGTGCCTCCTTCCTTCCTCTCTCCCTCCCTCTCTCCCTCTTCCTTTTTTGAATCCAACTGGAATATATCTTGTTCCATGTAAGATAGAAACATTTGTTGTATCACCTTGAGCATCACTTTACTTGCCATTGTCTTCCATTGTCTTATTTCAAAATAGGATAATAATGGAGCCTACCTGCAGTAATTTTGTGAAGAGTAAATGGAATTTGATAAATGTAAAGTGCCTGTTATTGTGACCTAGTATTAAGTGTTTTGTATACAGCTAGCTATTTCTATAAAATGGAGAGCATTCATTTTTCTATTCTAGGTAATTTCTGGTAATATCCACAGAATGCTTATATGTCTCACAGTTCATCTGGGACTATAAGCTCTGCCACAGGGCCTTATTCAAGACTACTGCTGTGTCAGAGCTCAGGAGGCTACCTCTTACTATCATGCAAGTGGCATTTTCAGCAGTGGTAGGAGGGCATCACAGCACGGTAAAGGAAAATAAAACTCAATACTGGGTGTTGCATCTCCTAGAATTCATTGGTCATGGTTCTGCATAGGAGATTTTTGCTTGACTCTTTCTTGACCCCTTTCTCTCTACCCTTGGTCCCTTTGCCATGTCACAGGAGCTAGTTCAGCTCTCCCGACATAGTTTCTTTGATCACTTTCATTCTTGGTTATAGTCCAGGCCCACCTGCCTTCAGTCTTAGATAAGAATATTGGTTCTTCCTCA
>NW_011888828.1:3882102-3884093 GCF_000151845.1 Pteropus vampyrus
CTCTGAGTCTAGCCCAGTTTTTTGTATGTTATGTCCTATGTACAGATTAAACACATAGGGAGATAAAATGCACCCTTGTCTGACACCTTTGCTTACAGGAACCATTCTGTCTCTCCATATTCTGTACTGACAATGGCTTCCTAGCCACAATATGGGTTGCAGATCAGGACAGTCAAGTGCTGAGGTACATCCATATCTTTCAGAGCAACCATCAGCTTTTCATGACCTACACAGTCAAAGGCTTTACTATGGTCTATAAAACATATATTAACTTCTGAAATTTTTTGAAGCATTCCAGTACCTAACAAATGTTTGCAATTAGGTTTCAAGTGCCTCCTTCCTTCCTCTCTCCCTCCCTCTCTCCCTCTTCCTTTTTTGAATCCAACTGGAATATATCTTGTTCCATGTAAGATAGAAACATTTGTTGTATCACCTTGAGCATCACTTTACTTGCCATTGTCTTCCATTGTCTTATTTCAAAATAGGATAATAATGGAGCCTACCTGCAGTAATTTTGTGAAGAGTAAATGGAATTTGATAAATGTAAAGTGCCTGTTATTGTGACCTAGTATTAAGTGTTTTGTATACAGCTAGCTATTTCTATAAAATGGAGAGCATTCATTTTTCTATTCTAGGTAATTTCTGGTAATATCCACAGAATGCTTATATGTCTCACAGTTCATCTGGGACTATAAGCTCTGCCACAGGGCCTTATTCAAGACTACTGCTGTGTCAGAGCTCAGGAGGCTACCTCTTACTATCATGCAAGTGGCATTTTCAGCAGTGGTAGGAGGGCATCACAGCACGGTAAAGGAAAATAAAACTCAATACTGGGTGTTGCATCTCCTAGAATTCATTGGTCATGGTTCTGCATAGGAGATTTTTGCTTGACTCTTTCTTGACCCCTTTCTCTCTACCCTTGGTCCCTTTGCCATGTCACAGGAGCTAGTTCAGCTCTCCCGACATAGTTTCTTTGATCACTTTCATTCTTGGTTATAGTCCAGGCCCACCTGCCTTCAGTCTTAGATAAGAATATTGGTTCTTCCTCAGTTGAAGGTTTTCCTTTTTTTCTGCCTCAGGTTGATTGATGATGGGATCATCAAATTCCTTAGGGGTAATTCCCACTCCAGTTTACCATATATGTTCTGGTATATGTTCTACACCTGTACAGTGTAATCATAATACTTCTCAGTGTATTTCCAAGGTCTGGTGTATTCAGTCAGGAATGCACAATTTTTAGAGATTCTTCCAGATGTTTTAAGTTGTTTCACTTTCTATTCTAGCTTCTTGATAATGGCCAGATTAAAAGCTGGGCTCCCAGCATTTTCTGTTCTTAGTCTTTTGTGGGTAACTTTTGAACAGACCATATGTATACCTATATAGGGAACATGTATACACACATATAAAAGAATAATAATTTTTAAAGTTATTTGTGAAATGGAAGGAGCTATCATTGTGGGGGCAAAGGAAGACTGCTTTTAAATGTGCTGCTGTTTCTGCCTTCGTTTGAAAATTTTAAGTAATGCTTCTCTAAGCTTCAAAGAACACAGTTGTATTACTGGACACTGCATTAAAGGTGGGAGGCTAGAAAAAAACAAAGGAACTATAATATAGGTAAAATTGAACTCATATAAGCTTTGAATTCATGATATGTCAGGTTATTGTAACAGTTGACCAAATCAGGTGCTAGTGTAAAAAACTGCCTTTTCTTAATTTTAAAATAGATCGATAAGAAACCAAGCTAATTTAAAATCTTTATAGTGTATTTCATATAACATTTATTACTTAGAATTTGATCATATGAAATTAGAATATTATTTCTGTTATATATGATTTATTAGTATAAGGTAAAGCTCTGACTATAAGATCGAGTATTTTATCATAGAATGCAAGACAATAGTATTTGAGTAAATAAAAATAGTTTTCTCCTATTTACCTATTACACTAGTGCTACTTAAATGTGGTCAATTGACCAAGCTGCTTATTACTAG
>NW_011888828.1:3885058-3891612 GCF_000151845.1 Pteropus vampyrus
CTATCTGTAGTAGTATATATGTTTAATCATAATAGCCTATACAAGTAAGAGAACCTAGTTATGTATGCTTTAAAAATCTATTGGTTAAGTAGATTTGTTGAGTTAAAAGATAATATAGGATTTGCTTGATTATCCAGCTCTTGTGCAGAATAACAAAAGCTTAAAATTAAAAGCTTGTAGATTTCTCTTTTATTCTCTATCTCCATGGACGTGTTTGTATATAATCATATAATATGTGAAGATATGTTACTATCATGTGATTTTAAAAAATATAATTATTTAGGTTTAATCCTATCCATTGTTTATATTTCTTGTTAATTTTATTGATCACAGATACTAATCATATTTTGCTTTAATTTACCAAAGTGATGTATCATATATGCAGGTATTGTTGAAAAAAATCAGCTCCTAGTATTTACCTAAGAATTTTGTGATGTTGATTAATAAGTAACTCTAATGAAATAATAAAAACCTAATATGTGTGGATTGATACATAAGTGCAAATTGTAGCCCTCTTCTTAAGTGTTGTCTGCTTTTACAAATATTACGTAAAAGCATTTTACAACAAGGTTTTTATGATCAAAAGTCTAAAGTAAAAAATTGAAACCTATATTAATCTTTAAAACCTATATTAATCATTTAAAAATGTTGTTTGAAAACTGCAGTTTGTAGAGATAAGAGCACAACACTATATGTCCAGTCCATTAAAACAATAAGAAATGGAAGAGATACTTTGATAAGTGTTTCTGACTGTTTTAACCTTGAATGTTATTATGGGGAGGGGAGTTGATGCTATATCTGTTTCATTGGCTTAGGCTTTTTCATGCTGAGAGAAATCAATACTTTGAGTCGTTGGATGACAGAGGAATCACTTCAGAATTAAAGGTGGCTGTCACACATTGTCATTGGTTGACTTTCGTTTGCTGTTGAGGTTTTTAAGCTTTCATTTTTCTAAGTCTGTTTTTCAATAGTCTTTGTAAGATTTCTGTGGGTAGCATTTTTTTCCTGATTCCACTTTAAATCTGAGTTAAAGGGATCATGTGTAGAGACCTCCAAAAGTGAAATATTGAAAAATTCTTTAATTTGTTGTCTCTTAGGTGATTTCACTTTTAAATGGTTTCCAGTATGGACGAGTAATTTATAGTATAAATGATTTTGAGACAAGTTGGGATGTAAGATAGTACACTTAAAAGTGGTTATCATAAAAATATAATACTCTGTTTGTAGCTATGAAAAAGAAAGAAGGTAGAAGTATGTGTCCTGACATCTAATGATGTACAGTTTGATTCCATTTACTGTACAGAGGAACTGCATCTTACTGTTAACAGTGACTCCTCCTGTAGCTAACTACTAGCCAGATAGAGAGAAGGTGAAAGAGAGAACTTTCTCTTTATTTTATATAAATAATTACTTTCTGCTTTGTTTTTAAAAGCAAATATGTTTCTTTAAAAAAATAGTTTAAAACACAAAGCTTGTAAAACCAATATACTTCAGTTGCTTTAATTACAGTAAATGTTGCAAAATTACGAGAAAAGCATAAAATGTTTTTAAGGTTTTAGCTTTAAAATTTTAAGTGTAATTTATTTTTATTTCACAGTAATATTCAAACAATGAAAATTTGCTTAATTTGTTTTTCATAAAGCGTACTGAAACTTAATTCTGGATACAATGTGCAGTTATTATTAATTTACCTTCCTTTGTTGATACTTAAAGAATGTGGCTGTGAGACACCCTCTAAGTATGTCTATCCAATCAAAACCCCTTTTTGCTCCATTAAGCTGAGTACTGTTCTGACTTTATAGAATGACTTGCTCCTTTTTAATATTTAAGTTAGTTTCTTTTAGCAGTTTAATTACTTTACCAGATTTTGAACTTTACATAAATGGAATCATGAAGTATGTGTTTTCACTTGGTATTTTTAATTCAACATATGTTTGTAAAATTCATTCAGTTTCTTACATTTTCCTATTATTCGTAAGGCTGCATAGTATTTCATTACATAAATAGATCATTAGTTTTTCATAATCTCTTCTGTTGATTGGCAGTTAGGTGTTACAGTTTATAATACTTCTTTGACTATTTTACTTGGGTGTACATGCCTTTGCATTTCTGTAGGGTGGGCTTGCTTGATGTAAAGTATTAATGTTTTCGATTTTAATAGCTGTTGCTACACTCTTCATCAAAAGTGCATACAACTTCCAACATCAGTGTATGGCTGTTCCATTAATCCACATTCTCATCTACAGTTGATCAGTGATTTTTATTTTAGCATTTAGGTAGTCGTGTATTGGTAACTCATGGTGTTTTTATTTTGGATTTTATTTACATATGAAGCTATACATTTCTTGTTATATGTTACCCTTTTTTTAAAAAAAGAACTTTTGTGAAGTACGTATTTGTCTCTTACGCAGTTTTTTATTGGTTATCTGTCTTTTCCTATTGACTTGTAAAGGGTATTTTCCTGTTTGGTAAATAAGCTTATTTTCCCATACGAGTATTTTAACTATATTCTTTCCTGTGGTGCCCTGCCTATTTAGTTTTTAAAAACTTAAATAAACTTTATTGAGGTATAGTTCATATATAATAAGATAACCTCATTTAAAGTATATAGTTTGATGAGTTTTGACAGGTGTATACACCTTTGTAATTGTTATAATCAACATATAGAAAATTTTTATTGTCTCAGAGAATTCCCTTAGGATTCATTATGGTCAGTTCCTCTACACATACATACATCCAACCCCAGACAACTGCTCATCTGGCTTCTATTATTATAGATGGTTTTGTGTGATATACAATTTCAGGTAAATGAAATTATATAGTACTTACTCTGATGTCTGGATTCTTTTGGTTAACAAAGGTTTTGCTCTTCATCCACTCATCGTGTGTTTCATTCGAATCTTTTTATTATTGAGTAGTCGTACTTTGTTTATACATTCATCCGTTGGTGGATATTGAATCATTTGTAGTGTTTAGCTTTTGTGACTAAAAGCACTATGGGCATTTTCATATAATTTAGTATAAGTATAATTTAGTATATTGTAATTTTGAGGAAATATCTAGATGTGGAATTGCTAGGTGCTGTCGTAAGTACATTTTTAAGCTTATAAGAAACTGCCAAAGGAGTTGTAGGTTTTATACTCTAACCGGGGAGGTCCATGTGACAGTTCCGTTTGCTGCGCATCGTCGCCAGTCTTAGGTACTGTCAGTCTTTTTAATTACAGCTCTTCTGGTGAATAGTGAATATGATAATAGCTTAGTGTGGTTTTTATTTGTTTTCCTGCTAAGTGTTTTCTCATGCGCTTATTAGTCATTAGTTAATCCTTTGTGAAGTGTCTATTCAAATCCTTTGCTCATTATTTTAAGTTTGTCTTATTAAATTATAAGGAAATCATTTATCAGTTATATATATGGTGCATATACATATATTTTTAATTTGTGGTTTACCTTTTTTATTTTCTGAATGGTACCTCTTAAAGAGCAGATTTTATAAATTTTGATTGTAAAATTTATCAATTTTTATGGTTATGATTTTTTCTGTTATGGTTCCTTTTATGATTCCAGTATGCTAATTCTCTGCCTACCCCAAGATAATCACATTTTCTGCTGTTTCCTTCTATAGTGTTATAGCTTTAACTTTTATATTTAGGTCTTTGATTCATTTTGAATTAAACATTTTGTATATGGTTTGAGACAAAAGACAGGTTTGCTTCTTTTTTTGTTCCTGTGGGTAGCCAGATGTTTCAGCACCAGGTTTTGAAAAGATAATTTTTCTTCATTCAATAAACCTAGAAATGGTCATGATTTCTAATTTCATAGTATGATTCAAAAGAATGTAAAATCCTACAATTTTGTTTTTTTGTAAAATTGTTTTGATCTTACTCTCAGTTTTTGTTTATATACATTTTATAATGAACTTGTCAATATCTATCAAAAGCCTGTTAACATTTTAATTATGATTGTGTTAAATCACCTGTCGATTATTGCCAGTATATAGAAATACAAATTAATTTTTAGTAATTTCTTGTATTCAAGAAAGTTGTCAAACTTACTTTTAAGTTCTAGTAGTTTTTTCCTAGAATTCTTGGGATTATTACATACATGAGCATATCTAAAAATGAAGACTCTGTTACTCCTTCCTTTTCAAACTGTCTTTTTATTTCTTATTTTTGACTCATTGAGCTGGTTAGGACCTCTGTCTACAGTATTTAATGGAATTCCTAAGAGAGGACATACTTGTTTTATCTTTAATTTTACTTGAATAATTTTCATAGATCCCTTTCCTAAGACTTAAGAAGTCTCTTTTTATTCCTAATTTGTAGAGTGGTTTTCCCCCCCTTATCATGAAAGGGTTTTGAATGTTGTAAAAACAATCTTTAAAAACTCTATTGAGATGATATGTTTTTCTCTTTTTTTCTGTTATATGGTGACTTATACTGATTGATATTCAAATATTAAATTAACCTTGAATTGCATAGATAAACTCCACTCCATCGTGATATATAATCCATTTTTTATATAACTAAATGCTATTATTTTAAGGAATTTTGTGTTTATTTACACAAATTATATTGGTTTTTAGTTTTCCATTTCTGTAGTATAAAATTAGTAGCAATCTATTCCTTAGCCTCTATTATCCGAATGAGTAATATCTGTATTATTTCTTCCTTAAATAATAGTTTCTAATATAATATTTAAAGCTATTAATTTTCCTTTAATTGCTGCTTTAGCCACTCCCCACAAATTTTTCTAATTTTCCTTGTGATTTCATTTTTATCCATAAGTTATTTGGATATGAATTATTCCAGTTATTGTGGAACTTTTCAGTTACCAGTTTTTCCCCGCTATGTATTCTGCTAAAGAATCAAAAGGGCCTCTAGAGTTCTATATATTTTTCTGTGTAACTTCATCTTCTCTAGTAGTATGCCTTTAAATAGACATCTTTAATCTTGTTTCACATGCAAAAGGTATAGAAGAAATATATCTCTTGGCTCTTGAAAATGTTTTGAGCATATTTGAGAGTAGCATATAATCTGAGTGTATCTGGCATATAGAATGCATAGGCAGGCATGTTGAAAGATAATCTACCACATTACGGAATTATATAGAAGGCCACAAGTTCTAGCTTGTTAAATTTGTCTTAATTGTTCAACATTTTAGATAATATACTTTTTTTGTGGGTAGGATATAAAAATATATCTGAGCTATGTACCAAAAGAAATTCTTGTGTAAATGATTCTGGGACTATTCATGAGAGGACAATTAGAAGATTAATTTAAGAGCTGAGTTGTGAACTAATAAAGATCTGTATTAGGGCAGTGATAAGGGTGATTTAGAGATTTTGCTAAAATGGAATGATGGGATATGAAGTGAGGGAAATTGAGAGGCATAGATGACAGAAATAGAAGATTGCCCTTTCACGTGTAATAATATGTTTGGGATAAAGATAGTAGGTTAAGTTTTAGTTTTGTACAATGTTTCTTTGTTTGTTTTACTTGCATGCCTTTATTATTTTTGGTTTAGAAATAAGATCACTAAAATGAAAAACTTACAGGAAAAAAAAGTTCAAGTCCCAATAAAGAGTCCAAGAAAATCTAATTCAGGTTGTCTTGCTGTTGTCTTTACAGATGAGTGATAACTAACCTCATCTGTTCCAGCTAGTAACAGTCAGCAACTGACAGCAAATGGGAGATGCTTCTTATCACAAAACAAGAAGTCTAGAGACAGCCCTGGGGCTTCTGCAACACCTTCCTGGTGTCACTATATCTCAGACTCTGTCCATTGGCTCTACTGTCCTTGGCATGTAACTTCGTCTTCCTTCTCACAAAGCAGCTTCTCCCTGTCTGGGCATTGTACCACATTCTCTCTTGATACCAGGAGGCATCCTTGTGGATCGCTTTCTGTTGGACAAGCAGTCACTGTCCCCTTCTTTGTGTGGGATAGCCTGGCAAAACAATGCCTTGATGTCCCTCTGCCCCCTTTTTTTGAGGATTTCCTTTTTAATTCTCTTAGGATCCTTGAGAATTCTTTCTGTGTCTCTCAAATCAGTTTTATACATTTTTAACGTTAGATGTTTATTGGATGATTAGGGATTGTTCTACAGACAGATATGTGGGCTCAGAGTTTAGGAAAACATCTAGGTTAGATATGAAACCTTGAAAGTTAGATTTAAATTGATAATAGTAGTTGATGTGAGAATGGATGATTTTGCCAAGATAAATTGGATGAAGGCTTGAGAAAATGCCAGCATTTCATAGTGGAGAATAATAAAGGGAAATGTCTGACCACTAAGAAGGGTGATTAGAGAGATGCCAGGTGGATACTAGAAGAATCTGCGTAATTTTAAGTTCGCTCCTCTTTGAGCTTTCATGAAAAACAGAAATAGTAAAGTTGGGTAGAGAATATTGCCTTTATTTCTTCATTTACATTTAAAGAGCCAGAGTAGTCACTTGAATTATAATTGGCCAGTCTAAATTGTTTCTCTCTTCAGTTATTTCTTTTATCTTTTCCTTGCAAGTATGTGAATTTCTTTTAAGAAGTCGGTTTATTTATCT
>NW_011888828.1:3891662-3899162 GCF_000151845.1 Pteropus vampyrus
TGAGTTGTGAACTAATAAAGATCTGTATTAGGGCAGTGATAAGGGTGATTTAGAGATTTTGCTAAAATGGAATGATGGGATATGAAGTGAGGGAAATTGAGAAGCATAGATGACAGAAATAGAAGATTGCCCTTTCACGTGTAATAATATGTTTGGGATAAAGATAGTAGGTTAAGTTTTAGTTTTGTACAATGTTTCTTTGTTTGTTTTACTTGCATGCCTTTATTATTTTTGGTTTAGAAATAAGATCACTAAAATGAAAAACTTACAGGAAAAAAAAGTTCAAGTCCCAATAAAGAGTCCAAGAAAATCTAATTCAGGTTGTCTTGCTGTTGTCTTTACAGATGAGTGATAACTAACCTCATCTGTTCCAGCTAGTAACAGTCAGCAACTGACAGCAAATGGGAGATGCTTCTTATCACAAAACAAGAAGTCTAGAGACAGCCCTGGGGCTTCTGCAACACCTTCCTGGTGTCACTATATCTCAGACTCTGTCCATTGGCTCTACTGTCCTTGGCATGTAACTTCGTCTTCCTTCTCACAAAGCAGCTTCTCCCTGTCTGGGCATTGTACCACATTCTCTCTTGATACCAGGAGGCATCCTTGTGGATCGCTTTCTGTTGGACAAGCAGTCACTGTCCCCTTCTTTGTGTGGGATAGCCTGGCAAAACAATGCCTTGATGTCCCTCTGCCCCCTTTTTTTGAGGATTTCCTTTTTAATTCTCTTAGGATCCTTGAGAATTCTTTCTGTGTCTCTCAAATCAGTTTTATACATTTTTAACGTTAGATGTTTATTGGATGATTAGGGATTATTCTACAGACAGATATGTGGGCTCAGAGTTTAGGAAAACATCTAGGTTAGATATGAAAACCTTGAAAGTTAGATTTAAATTGATAATAGTAGTTGATGTGAGAATGGATGATTTTGCCAAGATAAATTGGATGAAGGCTTGAGAAAATGCCAGCATTTCATAGTGGAGAATAATAAAGGGAAATGTCTGACCACTAAGAAGGGTGATTAGAGAGATGCCAGGTGGATACTAGAAGAATCTGCGTAATTTTAAGTTCGCTCCTCTTTGAGCTTTCATGAAAAACAGAAATAGTAAAGTTGGGTAGAGAATATTGCCTTTATTTCTTCATTTACATTTAAAGAGCCAGAGTAGTCACTTGAATTATAATTGGCCAGTCTAAATTGTTTCTCTCTTCAGTTATTTCTTTTATCTTTTCCTTGCAAGTATGTGAATTTCTTTTAAGAAGTCGGTTTATTTATCTCATTTTTAATTTATTAATGCTATGGTAATAAATCTTAGATTTCTTTAGTAATAATCAAATACATTTGAATTAATTCTCAAGACATTTATTTCCTTTCATTTTAGATTGACATATTTTTGTGATAATCGCTATGATGTCATATTACCTAGTTTATATGCTGCTTAAAATAGGAAAACAGAAGAGTTGATGTAAAGTAAACTTGAATGAAAGTATTAGGCCTAACCCTGGATTTTATTGATAGTACATTTTGTAGGTTTTCTTGAGATACCTCCATTCAACCTTTAAACACAGACATATACACATACACAAGTATATCACCCACCAATAAGCAACATATATTTTATCCGGAAGCAAATATTCCTGATCTGTACTAGATTTTGAATGATATGGCATACATAGACTATATTATTGGTTTTTAATAAGAATGTGTTCAAATTACATTTTAAGGATATTTTTAAAAATAGATACAAGTTCATTATAACTTTAGAAACATTCTTATTTGGTTTCCTTTTATCATGTTTTAAGGTCAGATGTGACTCTAATGTTCCCCAATGAGACAGAGATTGATAATCGGGAAAGAATAGCCCTTTAATGTGATTTATATCTATAGATTTTATGTCAGATATGAAAAGTTGCTGTTTAAATTGTAAAGGAGGATCCATTAAAGAACACTTTAAGCCATTTTACTATTTAACTTACTTTGGACTTCTTTTTAGAATTTTGCTTTTTCAAGCAAACTCTAACACCTTACCAAATGTTTACAAAATTATTCCAATGTTAAGTTAAATTATTCCAATGTTAATAAAAGATAGAAAAAATAGGCTGTTAAATAATACATTTTAAATTATTTCAGCACTGCTTTATATGAAGATATATGGTATTTCGGGAGAGTATAGAAGCCAGTGATTTTCTAATTTCCATCAACAATTTTAATTTTTTATCAGGCGAGATTAGACAAGGGCAGATTATAGATTCAGTAGGAGATGTGGAAGGTATAAAAATTCTGCATATGTCTTCTATTTTATCCTATTGGTTTCAGTATATAGTTGGGTTAGATATGAAGTAATGTATAAAGTGCTGCCTAGTTCTTGAATGAATCTCTGAAAATATCACATAGCAGTTCTCATTTTTGTTCCATGAAATAATTCACTGGTTATCTTCACTTAAACTACTGTCTCTCTAAGTATTTCTTAATTGTATTTTATTTACTCAAGTCATATTTTTGATGAACTATCATGTGGTTGGTTTGACTCAGTCTTTTTTTTTTTTTTTTAAATATAGCATATGGCAGTTGCTTCTAATGTCTTATAAATGAATCTAGTTCCTAACATTTTATTTTCTCCACATCAGTGTTTAGAATAAAGTAATTGTTTTCATTTATCAGTGTATAAAAACTAACCTCTCAGTGTTTGCCCAAAATCTTCTAATTGTCCAATTTTTAGAGCAATTATAATACTCTCATTTTGCACATGACGACAGACATAAAGAGGTAAAATGAGTTGGTTGCCCAAAACTAACAAAGAGAAATTACTAAGGATGATACTTAAATCAGATTTTTGTTTTGCTTACCAATCTTACGTTTATTTATATACAGATGTAATACATATTCATATATTGAGTAGTGTGAATCTTAGTGGTTTTTTCCAATCCTCATTATGTGTTCCAGAATATCCTCTTACTTTTTTCACTTGTATTTTGTACTGCTTCTCCCCTCCGTGAGACCAACCCTTATTTTCCTGCCTCACCTTTGCTTGAAGGCTATCTTTATTCCCATCTAAGGATGACTTCTCTTCTCAAAATCTTCCTTTTTTTTTTTTTGTCTTCATCGAATTTTATGAATTCCTCTTAATTACTTTCTGTAAAACTTTCTATTAAAAATTGTTTTTCGCTTCCGTGATTTAATGTCAATGATGTCAGTGATATACTTTTATTATCACTTCCTTCCTCCCATTCTAGAGGGAACGAGGATTCTCCAGGGCAAAGGCTATCAAGATAATTCAGCCTTTGATCTCTATAGTCAGGCATTTTGCACAGACTAAGAGATATTTGAGTCCTTATGCATGTACATTAACACCGTAACAGTTTGGTTGCTTTTGGTGTTAGAAACATAAAACCTAATTCATACTGGCATATAATGAACAGTAGCTTATAGGTTCTCATAAAAAGTCTTAAAAAGAAAATAATTATCACGGGAAGTCTAAAGGTAAGCTGGTCTTAATCCAGAAAATCATGATTCCATTTTGAATAAGACTTATATTTTTATAATCTCATGGCTCTGATCCCTTTGGGTTTTACCTTAATTCTCAGACTAACTTCCCTCATAGTACACAAGGAGCTTTCAACAATCTTGGAATTACGAACTTTCTCTTTTACACCCTGAGACGGAGGAACTATCCAACCGAAATTCTGGCCTTTTCTCTTAATGCACTAATTAGATCAAGTGTCCTCCCCACTTGATGTGGATGTAATTTTATTCAGTGTGAATGTACTCTCACTGGTTAGGAAAATTAGGGCCCTCTCGTTGCTGGGGCAATGCTGGGGGTAGTGTGTGGCAACAATCTATCTAAACTGGTATATAGGCAATCACACTATATCACATACACAAACTATTACTATTTTTTCCAACATCAAATTTTTGTTACTTATTACAGGTCGTGTATACATGTGGTGTATACATGTGTATGTGTACATCAGCTTGTATTTGGATGTTAAGAGGGTGGAGCCCAATAAGACCCTATGAGTGGAATTAAGAATCAAGTTTACATTAGTTTCTAGGGGATTCCAATGCTGCTGGTCCATTTTGGATAGCTAGGACTTAAAAGCCTCAAAATGTTTTTGTCATCTTCTGAATGTGTTGAGAACTAGCTCTGTTTATTATTGCAAGCCCCTATAGTTTCTTCTTCTGGACCTCTACATTGGCCTTACTCCTTATCTCTCTCCTTAACTTCTCGTATTCAACTACAATCTGTTCTCTAAGTGGCATTTGTAGTGATCATTTTAATATAGAAATCAATTGCATTACTCCACTGCTCAAAACCTTCTGTTGATGTCACAGTGCATTAGAATAAACTAAACTCCTTAGCACAGCTACACAGTACTGAATGATGCAGCTGCCTCTCTCTCCAAACTCATTTCTTACCATTCTTCCTCTTCCTCACTTTTCCTGGAATGCCTTGCAATCACCTTTCATGCTACTTTTAAGATAGGTCCTTGTGTCTTCTCCTGAATAGCTTCTTCTGATTATTGATATTCTGAGTGAATCTTATGGATGAAATCAGAGAAATAAATTGTTGAGGAATTGTGTACTGATGATTACTAAATCACAATCAATTCAGTTAGTGAGGAGTATAAAAGTAACTTTAAATTTTTGGTTGGTTTAATTCATATTAGAGATGATGATGCATTTTAAAGTTTTTTTCCATATTTTTATAGTAGTGATAGATTTTTTTTTTTGTCTTTTCAAGTCACTGTGTGCCCAGTATTCTGCAGACAAGCGAGAAGATGAGAAGGTGTGTGATCATTTGATAAGAGCAGCTAAATATCGAGACCATGTGACAGCAACTCAACTAATCCAGAAAATTATCAACATTCTCACAGACAAGCATGGAGCCTGGGGAAATTCTTCAGTGAGGTAAAGGAATACCTTTAGGATTTGACCATCGATTTTCTATAGAAGGCCTAGGTTTATATAAATGGCATTGCATATGAGAAAGACCAGGTGAAGAAAGAGTAATATAGTTTTATATTTTATCATCTATGAATTTGAAATAAATGGAAGGAGGAAATCAGTATGAGTACAATTATGGATCTGTGTAGATATTTCAGTTCCCTCTACTTTAAAATATTTGTTCATGTATTTATTCATTTTGAAGTTAAAGGAAGTAGTTAATATAAACTTTTATTAGCTACATTTATACAAATACAATATTTTAAGAAACTATTTCCTATCTTACACTTCTGAATTTTTAACACAAATTTGAAAACAATATGTCTTCTTGAATTGCATTTCCACGAAATACAATTCTTGCTAATTCCAAGACTATAATGATAAAAATTGTTAAACATCATCTTTAAAATTTTATTCACTATAATTTCTTTAAGATTACCAAACTGAACATGCTGTTTTTCATTCTTATCTCAATGAACAAAATAATTAAACTACCTTCTCGGACTAAGAACTTAACACAAATTGCAAAGTCTATGCTACTAATCTTAGAAATATGTTTGACTCATTTAAGTAATGTTAATGAAAAAGTTCTATATTTTTCCATTAGAGATATATTTTAATTTCTCATTAGAGATATATTTTAATTTCTCATTTCCTCATAACTTTTGCTAGAAGACAAAAGATGGGAATAGTAAATTGCTTTTATATTATATGTAGGTGTAATTGGTTTCTACTTGTATTTTAAGCAACTTATATGTCTAGCTGACATCTAAATCTAGTTTTAGAAATTTTCTAGTGAATAGAAAATAATTTTAGAATTGAACTTTACACTATTTGAGTCAAAAGCTACTTGTTACAGGTTTTTATTTTTTAATTGAATTTATGGGGATGATGTTGGTTAATAACATTATATAAATTCCAGGTATATTCCATTGTGTGCTCACTACCCAAAGTCTAGTCTCCTTCTGTTACCATATATTTGACCTCCTTTATCCTCTTCATCCTCCTCCCACCCACCTGCTCTCTTGTAACCCCATACTGTTGTCTGTGTCTTTGAGTTTCTTTCTTTGTTTGTTTGTAGCTTTTTGTTTTATATCCCACATGTGAGTGAAATTATATGGTTCTGTCCTTTTATGTCTGACTTATTTCACTTAGCATGGTATTCTTCAAGATCCATCCAGGTTGTTGCAAATGGCAACATTTCATTATTTTTTATGGTCTAGTAGTATTCCATTGTGTATATGTACTATATCTTTATCTAGTCATCAGGTTGAAGGGTATTTAGGTTGTTTCTATGTCTTGGTGATTGTGAATAATGCTGCAGTTAGTACAGGGGATGTTTTTGTTTTGAGTACAAATATAAAATGTATTTTTACTCAAAAAATATAGATCATATATATCTCATGATGCTATTGTAAAGAATATGTAAAGAAAATGAATTACATTTCTGGGCATATTATTTTTGGAGTTCAGAGGAATGAATACAGGTCAAAGACTTGAGGGCAAAATGAATAAAGGCAAGAACTGTGTTTGTTTTAATCTTATTTCAGTTGATCTCAGCTAACAGAGTTGTCATAGTAATGACATGAATTACTGGGCCATGGCCATCTGATACCTTATCTTGCAACATCTAAAAGCCTTTGGGTGTGTGTTTGGGGCTGGGAGTCCTATTGAGAATTTTAGAATTTCAAAATTTCAGAATACTTTGACGTTGTTTTGACATTAGTTAATCAATAAATTATGATATTACTTTGACATACAATGCCACGTACATGTTTGTGTTTGTTGAATATTTTTAAGTATCTTTTAACCTAAAGGAAGTTTTATAATTGAAACTTTAAAACCTTTAGGTAACTTACGGTAAGTGTTTCACTTATGCCACGTGTGTCATTTTTATGAGATCTAAATTCTTTTTAGTGATAGCTGTACCTTTGTATGGCACAGTATACCTGTGCCACCAACATGGCAGCATTATTTTTCTGAAATGATCTTGGCGTAATAAAGTATCTTGGAGAACTAAATGGACTGTGAAATGTATTTATGTAGAAATAATTAGCGTTTCTGTAATAGAGTTGTTCACAGGCATCAACTCTATTCTTTACAGCCAAAAACAACTGAAATAAATTCCGAAATTTTTATATTTCCAAAAATCCACAGAAGAAAACATATTTTACTTTTTTCTTCTCAAATAAAAATAGCTGTCAAACTCTTAGCTTTTCAATGTATACATCTTAAAAGCAACAACAAAGGATGTCTGATCAAAAGGAAAATTAATATTAGTGAACTGATATTTTTCTTTTTGTAAATTTTATAACTTACTTAGATTTTATTACAAACAATATTGTAGCAAAGCTCATTGCCTCCATGCTGATAAATTCTTTTGTTATTATATTTAGTTTTGTGTGACATTCAACTGTTACTTATTTAGTACTCCTGGTTGCTCTCTAATGCCTTTAATATAATTATCTTAAAATAGTCCTTTTCCATATTAATTCAAATTAAAGTGAATGTGTAGACCTAGGTGCTCCTTTTTAGGTAGCTGAATAAGAAAATATAGTTAG
>NW_011888828.1:3904162-3905363 GCF_000151845.1 Pteropus vampyrus
ATTCTATATTATATATAACATTACATTAATAACTTCTGAATAACATTTCTGAGTAATATTTGTATTGGTATATAAGAGATATTTTTGTTCTTAGGAGATACATGTAGTTACAGATTGATGTGTCATGCTATCTCTCAAATGGTTTAGGGAAAAAAATGTATACACAAGGGAAAGAGAGCAATTGGGAGGAAGAATGATAAAGCAAATGTGCCAAAATGTAAATGTTGAGAAGGTTAGGTATAGGCTGTTTAGTTTTTCATTGTATACTTCTTGCCACTTTTCCATCGGTTTGTAACTTTTGCTGGGAAAAATACATCTGAGAAAACAGATTTTTTATTTTGGGTTTTCCTTACATCCTATCCCTCTAGTTGTGGATAATTGAGAATTAAAGCTGGATGTTATACATAAAATTTCTGAAAAAAAAAAACAAGATTTAGCTTTTCTCCAAACATAATCGGAAATTTTGGTTGTATATTTAGAATTAGAAAATTTTTAAATTTATAGTTTAATAAATTCTTATCCACTGCTTCCTCTGTCTTAAAAACAATACTTAGATTGATGTTTATGTAGTTCCTTGAAAATATCTGGTACACACAGTCTTATACACAGGTATTTCATATTGTGAAGTATGGCAGAATGTGTCTAATCTGTGCCTTCCCTCATTTTATGAATGAGGACATAGTTGTGGAGAGATTAATTTCTTGAAGACCGTATAACTGATCCCTGGCAAAGCAAATACTCAAAATCTTGTTCTCCTGGCTCCCACTGCACCAGAGAGTTTTTCCTAAGGAGTATTTCTTGCTCTCAAAAATTAAAATGTAAATTATAATTTTAGAATAATAAAGAGTTATGATGTATTCAAAATTACTTTTAATTAAAATTAAAAGTGCTGGGAGTGGGGAACATAGGGAGAGGTTGGTAAAACAGTACAGACTTTTAGCTATAAGATAAATAGGTCTGAGGGTCTAATGTAAATCATGGTGATATAGTTGATAACACCTATATAGCTGAAATTGGCTAAGAGAGTAGAGCTTAAATGTTTTCATCAAAAAATAAATACGTGAGATGATGGATGTGCTAATTAACTAGATGGGAGGAATCCTTTTACAATGAATACGTGTATTAAATCATGATGTACACTTTAAATATCTTACCATTTTTTTACAATTTAGAAATGTACATGTTCTTAGTTTTATATTCC
>NW_011888828.1:3906568-3915546 GCF_000151845.1 Pteropus vampyrus
ATCTCTCTATCTCCTTGAAAGCATCACCACAGTCAAGGGTTTTCCTTCTGTCCATTTGTGATCCTTCTCTCCCACCCTCCCTGCCCCAGGCAGCCACTGATCTGCTATCACTATAGATTAGTTCACATTTTCTAGAATTACATGTAAAGGGATTTATCCAGTTTATACTCTTTTTTTCCCCCTGACTTTTTTTTTTCTTCTATCTTTTTTGAGATTTATCCATGTTGTTGCATGTATCTAGTTCATTCCTTTTTTTATTTCTAAGTAGTGTTCTGTTATATGGATATATCAGAATTTGTTTAGCCATTTGAGTTGTTGGACTTTTGGTTATTTCCCGGTTATAGATTTTACAAATAAAGCTGTTATAAGCATTCATATTCAAGTCTTTCTATGGGTATATGTTTTTTTTTTTTCTGTTGGGTGAATACCCAGTAGTGGATTGACTGGGTCATATGGTAGATTTATTTAAATGTATCTTTTTAAGAAACTGTCAAACTATTTTCCAAAGTGGTTATGCCATTTTACATTCCCACCAGCAGAGTTCCAGTTCCTCTATATTCTCACTAACACTGGTTATCAATTTTTAATTTTAGGGAGTCTAATAGAAGCATGATGGTATTTCATTGTGATTTTAAATTACATTTCCTTAATAACTAATGATGTTGAGTATATTTTCATGTGCTTATTTACCATATTTCATGTGCTTATCTATTTTCTTTTGTGAAATGTGTATATCTTTTGCCTATTTAAAGATTAGATTATTGAATCATAAGTTTTTAAATATATTCAGGATTCAAATCTACTCAGTATCTGCTTTGCAAATATTTTCTGTCTGTGGCTTGTCTTCTCATTTTCTTAAAAGTGTCTTTTGAAAAGAAGTTTTTAACTTTAGTGAAGCTAGTTTATGATTCTTTTATTACTTTTTTGGGGGGGGAAAAAGCCTTTGGGAACAAAAAAAAAAAAACCCTTGCCTAAACCAAGGGCAAAAAAAATTTTTTCCTAGTTTTCTTCTAGAAATTTTATTGCTTTATATTTTACATTTACATCCAAGATCAATTTTGAATTAATTTTTGTGTATGTACAGGGCATGAATTGAAGATCATATTTTACATGTGAATATTCAGTTTTCTATCATCGTTTATTAAAAAGACCTTATACACTGAATAACATTTGCACCTTTGTCTAAAACCTATTCAGATATATGTGAGTTTATTTCTGGACTTTTTCTTCTGTTCTCTTGATCGCTGACTGTCATTCTGCCAGGATCACACAATCTTGATTACTGTAGTGTTTTAACTCTTGAAGTCAGCTTGTATATTAGTCTCCTAACTTTATCCTCCCCCGCCGCCGCCCCCCCCGCCCCCGCCAGAGTTCTGTTGGATAGTCTTAGGTCTTGGAGTCAAATGAATTTTAGAGTCATTTTATCAACTTCTGTATAAAAGCCTGCTGGGATGTTAATTGGATTTCGTTGATAAATTTGGATGAAATTGACATCATATTTAGTAGACATTAAGTCTAGTAACCCATTAAAAAGGAATATCTCTACTTTTATTTAGGTCTTCTTTACTTTCTGCAGTGTTTCGTAGATGTCAGTGTATATAACTTACACCTCTTTTTTTGGATTTACTTCTATGTATTGCACACTTTTTGATGCTTTTGAAATGTTATTTTTACTTCAGTTTGTAATTGTTCATTGCTAGGTGTAGAAATACAGTTTCTTTTTGTATGTTGATCTCGTATACTGCATTCTTAACTTAATTCAGTTATTTATTCTAATAGGTTTGTGGTCATGGTGTATTTTTTATATATCATTGAATTTGGTGTAATTTTAGAATTTTTGTATCTACATTCATGTGTAATATTGTCTATAGTTTTCTTGTGGTGTCATTGGCATTTTTTTGGTAGCATAAAATGAATGGAAAGTGATTCTTGCTCATCAAAATCTGAATAGTTTATGTGAAATGGATATTTCTTTTGTAAATGTTTTATAGAATTTGACAGTAAAGCCAAGTGGACCTGGAGTTTTATTGGGTGAATATTTAAACTAAAATTCAGTTTCTTTAATACATTAGAGATCTTTCACTTATCATCAGTGTTGTCCAATATAGTGGCATTAAGTTGTCCATAATATTCTCTTATTATTCTTTTAATTTTTTTCCTGTTTTTCTTTGATTTTTATTGTGATTTTATTTCCTTTCTTCTTTGGGTTTAGTTTGCCTTTGTTTTACTTGTCTCCCCCCGCCCCCCCGCCCCCAACTTCGTAGTTTGTCCTATATTTGTTGTTGTTTTTTTTTCTTTTTAAAAAAGGAAGTCATTTTGCTAGGGAATGGTTTTCTGGCAATAACAGGCTGAAATTCATGAACACGTAGCACATTGGTATTGAAAAGGTATTCAGAGTATTATAAAACCACCATGATACCTGAGGTGTCCACTCACTAATGATACCTTACCTAGCTTTTCTCCCCTCCTGTCCTTTATGGGCCTCCCTAGGTGCTCCGTCACACATGTAGATTTAAAGGTAAAACTTAACACTTTTGAGGCAAATGAAAATCTAAAAGGCAGAATAAGTTTTCAAAATAATTTGGGAAGCTTCAGAGGATGAGCCATTCCCCAAGCTATGAGCGAGCCTTGCCCATCAAAGAGGTATGTCTATTTTGATTTCACGTGATACTTTGAGGACATTTCTCAGTCACGCTACCTCATAAGTAAACTGTCAGGTGACAATGTTAATGCCACTGCTCTGTCTCAGATGACTCCCAAAACAGCCCAGCAGCCTTCTTTCCATCGAAAATTAGTTTTTGTCTCTGATAGTCTATCAATCAAATCTCCAAATCCTAGTTTTTCCATTTGTTCTTGTGCCATCAGTTGCCTCTTCGTTCTGTAATCTAAATATTCTTTTGATTCATTTCTGCACAAAACATTTTCCAAATTATTTTCATGGAGACACTTCGTGAATTTCTCTTTAAAGCTTTTACAGTCACCGAAATGGTCCAATGGGAAGCTGCCCTGGTCCCGGGGCCGCAGCTAGAAGTTCTTGGAACCAAAGTTCATGGCCGTCAACCTGATAGTGGCACCTGGAGCCTCCAAGCGTGATGTCACTCTTGTTTTTCTTAAGGTCACCAATTTCAGACTTTACTCCTAATATAGGCCTATGAATATGGCTCTAAGGTTCTGCTTTAGCAGCATCCCACATATTTTGGTTATATTTTCATTTTCCTTGTGTTCAAAATTCTAATTCTTTTTGATATTTTCTTTGACTCAGGGATATTTAGAAAGGTATTTAGTTTGCAAATATGTCATGTTCTAGATCTTCTGATTAATGTTTTCTGATTTAACTCTATTCAGAAAATATACTTTGTATGATGTGAACCTTTTTTAATTTGTTGAAATTTGCTCTCTGGACCAGAATATAGTCTGTCTTGGTGAATGTTTCAAGTACACTCGAATGTGTATTCTGTTTCATTGGGTATAGTGTTCTATAAAGGTCAATTAGATTAAGTTGGCTGATAGTGTTGTGCAAGTCTTATGTAACTTTTACTGATTCTCTACTTGCCCTATCAATTATTGAGGGAGCAATATTGATCTCTTCCATTTTAGTTCTTTCCTTGGACTTGGGTAGTTTCTTCACACACATGATTAGTATTCTGCAGAATACCTGAGGGCAGGTATTCTCCTAGTCACTTAGGTCTGTCTCTTCAGTCTTCTCCCAGACAGTTAGGTCCCTTTTTACAACTCAGGTAGTCTGCTGGACTTTGCTTGAGTACCACCCCTCTGTGCTGTGGGCTAGAAACTCTTTAAAAGATGAGCTGGGGAAATTGTAGGGCTCCCCTTGTTTGTTTTCCATCTCTTAAGGATCTTTGTTTTTTGTTGTCTGATGTCTAGTGTCTTGAAAACCATTGTTCAATTTATTTTGTCTGGTGTTTTTGGTTGTTTTATTTTGTAGTGTAAATTGCTGTTACTCTATCTTAGAGTGGAGGTTCTCTCCTTATTTACATTTTTTTCGAAAAAAAATGTTGATTACTAGGCATGTGGTACTGTCCAGTAAAAGATAAATTCAGAGTTGATTAGATCATAATATTTAGGAATTCAGAAAAAAATAGAAAAATGGATAAATATAACTATACTGTCATATGGTAAATGTTGTTAAAACAAAATAAATGTGACACTAAAGGGTAATCAGTTCTAAGTTTATAGGAGAAACAATGACATTCAAACTAGATTTTAAAAGATGGGTGAATTTTGCCATGTAGAAAAGGAGCGCTTTGGCATATGCCTTTTGTTACCTGATCACTCACCCAACCAGGTAGATTTCTTCCTTAGTGCCTGCATGAAGTTATGAGGAAACCACTGCCCACGTCTGTTTCAAACTGTGACGGAACTGTTACACATTGCTAGTGGGGATGCAAAATGGAATGCAAATGGTATTGCCACCTGGGTAAACAATGTGGTAGCTTTCTCTAAAGTAGTCATGTAACCCAAAAATCCTAGTCTTCAATATTTACTAAAGTAATATCGGAAATGTAGTTCACAGATTTAAGAAAACAAAAAACTATGCTAAATATAGCATATAAAAACATCTGTGGTCTATCCATACAGTAGACCGTTATTCAGCAATAAAAAAGAACAAATTACTGATACATGCAACAACCTGGAGGAATCTTAAGTGCATTACACTGAAATAAGCTATACTCAAAGGCTATTTATTATTATCCTATTTTTATGGCATTTTGAAAAAGGCAGACTGTAGGAGTAAAAATCATACCTGCGATTTGTAAAGATTGAATACAAAGGGATATAGAACTTTGTGTGTATGTCGTGGGACTTTTCTTGATTGTGTTGGCAGTTATATAACTGCGTAGAAAAGAGTTAATGTAGCAGACACTTATCCTTAGGAAGAGGATTAAAAGCTTGACCCTTGGTTGGCATATGAGAACTTGTGATAAATAGTGATAAATAGTTTCTTACACAAATATAAAACTTTCTGTAAGTGATAAGAGTGGCTCACTGTGCCCAGACTGTACAAACAGTATAGTTTATGCTAAAGTATTATCAGTTTTCCTTCTGGGAGTCTGGAATTATGGGGATGTCTTAGTGACCATCCCCAAATAAAAACCTTGGGAGCTGAGTCTCTAATGAGCTTCCCTAGACAAACATTTCACACGTGTTCTCACAACTCATAGCTGGAGAAATTAAACACTGTGTGACTCCCCAGGGAGAGGCCTATTGGGAGCTTGTGCTTGGTTTTTCCAGACTTTGCTCCATGTGCCTTTTCCCTTTTGCTATAAGAAATCATAGCCATGAGAATGACAATGTGCTGCATGCTGCAAGTCTTCCTAATCATTGAACCTGAAGGTAATTTTAGCAGTCCCAACACAATGTTATGCATTCATCAAAACTCATAAAATTATATGTGAGTTATGCTTCCTTACCCAATCATCTCTCGTAGGACACTTGGGTTGCTTCCATGTTCTGGCCACTGTGAACAATGCTGCTCTGAAATTGGTGCACGCGCGCACTGTCTGTGTGTGTCTCTCTCTCTCTCTCACACACACACACACACTCACACACTCACACACACTCACACACACATACTCACACACACTCACATCAAACCATATTCCGATTTCCTTTTGCCTACTTCTTTCAAACCTTCTTTACCTTTGCAAATAGATCTACACAATACAGCAGTGATTTTTAACCTTGTCTGCCTATTGCAATTTGGGAAACTTTTAAAAAATCCTGTTACCTGGATTGCACTCACAGAGATTTAATTGGTCTGAGACTTATTTATCTGGATTTTTAAAAATCTCTGTAGGTGATTCTTTTGTCCTAGCAAGTTTGTACTTTGTGAGAGGTTGTATTGCCACAATCTGATTGTGACATACTGTATTTTCATATAGTATTGTCCCTCCTCATACTGGAATTTTTGCAAAATGGCATTTTGTACTAATCAAAGAGATACTTTTATATCTTATTCTCTCATCCTCTGCAATAGTAATATTGTAGTGTCAATACAAAGTCTAAGCTTCTTATAAAGTTTATAATAATTTATAATTTAATAATAATTTATAAAATTTTATAATTTATGATCTTTCATGGATTGCATTATATTTGCATAATATAAGTCTCTGTGAAAAGGAAAAATAATTGTTGGAATTTAGATTCAATTTTGCTATCCACTTAATTATGTTTTTCACACTTTGAAGTATGTTTTAGATACTTGCCTTTTTAATTATAGATACTTTAAATGCAGTATCACAAACCCCAGAAATTCTGTATAATTTGTAAATGAAAGAAAAGAACTATACTTTTTTATGTAGTGTAATGAACTGAATTACTTTTTAAGGTAATAAGAGTTGTTCTGATACACAGTTTAAGGATTTAAAATAAAAAAGGATACAGTGCATTATGATAACTCTAATGTGATTATCATGTAAAATAATATTTTATGACTTAAAATTTCCTTTTATTTTTAAAGATTCTATCTACTTTTGCATAGTCAAATGAGTTACTATATATTAAATATCAAGTTCAGTATACCGCAAACCTCATTTGGAAATTTTAATTTTCTAAGATTTTTCATGTTTTTAGTTTTGGGGATATTTACCTGACACATTAAGTATTATAACTTGGTAATAGCTAATTGAGAAAGCATGTTTATATAATAAATAAGAATATCACTAGGTATCTTTACTTGTAGAACTGTCATCATAAGAATATACTAAATATCATTTGAAAGAACAATCTAAAGATAAAAGGATTTATGTGTTTAATATACCTTTTTAAGAAAGTATTGCTCTTCCACAATAAGGTCAAGATAGGTCTCTGATCAGTATCAGAAGAAGGGGGTATCTATTTTCAAACTTTTTTAGAATTCAATTGTTTTCGAGAGCACACTATCTGTGGAGTATCGATCGTTGGGGTCCCGTAGTTAGTCAAAGGCTATCTCCTTTGACTCACCCCTTAGTGTGGTGTCATCCTCCTTCATGTGATAGATTGTTACAATCTCAGGCAGTGTAATTACACACTAGCCAAGTGGGTCATTTATTTCTTTACCTTCACCATTTACCAAAAATCTCCTTTATCTTTGGGAGCCAGATCTTTCTTTTGCAGTAAAAGCAAAATAATGGCACATAAAACATTAGATGTAAGAACTAAGCACCATAAAATTATTAAGAGAATAACTTTAAAAAAGCAAACTGTTACATCTTTTGTTATTAATTCTGTGACAAATATGTGTAAAGCACTTAGATTAGTGTTTGGCACATAGTAAACATACCTGTGATAATTATTGCTATCATTAATAAGTTAAAAACTAAACATTCACTATTTTGGTGAAATAAAATATCGAAGCACTTTGTTTTACTCTGTTATATCTAAAAAGGTTAAAATCATCTTTTAAAATGTTCATTTTCGTGTTCCGAGGAAGTATACTATAAACATAATTTTTTAATTTTTAAGCCATATTCCTTGGGAACTTATTTTTTCTATGCTTTGAGGTATTAACTTCAGATTAATACTGTTCTTTACCTTTACATATAAACACAATGTTAAATGCTTCCACATATCAGAAATAAGTCATACATTTATCGTAGTAAAATTATAACCCATAGAGGTTACTAGAAAAATCTTATATTTGCTTACATATCCTAGAAGTATTTTAGCATGCTTATTAAGTCCAAAGACAAAATGTGTTTTTCTTTAAAATACACTATATTAAGCTTAAAGCCTGGTTTGCCTTAAAAAACAAAACAAAACAAAACTCCTTCATAATCAAGTCTGTTTTCTCATGGATTGCTGCTCATTCTTTCCTGATTTTGTGTATTTGCTCACAGTAATCCATCCACCTGTATATTTCTCTTCTGTACTTGTCTGTGTCCTACTTTTTATTAAAAGCCAGATGTGAGTAGGGAGTCTTCCACTGGGTCATGATATTTGAATTCCATGAGCTCTCATGACATTGATAACACCATTCCTTTAGCTTATATGTTACATATTTGACTTTTTATATATAACCTATCTCAACCAGATTAACAGTTCCTTAAGGGCAGAGACTGTTTCTGTTTGTCATATTTTCGTGGTACCTTATATATAATGCTTGTTTATTCAATTACTGAGTGCCACTGTATACAAGCACTATTCTAAGCACTGGATAGTAGTAAATAAAATAGACAATATTTCATTCACTTATTCATTTCACAAGTAGTTCTTTTTTTTAAAAGTTGAATTATAATAGACATAACATTATGTTAGTTTGAGGTATACAACATAACAATTAGATATTTGTATACATTTTAGTACCTATCTGTGCCGTACACCATGATGGTGTTGGGTATTCAGTACTTAATGGAGTAGTCATGCCTCCTTCCAAGTGGAACCTTTAGTTAGTGAGATATTCTAGTATTGTAGGTCTGTGAATTTGTAGCAGGAGCTCACACTGGCTTCATACCGCATGATGTTTTCTATTTAGTAAATAGTCACTACAACACCTAGTATTTGATATTTTATTATTTATCGAGCCCAGCATAAAGTACATACTATACATGTGCTTTACAGTATAATAGCACATAATTTTCAATGTTTCAATAAATTTTTGCCATAAAATTTAAGAGGATTTTAATTGCAAGTAATAAGGATCGCTTGTTAATAGGCTGTAGATAATTAGGGAGCTATTTGCATTCTCTCCCCACAAATTTTCTTAGTATTCTGAGCTTCACTTAATTCATAACTTTATCTCCTGGGGATTAGTTAATCCCATTTAGTCACAGTAATAATAGACATAATGTTTTCTCCTCTTAAGCTCTCTACCAGAGTTCTAATGATTTTTTGGAAAGATTATAACATTGATTAGTTTGTGTGTGTGTGTATGTGAGTAGAGGTATTTTTCTTGGTCTTTTAATGAAGTAAAACATCATGGTAAGTGACACTGACATTCATGGCAGTTAATTTTAGCTTTATTAATATAAATTTTATTTTTT
>NW_011888828.1:3915596-3947721 GCF_000151845.1 Pteropus vampyrus
TATAACCCATAGAGGTTACTAGAAAAATCTTATATTTGCTTACATATCCTAGAAGTATTTTAGCATGCTTATTAAGTCCAAAGACAAAATGTGTTTTTCTTTAAAATACACTATATTAAGCTTAAAGCCTGGTTTGCCTTAAAAAACAAAACAAAACAAAACTCCTTCATAATCAAGTCTGTTTTCTCATGGATTGCTGCTCATTCTTTCCTGATTTTGTGTATTTGCTCACAGTAATCCATCCACCTGTATATTTCTCTTCTGTACTTGTCTGTGTCCTACTTTTTATTAAAAGCCAGATGTGAGTAGGGAGTCTTCCACTGGGTCATGATATTTGAATTCCATGAGCTCTCATGACATTGATAACACCATTCCTTTAGCTTATATGTTACATATTTGACTTTTTATATATAACCTATCTCAACCAGATTAACAGTTCCTTAAGGGCAGAGACTGTTTCTGTTTGTCATATTTTCGTGGTACCTTATATATAATGCTTGTTTATTCAATTACTGAGTGCCACTGTATACAAGCACTATTCTAAGCACTGGATAGTAGTAAATAAAATAGACAATATTTCATTCACTTATTCATTTCACAAGTAGTTCTTTTTTTTAAAAGTTGAATTATAATAGACATAACATTATGTTAGTTTGAGGTATACAACATAACAATTAGATATTTGTATACATTTTAGTACCTATCTGTGCCGTACACCATGATGGTGTTGGGTATTCAGTACTTAATGGAGTAGTCATGCCTCCTTCCAAGTGGAACCTTTAGTTAGTGAGATATTCTAGTATTGTAGGTCTGTGAATTTGTAGCAGGAGCTCACACTGGCTTCATACCGCATGATGTTTTCTATTTAGTAAATAGTCACTACAACACCTAGTATTTGATATTTTATTATTTATCGAGCCCAGCATAAAGTACATACTATACATGTGCTTTACAGTATAATAGCACATAATTTTCAATGTTTCAATAAATTTTTGCCGTAAAATTTAAGAGGATTTTAATTGCAAGTAATAAGGATCGCTTGTTAATAGGCTGTAGATAATTAGGGAGCTATTTGCATTCTCTCCCCACAAATTTTCTTAGTATTCTGAGCTTCACTTAATTCATAACTTTATCTCCTGGGGATTAGTTAATCCCATTTAGTCACAGTAATAATAGACATAATGTTTTCTCCTCTTAAGCTCTCTACCAGAGTTCTAATGATTTTTTGGAAAGATTATAACATTGATTAGTTTGTGTGTGTGTGTATGTGAGTAGAGGTATTTTTCTTGGTCTTTTAATGAAGTAAAACATCATGGTAAGTGACACTGACATTCATGGCAGTTAATTTTAGCTTTATTAATATAAATTTTATTTTTTTCTGGCTTTTTAATATAAACTTCAATTCAAATATTAATAAGTTACTAACTGACCAGAAACTTTTATTGAAAAGTTCTAGCATGAGTGAGTGAGTTCGCACAGTTTATGCAGTTCATTATGTCCTTTTGCTGATGCTATAGCTGTAATTTAAAATAAGATATTTACAATGCTGTTGAGTTCCTAGTATGAGATTCTTTATATTTGGCATTTTGTCACTTAATATATACTTCTTTCATTGTTTTCTAGATACAAACATCACCCCAGATAACTCTTAATTTTTTTTAGAGCTTTACACCCCAAATCTGCTTGAGGATGTTAGGAAAATAAGAATATTTGAACAGTTATTATATGGCACATTACCTAGGTAGATGTCCAATTCTTAATAGAACAAAAAAGGGAGGTATATGTGTAAATTTACATATATATACCTTTTTTCATGCTTAGGCTGTATGAGCCTTCTCAATACTCTAAAGTCTTTAAAGAAAGAAAGTTCAGATTTCTGTGTATTTTGGCTTTTGGAATTTGGCCTAGTAATATAACCTCACTAAGCCCTGGTTAGTGGAAAAAATATCTATTCTAAAGGATTGTTGTGAACATAAAATAACTTAGCATATGGAAAGTGCTCTGCACAGTGCCTGGCAAACAGAAAGTGCTCAGAGTAAGTTGTAACTGTTAATGTTATTATATTTAAATACAACCTCTTACCTATTATATGCTCTTTCCTTACATAATTTTTATTTTTGGAGCTCTGCCATTGTTTCCCTTAAAGAGAAACATGTTTATATTTTTATAAACATTTAGAGTGATAGTTCACCTTGTAATAATTTATTAATTTAAACATTTATTGAGTATATGTTAATCTGTAATTTTGTTAATTTATTAGCCTCTGATTTTACATGTAGTAGATGAAGATAACTCATGGAGTTGTCATGAAGATACTATGTGATATATGTGGGTGTCTAATAATAATGCTTAGTAAATAGTAGCTGTTAATGAAATTTATAGGGGAGGTGAGACATATCGAAAATGTATAATACAGATTTGAAATTGATATAAAAACAATACAAATAAGGTGCTTTTGAAGCTCAGAAAGGGTAGAGCCATTGCTTACAGCTGGGAGATGAGAAGACTTCATATAAGAGTTATAATTCAGTGTATAAGGAAGAACTGAATATATGATCATGCAATAGAAAGGCCTTACTTTTAGAAGGATGATAAGTGAAGGTACATAGACAGGAGCCAGAAGGGCATGTACAGAACATACTCAGCAGTTCTGTCTGCTCGTTTAGAGTAAATGATATGTAAAGCAGATTGGTGGGAAGTCAGACTAGACTGGGTGACCTAGGGCATGACTGTCGAGGATTTTAAATATTGAGGACAAGACATTTCGCCTTACTCTGTCATATATATTAAAGTTTTTGAGCCACAAAATGACTTAAGAACTGTTTCAGTAAGGGATCTTGCTGTCTTTTGTAAAATGGATTAGTCTTGGAAAAGATTGAATGGAAGGCAGAGACGAGATATTTTAGTATTTAAAGCTTGAATAAGTGCCTGAGATAAGACAGTGGTAGAAGTGTAAGTGGTTTGAACCCATTTTCCATTTGCTTCACTTGTGGCTGCAGCGTTTACCCCGAGATAACTCATGGATTACATCCCTAACTTTACCCCCCAAAGTTTGCCATGAAATATCTCGCTTTTATTATTATTTTCACATCGCTTTAGTATATTGATAGTCTTTGGAAACAAATGACATCATTCTATTTATACATTGTTTTTAGTAGTGGTGTTTCCATTTACGAACTACAGTAATTCTCGATCTGAAAATGTCAAATCCTAGAAAATGTAGCATTCCTGTGTGTGATGTTAAAGAACACTGGCAGCTAGTTGCACTTTTTTTTTTTTTTCCTAAACTGGAAAAGAGTTGAGAAGGAGTATGTCCAGTGTTATAAGGTGATCAAAAACCAAAATTACCTAAGCAAAGGACTTTAGATTTGGCTACAAAGAAGGTGCTAGTTATCTTAGAACTGTTTTGGTAGTATAGAGAGAGTGGAAGCCGGATTTTAAAGTTTAGGAAATGAATGAGTGGTTATAAATACAAGTAATTAGAAAAGATCTCATGAAATTTGAAGATATGAAGAAAGCAGAAAGCCTTGATTGAAACTATATTGTGATAGGTTCTCTTAGCAGATAAATTTATCTCTGAATAAATAGAGGACCTCTTGTACCAACTCCTTTGACTGCTCCCCATATCTGCTGTCTATCTTAAATCCATTTCCAACATTTTCCGAAATGCTAACAAACGTCTTAACCTTTAAAAATGGTCTCATGGAAAAGAGATTCTTGTTTTAGCACGAATTTGGCATTTAAGGGTTCTCAGTCAGAGTCAGTACCCTACCCTTCCAGGGGTCATTTAGAAATGTTTTGGGGGTGTTTTGCTTGTCACAATGACTGGAAAGCTTATAGGCATTTGTTGAACTCCAGACAGCTGAATTTCTTCAGGACAGTTTTTAGGACCAGGAATTATTCTCCCCACCGAACATCAATAGTATCCCTTTGAGAAAGACTCCTGGATAGTCTTTATTTTTTTCCTTCACAATGAGGTTTCTCAAAGAGTTTTGAACTTTCTACTTCCTATTCATTTCTCAACATATTACAATCTATAAAAAAACTGCTCGGGCAGAAGTTGTGTGACCTCTTTGTTGTCAAAAGCATTGTAGTACAGTTTTTGTTTATGACATTTGTTGAGGTGGATCACTTCCTTATTATTGTCTCCTGTTGGCTTCTGCCACATAATTTTTTTCCTAGTTTCTTGCCTACTTCTTTCTATGATGCTTTCTCCTCAGTTATCTTTACTACCCACTTCTTTCTCCTGGTCTGTAACTGTGATACACTTCTGGTATCTCTTTTTTTGTTCCTCATCTATGTTTACTTATGTTTTAGGAAAAAAACAAATACCTACTGTTTTCAAAACATCGAATTACAATTATTTGTCTGTCTTCCCAATAAGAAGACAGATACCTTTGAGTCCAGCTACTATGTCCTATCCTGGTATTCTAACATCTAGTACTCTGACTTTTTATCCTTTGCTTTTTGTTGTTCTTGGTTTTTGTTTGTTTGTTTTTCTTAGAAACTTTTCCAGTGCAGCTGAGGTTGATTGGCATGGAACAAAAGTGCAGAAGGACGTTAAATAGTCATACCTAATTCAATCCTCTTCTTTAGTCATCTGTAATTTATGCTATATAATTTATAAGTAGTGGTTTTTAAAGTACACACTCATATATATTTTATTCCTCTGGTCTCCTGCCTTTTTCTAGGTTTTGCACTTCTTATTGCTCAAGGGCTCTCTTAAGTCTTAAGTCTGGGAAGCTCTTCTCAATCCTCTATCCCACTCTCTGCATTCAGTGTACTACTTATACCTCTAATAGTCATTTAACAGTAGAAGTCAATGAACATTTATTGAACCTAGGCACAGGACCCTGCCCTCAAGAAGGATATTTGCTAATAGAAGAGAAAGACATGTTAATAATGAGTATAATACGATATGATGAATCACAATAATAAATATATTGATACCAAGAATATAATGATGTCTTTGAAAGTACTGACTAATATTCTTAATTAGATTGAGAGTATGATGCCAGGGATATGATTCAGCATCACATCCTTAAGGAACTCTGAGTGGTAAAGTGTATAGGAGATCTGTGAGTGATAACTGGAAAAGGGCTTTTATCTTTGGTCATAAAATTATTCCTATTTTAAATTAATTTTATTGCACCAAGTCCCAGAAATAGAATTATTTTAAGTCAACATGAATATTTCTAACAACTGTTGATACATGCATATGGACACATTCTTTAAGGCATTTGCCAACGTTTTTAGAACTGTCCTTTTACACATGATGGAAAAACTTGAGTTAGATAACCACTACTAAAATACATTGAGTTTACTGAATAAGGGATTAAAGGAGAAATGGTTCTCGTACTGTAGGACATTGTCCATTCCGTTTTGTTTGTTTGTTTGTTTGTTTGCTTGCTTGCTTGCTTGCTTGCCTATGCCTTGGATGAATATGTAGTCTTTTTCTTTTTTTTTTTAAGTTGGCATATGACATGGTTGATCATTTCCTTCTCCTTTGAACAGTTTCTTAATTTGGCTTCAAGACAGCATAATATCCAACCTCATTAGACATTACTTCACAAACAGTTGACTTCGCTGGGTTACCCTCACTTTTTTAAAGTCTGAATATTGTGATCCCCCAAGCCTCAGTTTTCAAAATCCTTCTCTGGTTACCACGAATCACTGGAGATCTGATTTAGTTCCAAGGTTTTAAACCCCATCTATTTGCCATTTTTACATCTCTAGCTCATGTCTCTCCTGAGCTTCATACTTCTATACCCAATTGTCTATTCCACTTGTCTGTTTAATAGTTATCTCAAACGTAATGTGTCAAAACTGAACCTTCTCTAACCTGTTTTCTTAATAGTCTTTCCCATCTCACTTAATGGCAATAACTGTTAATAATTATTCCATCAATTAGCTGCTCAGGCCAAAACGCTCAAGTTATCTTTGTCTCCTTTTCTTCTTTCACACCCCACAGTATCAGTCAGGTAATTTTACTGGTTCCTTCATCAGAATATACCCAGAATCTGAACATCTCTCATCTTCTTCCCCTGATCCAGAGCCATATCATTGCTCTCTTATATTAGCTCACTCACTTTTTTTGGAAAGGATAAAATAGTAACCTGTTAGTCTTTCAAATCGAAAGGCAAATTGAGGATAGTATATAGTTACTTATATAACAAATTTGTTCATAGTTTTAATGATTACTGAGTATAATTTTCTGTAATAGGATTTTTTAATAAGAAGAATGAAAATTTTGGGGAGCGGCTATAATAACATTTCACTTAATTGGGGTTCAAAAGGAATGTTTCTTATAAAAATCAATTGTAAATTTTCATGTGTTAACGTGATTTGTAATGAGATTTATTTCATAGTTGAAAATATCATTTCACACAGATAATTATTACCAAATACTGATCAATTCATGGACATATTATCATAATTGCACATATTTATCTATTAGAAGGCATTTATATAATTAGATTTTTCTCTTTGCCTTTTCACATGTCATTACATTGCAGATTAATCACTTCCAATTGAAGGTGAAGTGGAATCTCCTCAATCGTACAGTTAAATGTATTTTGAAATAAGAAATTTACATGCTTTTACATGGGGGTCTGAAAAATACTTCTGGCACTGGAATTGGAATTGGAAAATATATGTGCTGCAAATTTGTGTGGTAATGGCGATCTCACTTTTAACGGCACAGAAAGTGAAAAAAAGTTTGATTTTATTTGAGATTCAAACAATGTTATTGAAATAACTTTGAGTTTCCCATGGCTGTTTTGCTTTGTAATTTAGGTTGACTTTATTAAGAAATGTTATCAAGTCTGCTGCAAAAGCTAATATCTAAAACCATTCAGTGTTTTGTAATAGTGCTCGCAAGTGTTTTTTCTCATTTAGAAAAAACTTGGTCTTGGCAGTGAGCTAAAAAGGATAAAAAAAAAAAAGAAGAAAAAATTTTACTGCTACTAAGCTTTTTAATTGCTGTGTGCTGGGGCAGATTGTATTTCTGACAAAATTTAGGGTACTAATGATAGTTCAGTTCACAAAAGTGAATAAAGTTCACCATTGACACTCCTGGTTCTAATACACATGAGATTCAAAAAAATTTTTTTTTGCTAAATAGATGCAATGAATAATAAAATGAGTAACTATGAGTTTAACATACCTTTCATTTTCATAATTTTTGTAAATTTGTCTAACTTAGCCTTTCTCTGCTCCACACATATTTTTACCACAAATTGTAACACATCTGAGCAGATTCCAATTTAGGTTGTACTAAATTACTTTTCTTCTCAACTTTTTTGAAAACATTCTTCCCTATCATTGTTCCGTATAGACTGTTCACAGAGGATAATTCTTGAGTCTCTCAAAACTATCATGGACTCCTTGAGTAAACAACAACTGAGCAGTATAGGTAATATCTTTTGACTCATCAAGAGCTAAAGAAAACTACGTGAAATCATTTGCCTTGTTTTTTTAACTGTCTACTGATGTTGCTCCCCAATGTTTTCAACTCATCGAACAACTGTTCTCACTGTTTAAACAAGTTTATTTTCTCTGGTCTTAATTTTGTAGCTGTCAAATCGAACTCTGTTTAATTAATTTGCCATGTATAAATGGCTTTCCTTGTTTGCCTAACAAAGGCACACAGAAAACGTACTTTTGGTATAGCTTCATTTTCATATTTTATTTATGCGAAGAAATTCTTTTATAATGAGATAATTTGTTTTAAATATTCTAATTTTTCTGACTGTTGCTTTCTTGTGTTTGGCAGTATTATATTGAATTCTTTGTTTAGTATAATGTTGACATGTATTCTTTTATTATAGCTATCGAGTCATTGCATAATAAACAAAATGTTTTGTCACTTGATTTTAAAACAAAATAACCTACACTCCACTAAACCTTTAAAAGCATGTCATTCAAAGTCCACTTTTCTCTTCCTGTTTTGATGTGATGGGCACACAATAGTAATTAAAAGTAAAAGGTAGTATGGCCATATGCTTGACACTCAAAAACACTGTCAAGTTAAAACAGCATCGCTGTGATTTGTAGTGCACTGAGCAGCAGTGTGAAATAATGAGAGCAACACATACTTGCTGTTATACTGCAAAAAAAGACATAGGATACAAATGAACCAGTATGGCTGTATTCCAATATAACTTTACTTATGGATACTGATTTGA
The DNA here is from genome assembly GCF_000151845.1 of Pteropus vampyrus. NCBI lineage: Eukaryota > Metazoa > Chordata > Mammalia > Chiroptera > Pteropodidae > Pteropus > Pteropus vampyrus. The sequence goes on from NW_011888828.1 coordinate 3,923,783, forward strand.
ATTTCATATGATTTTCATATGTCATCATGATCATTATTATCATCTTTTCAATTATTTAAAATTTAAAACTATTCTTAGCTCACAGTCTGTCAAAAATAGTTTGCTGATCCCTATCCTAACTAGTCTCTTCGCTGCTGCTTTTATCCCTATCCCTGTAATGGACCATATTACAGCTGAACTCTCTTGTGAAGTGTACATAGTTCTGGATGATTTGACCTCAGACTAACACTGGATCACTTTATTCTGGTCACACTGAGCTGCTTGCTATTACTTGGGTATACTTACCTTGCTCCCATCTTAGAGCTTTTGCCTATATTCCTTATTCTGGAACATTTTTACCCAGGTATCAAATAGCTCTTCAGTCATGATGTAAATCACATGTCATCTTTGCCCATCCTTTGATCAGCCTTCTCAAGTCAGCCTTTCCCGACCTTCCCATGTATCTGTCACTATCTCTTTACCTGCATTAATAGGGTAAAGTTATTTTTCTTCATAGTATCTTTTATGACATTTTATTATAAATTGAATTTTCCATTGATTGTCAGCCCCCCATAAGAACAGAAACTTTATTTTATTTACTATTGTATCCCCCAAGATTTTTGTTTTTGTTTACACTTGGCATTTGGTAGGTACTTTGTACATATTTGCGGAATGAATAAATGAACTCTCTAGTAGTCTGTGCTTTCCTAAAATGGAGTATGTGTTCAGGACAAGTGTTTTTTTGTTTGTTTTGTTTTGTGTTTGTTTGTTTTTTTCTTACATTACTACTATGTCCTCAGTAAAGGATTTTTGTTTTTGTTTACTACTTGGCACATAGCAGGCATTCGATACATATTTGTGGAATGAATAAATAAACACTCTAAGTCTCTGCTCTCCGAAAATGGAGTTGGTATTCAGGACAGGTAGATTTTTTTTTTTTTTCTTTATTTATGTGTCTCAGCTTAGAATGGACCAGTTATGGATCAAGGTTGTTATTTGAAATTCCACTTTTTATGTTAGATGAAAGGGGGAGATGGTTGGATTATATTTTTATGTCTTCCTTTAAGAGATTCATGGACAAAATTATTCTGTAGGCCAAATGATAAGTATATTCTCTGCACAAATCAGAGAATATACATTAATTTGAAAAATACTATGAAAAGGATATCTTAGTTGTATTTTGACACAACCACACAAATATAACATTACATTTTTTTATTCTGTTTCTTTAGAATCTGAAAATCCTTTCTTTGCAGACTACTTCTTCTGCTACTCTCTTCTCTGTTATTATTTGTCATTTTAATACACAATTAACATTTGCTTTGTAAAATACTTTAGGTACAGTGTAACTCTAATCTTCGTCTTAGGTGAACATTTATTTCAAGTGATTTGACCACAAAACATTAATTTTGATGAAATTTTCATATTTCATATCATTGAATTAAACCGAAATAGTTCTTTTTCAAGTGTCATATGTGGAGTAAAATGAGAAAATAATAACCGAGAATTGATCTTTGTTGTGATTTTGCCTCGTGTGTACTGCTTTGTTTTAAATAACCCTTCATCTAATTACATTCTTTAATTTGAGATTTATTTCAAAAAAGGAACATTAGTTTACCATTACTGTAATTCTGTATACTCCCTAAGTTATTTCTGTTGCTCAATTTCATGTTACTTTATAACTTAGACAATAGAATATCTAAAATTCAAAATATAATGTTAATTTCTAGAGAAGCAGACTTCTACTTTCTTTTGCAGGGGAAGGAAAGATTTCCTTCGTTCTCCTAGGTTCTAGTGCTGGGTCTGAAAAGTATACTGACAAAGACAGATTAACAAGAGCAAAGTATATTGATTTATTTGATAGAAGTTTTGTGGGAGCCTCCATAAGGAAATGCAGACCTGAAGAAACAGATCTATGTACTTTTAAGCTAGGTTTGATGAGTAATGAATAGTTGTGGAGAAATATGATAGGTTAGGAGTACGGGATAATTGTAATTGGGGAAAACTTAGCAAGGTCTGTTTGTTAGGGTTCTTTTTGGCGTCCCTCTGTCTTCAGAGATAAGGATGCTACTTTCTTCTGGGTAGTGGGAGGACCTCTCTTGCATGATGGTTTTATGCCTATTTCAGGGAAGAAGGGCATGGCGAGGAGGAAGTCAGAATGACTTTCCTTCCTCTGCCATTTTCTCACACTCTTTCAGCTTAAAATATTCACTATGCCAAGGTGCCATATTTTGGGGTAGTAAGACCTGAACTCCATTACTATGCAGAAATAGCACACAATAAAAATCAAATAACAAACGACAGAACCTAACTTTGAAATGCATGCAGAATCTACCTGTAAATGTATTTCTTGTGCTTTTGAATTGTTCCTTGGTGCCTGATAGTGCTAAAGTGAGATTTTACTTGTATAGCATATTTTATTAATCAAAGTATCTAAGGCAATTTTAATTCTTTGAAAAATTAGAGTAATAAATATTTGCATTAAAATATGGCAGTGTCAGAAAATTTTTTTAATGAATCAAGTTTATATAGCAAATACCATCCAATATGTAAGTAAACATTGATATTAACCTTTATTCATGAAAGGCAGTAATAGCCTAATACCTCACTTAACTCTGTACCTTCAAAATGATTTGTTTGATCTGATAAATTATGCAGTCTTGCATTATGACCTCATAACCTTATAAAATTTACTTTAATTGACTCTATAATATTTGCCACATTAGAGCATAATGACTATAACTTATTCCTGTATTCTTAAACTTGATTTTTTCCATCGTGCATATAAAGAAGAACATATAATAGTATTTATTGCAATGATGTGATGTTTAGACAGTTCCATTCGAAGTTGAATATTGAAGGGCTTGATTTTTTTTAAAAAATAGTTTTACTGCAAAGGAAAAAAAGGCAAATGAAGGTTTGGTTGCAAATTAATTTTCCTGTTTAAGTGTACAAAAGGTACTGAGATTTTCTTTAAAAAGTAAATGAATGTCAAATACATATTTGTCATACCCATCATTAATTATGTTACAGTGGAATATGCATGGCGAAAGATTTGAAGGTATGCTTTCAGACGTCTGTGACGCAGGATGTGGATTTTGGGGTAGGGGGACAGGAGTGCTAGGATTTCACACAGTAGACAAAAAAATGGGGTAGGAATGTTGATGAGAAATCATGTCACAATAGGGAATAGCTTATGCAAGGAACTGCTGTGAATATTGAAATTTTGAGAAAGTTCAGAGAGAAAGCATGATTTTGACTTAAGGATATGTGGTAGGGAGTAGTTGTAGATAAATCTAGAAACAGATAAAAGTGTATCATTAGAGATCCTAAATACTACTGCGGAGAATTTGGACTTTAAGCGAAGGAGAATAAGAAATCTAGACTAATATTTTGATAACTGTTTACATCTTGGGTGATAGTATTTTTAAAGGAAAAGTAATGACATTTTTGGCAATATGAAAATTATATTAGAAGGAAGGTTCAAGCGAGGGATACCAGACCATTTAGGAGGGTGTCAGAAGAGATTAGAGCACTGGTAATAGGAGTGTTAGTGGTGAGGAAGGGACAGATTTAGGATGTAGTATAATTAGTACAGTGTTTCTCCACCTTCTCACATTTGGCACCCTTTTTATATAACAAGTATTATGTAACTTTCCCTTATTTATGAGTTTTATTGTCAAATAATAAGTAATCTTTCCCATATAAATAATATTAAATGACATTTTCAATTTATGATGGGTTCATCAAGGCATAACCCCATTGCCAGTTGAGGCGCATAGTAATGTATGATTACATTTATATGAAATTTCTAGAAAATTAAATGAAAGTAAAAAGTAGGTAATTCTATACCTAGGATTGGAGTTAGGGCAGAGATTGATCTCAAATGTGGATGAGGGAACTTTTTGGGTGATAGAATCATTCCAGAACTGGATTACAATGCCGATTGTACAGGTATATAAATTTACCCCAAACTACCAAATTTTAAATTTGAAAATAAGTTAAACAAAAAGTATAACATTGTCTTCATTTCTGTTTCATTCCTTAGCAGTTCAGTTCAAAAGGCATTAAGTGGGCTGAGAAAGGTAGGTGTCCAGCAGGGTGGCAGCACATAGGCAGGATGAGGAAGCTGTCTCTGTGGAGGGTGACTCAACAGACTGTTGGCGCCCAAGCAGGTTAAGGAGACTTTCTACACTGGGGCATGATCAGAAGGATGCAGGATACAGGATATCAAAGTCTATGCGGAATGAGGAGGACATGTCAGTGATCTAACACAGGATGTTGGAGCCAAGCGGGTGAGGAGATGTCCACATAGTGGGGAGACCAAGGCGTGATCCTGGAGCCTGGGCTGTGTGGAGAGCATCCCCGCAGAGTGCCATGCGCTTGCCCAGCACTGGGTGATGAGCCCATGTGAGCTAAGTAAGTTGTGGGTGTGTGTGAACAGGCTGTGGTGGTGAGAGAAGTTTGGTCGTATTCTCAGTGATTGAGCAAACAAATAAATATGTGAAGAATAATAGTAGCCAGTTTTCTCTGTGTTAAATAAGGGATTTACAAGTAAGGAAAGAGGGAAAACTAGAATGAACCCCGTGGTTCATTCTTGGTTTGAGTTTTATATACATATCAACATATCTATTTATATATCTATAGCTATATCCTGAAATAAACACAGATGGGTAGATATAGAAATAAATATAGAAGAGTGTGTGTGTGTGTGTGTGTGTGTGTGTGTGTGTGTACGTGTGTACTTAGATATATTTTCTAGTTCTCTCCATCGAATGGACCTAGGAGCAGTGACATCCCACCAGTAGTGAATATACTTTGAGCCTTAATCTTGATTTTGAAATAAGATCCCCCACTGAAACCAGGGCTTCGTGGAGTAGTGGTTGCTTCCAGGACTGTGTCAGGGAAACTAGAAGATGAGCCTGCAATACCTTGTTGTGCTAGAAAGTAAAGAAGTGCCCAAAGAATGGTGGGGACACGTAAGAAGGAAAGAGTTAGCTGTGAACAGACTCTTACTGGCCATATCAGTGGAGATTTTAACATCAAAATAAATAATGGCAGTAAAAGATTATAACCCATTGAATAAATGAGAAAACCAAAATCCATACAAATGTAAATAAAATGAAGAAATGGAAAGTTTTATGAGGATCAGAATTAGATCCAAGTACCTCCTGAAAAAAATATTAATTATAAAGAGAAAAATAGTAACTTTATAGCAAAGAAACTTGGTAGGTATCATGTGAATCAAGTGATCAAAATGAACAACCTCAGTAATGAGATAACCTGAAATAATTTGTTGCTTGATAGTATACAGTGAGAGGATCACAGCATCACTTATGACATTCCTGCCCAAAATGCCTAACCTGCACCTAATCATGTAGAAACATTAGAGGAACTTAAACTGAGGGACATTCTGCAAAATAACTGACCTGTGATATTCTAAAATGTCAAGGATTTGATATTTCAGTTAAGACTAAGAGACTCTTAAATTGAAGAAGAATAAATAGGGTTGGTAACTAAGTGCGAGACATGATTCTGAGCTGGATCCTTTTACTATGCAGAAGATTATTCACTAGGACAACTAGTGAAACTTGAGTGGTGTTTGAGAATTATTAGGTAGTATTATCAGTTTTATTTTCCTAACTTTGAGAATTATTAGGTAGTATTATCAGTTTTATTTTCCTAACTTTGACAGTTATATTGTTATTATATAGGACAAGTCCTCATTTATAGGAAGTACTAAACTATTTGGGACTGATGGGGCATCATGTTGGCAACTTTCTAATATACTTGTAACTTTTCTGTAAAGTTTTGAATTTTCCAAAATAAAAAAAAATAACTCCTGGAAAGGAGTTCTACGAGTTCATATATGTCATTACCTTTGTTGAGTTTACATTATAGTGATAGTAAACACTCAAGAAGTATTTACTGTAGGCCAGGCACTGTACCAAGCTCTTGTATAAAACATGTTATCTTATATAACCTTCACAACAACCTTATGAGTTAGCTACCATTATTATTATTCTCATTTCACAGGTGAGGCAGCTGAAGTGTAAAGATTTTAATTGTCTTGTCCATGATCTCACACAATAACTGGCAAACCCAGAATTTGAAGATATCTAACTCCAGATTCCATGTTTTTAATTGCTAAACTACATAGCTAGTATGCATTTGGTTTAGGTATATGGCTCTAGAGCTCAAAAGAGATTTTTACTGGGTATATAAATTCTGAGTTCAATTATATATGGGTCAGGACAGCCATAAGGGTGGATGCGATCATAGGAATGAGTACTGGATGAGAAAAAGAATGGCCTAGAACTAAACTCTAGCATTTAGAAGCTAAGATTAGCTACAAAGAACACAGGATTTATAGTTTCAGAAGGGAGAAAATAAAAATAATTATAAAATACTTGTATAACTGTTATGACATGGGAAGCACAGGTTGAGATCAAAATTACCTATAGGACCTGGCATCTAAGCAGAGAGTTAGTCCATGGATGATATTTGTTAGCAGACCAGTAGGGTGTTCCTGAATCCTAGGAGAGAGAGAGCATGGAAAATAGCGTCCTTTACTTCACTGTGGCTGAAAAATGATGCAGAGGAGAACTAAGGCTAATAGAGTGTTCCGATTCTTCCTCTTAGTTGATTCAACTTGTCTGCTTCTGCTGTCCTATTCCGATGGCTCTGTCTCATTCTCTTATTAATTAGTTCATGCAACAGATTTTTATACATACTATAAGCAAGGCTCTTTGCCAAACCCCTTTTGTATTTCTGGATCTTACCTTTTTCTAATTCCATATCTTAATCCCTGGAATGTTCTGTTACTGATTTCTTTCCTTCCCTCCCTCCTTGCCTCTCCTCTTCCTTCCTTTCTTTCTCTTCTTTTTTTTTTTCTCTCTCTCTCCCTGCCCTCTCCTCCTTCTCCCCTTTTCTTCTTTTGTTATCTTAATCTCTTCTAGCTGCCGCTTCAACTATCACTTCTGTGCAGGTACCTTCAACTATCACTTCTGCACAGGTACCTTAGATCAACATCTCTGGTTCTTACCTCTCTTTAAAGCTCCATATCTCTCTTTTCAAAGACCTTCTGGATGTTTCCATGTCGGTGTACTTCTGGCCTCTCAAATTCAGCCTGTCCAAAACTAAATAAATCTTCTCTTGTAAGCCTCCCTGTGTTTCCTGGTTTTGTTAATGGAGTCATTATTGAAATCTGAGCTTAAAACCTCGAATTCCTATTCAAACTGTCCTCTTATAGTCCTCACTTATAAGTTTGACAAAGATTAATAAGCCCAATATTATTCAGCATTGATTATTGTTAGAAAATGCTCATACATTTTTGGTGGAAGAGTAAATTGAAAATATCTTTTTGGAGAGTGATGACTATGAAATTAAAACCAGTTTATTCGCATCTTAAAACCTCTACATATATGCCAGTCATCCAGAGGGTCTTGGTGCTTTGCTGCAAAACATAAAATCCATTTTTCCTTAAAACCTATCTTGTTCATAGATTGGATGCTTTCAACCTCAGTTTACTTAAAAATTGTCCCTACGGTTGTACCTTCTTATTCTGAGAAACAAGTCACTTTTTTTCATCTACTACTAATGTTAGCGGGGCAGAAGTAGTAGCACCAGCTTCTTTTACTAGTTAGAGATTCTTTTACCAAGTTGGTAAGCCTTATTACTTATTTTATGAGGTAAATAGGATTTGCCTCTGTGCTTACTTTTTTTTTTTTTAACAGAGCAGAAATAGTCTAAACAACTGTGAAAGATTGTCACTATTTCTAAGACAGATTAAAAGATGAAATAAAGCTAAAGAAAATATTTTAAGACAATTATATTACTTAACTGCACATAAACCCTTAACCTTGCTTCTTTTCAAAGATTATTATTATTATTTTAACATTTTTATTAAAAGGGTACAAAATCTATTGAAACCCTAGGTTAGGAAGTTCTATTTATAAGTTTTAATGAAGGGTACACATTTGGGAGTTTTCATAGGTGAAATAGATAGTTTTGAAGCAACAAAAGTTACCTAATGATGGAATTATTTCTAAACAACTGTTTCTATAGTATGCGTATTTCAAAAGTTGTTACATTTTTCATTGTTAAAATGCCACTTTATGTCAAAGAGATATATTAGATGTGTTTATTTTCAAATACCTGATATGTAACATATTACTGCCACAGAAAAGTTTAGCAATTTTGGAAAAATTGTCTTTTTGTAAGAAAAGTAAGTGCCATCATCCCATTCAACCATTATCAATTATGTCTTTGTCTTTTTCATTTTCTTACAAAGTATTGTCAATAGTGTACTATTTAAAATAGTGAAATCTATAAACTTTTCAAGTAGACACAAATAAAGTAGAACATGTCTCAGTGTGCTAAAATCACATGCCATACAAGGCATGATTACTGATACTAAGATTGAATAAAGATGCTAGCATTAAACTGTATATATTAAATATTAGCAAAACAATTTCTTGCCTTTTTCCTGGAAGTAAATCTGAATAGAAGTTGTACTTTAATCTTCAGCATTCAAATAATTTATTTTATGTATCTCTTGGGTACATACAGCCCACTTTGGAGATTACTGCTTGAGGGAATGGGGTGCTCTTGAAGTGTTTGGAGTAAGATGTTGATGTCAACAGATATTTTTTTTTAGTAGATCATTCTGGCAGCTCTTTTTGATTGTGGCTTTGAAGAAGAAAAATATTGCCAATAATGAAATTATAGAAAGGCATCACAATAGCAGTAGCTTAGGCAAGAGATAGGGTAGAGCTGTTGTAGCAGAACTGGATTTGAGATTTTTTTTAGGAAGAAAAATGTTTGGGGCTTGATTTGTATGCAGGTTAAGAAAAGGGAGGGCTCAGGGTTGATAGCCAGGCTGTTTTGCTTGGGTGACTGCATGGATGGTCAACATTACGGGGATAGAGAGAATAACAGAAAGGAGCTGATTTTGCAATTTGTATTTCTTTACATAACCCTTTAAAAAAGAGCTATTTTATCATTGGTGAGCCATTTTCATTCATGTTCACATTCTCTGTGTTTTAAAATTGGAAGACTGTAGTTCTAAGGAAAGGATATGAGAATTTTCCCCCTTCACTTCCTTCTCCATTACACTGACATTTTCTTAACTCTGAAGATTTTGAATGGAATAACATACATACATATTAATATTTGTTATGTATTAAAAATTTAATTATCCAACATTATTTAAGTTTACAAAATGATGTTAACAATAACAACAAAGAAATAGAGAAACCAAGCACATGTTTTTGAAAGAGGTTTGATTGCTTTATGCTATGCTCAATAGAGTAACAGGTTAAAGGAAGGAAGACTCAAAATGATCACAGGTACTTCATGTCTTCCTTTAGAAACTTTTAACACTTTATCATGAACATTATAAATGACTGTTTTTCCTTTAGAAACTGACTTGCTTTAAAATGATGTATGAAATAATATGTGTTTTGCATGTCCTGTTGTAATGATAAAGGTCATGTAGTATCATTTACATAATCTCTTGCCAGAAATGAACTCAGTAATATCCTTGGTATAACATATACATTATCTGAGGTTTAAAACTCTCATTATTCATGAAAGTTAATTTTACAGTGGGTGTGAATGATCTATCTTATGGCTGGTTTTTTGATCATTCTATAAAATAATATGGAGCAAAGCCTGCTCAAATAACAGGAAAACCAGTAGAGAGTGATGCATTTGCCTGACTCTCTGTATACCCGATTGGATCTTGATTGATGGCAATCATTTGTCTTTGTCAAAAAAAGGAGAAAAATTCAGACATTGAAATAGGAGTGCTATCAAACTTTCTACAATGGCAGAAAGATTCTATTAATGTGGCCTTAGAGTATTAACTGTCTCTGTTGGGAAATGATAAAGAATGTTAATTTTTTTCCTTGAGCATATTTAAGTATAAAATGCATTATTTTGTCTACTGTTGGGATTAAAATAATACTTTTATGGCACACTGGAATTGATGAAAGCAAAAAAAAAGCTCAAAATGATGAAAAAGCAAATAGATCTTAATCCATTTTATTATTTTTCTCTCAACAAAATAATGGAAATTTAGCATAGTATCATAAAATTCTTACTGCTGCATTTCAGCTGATACTGGACGATGAAAGGTTGTCTTCAAAGAGGGTTGAAATGGAAGAGGAAACATTTTTAACAGTCTTGGTTTTTGAAATTTCCCTTGACTTTCCAAATATTAGAGCAAAATATGTTCTAATGTTACTTATTTTTAAAAATCTATTAAATGATCTTGTTATGATTTGGAAATGAAAAGAGAATGTTAGAACTATAATATACTAAAAAATAGAATTGGTATATAGCATTTTGCCTCAAGACCAATTCTGACCTTTCATAATTTCTTGCAATAATAAATATATCATAAATATTATATACATATTTTATGTATGTTATGAGGGCTAGATATACTTTCTGTTTAATTCTGAATATTTGCTTTATTATAACTACAGTATTTTTGATTGTTCATTTGACCTTAATTTTAAAGTTATGTTTGAAAATAACTTAAAATGCAAATGATATTCTGTAGAACATATTTTAAAAATTAACTAGCCTTATGTTTATATTAATAATGATTTGACATTTATATAAATTAAAATAAGGCTATTGTATATCATTTATTGTAGAATTTTCTTTGTCAGAGTACTTCAGAATATTGCATTGTAGTTTTATTATTTGTATACTTATTAATTTTCAGCATACAGTCAGGCTCTAATGTTCTTTTGTGCTCAAATGGGACCAGTGATGCTGAGCCACCCCAAATGATTTGTCTACAGCTTTAAAATGTGCTTTAATTTTTTTTTCAGATAGAATTTTTTTTTAAGGATAATGTGAGATGAGCATAATTTACATTTTCATAAAACCATAGTTGCAACATTTGCTACTGATAGGTATGTTCTGGTAAATGAAAAGTGATTATATATTTTAAATTAACAATATAAAATTTACCATCTTGATATCCTTGATATGTGCATGGTTTTTGAAGAAATTAATGTTTATAAACAAAATTATTATAGCTGTAATATTTTTAAAAAGAAAATGATACTTTTATTATCTTTCTATTCAAATCAAATATGAGTATGTCAACCTCAAATTATGTGAACTTTAAATTTTGAGAAACGTAATTAGGGCTTTCATGCCTTCCTAATGATAATTCCATTCTAAATGTTCAAGTGGGAACTATGGATATGTCTAATATGGGACAATGAAATGTTGATTTGTTAAAAATGACCTTGTCGATTGTTTCTTACTAATACTTCTTCATATGTGTATTTAATTGCTAAAGTCTAGTGCCATTATTCTCGGTAAATTGGTTATTAATATAGATGAAACCCTTTAAATGAAAACTATAATCCCTTACATAATTTATTTTTTGCTATCTGCTACAACAAAGAATAAATGCTGATGGTGTGTGATACTGAAATATACCCCTAGAGTGTAATGAGGATTTCAGAATTTTCAGTGAAGGGTAGAATTTCATAGTGATTAACTTTGTCACTAATAAACAGTATAAATCTCTTAAGGTATTTATTCAAGAAGAGCTATTTAAAATTGTTTTTGGTAAATACAGTTTCTCACATGGGATCTACAAATGTGGGAAAAATTAACTACATAACCATAGAAGGCATAGAATGTGGTTTAACTTTTATTTGAAGCACTGTTTAGCATCTAAACTGTACCAATTTTGAACAATCTAAACGCACTACTTAAAGACCAAAGGATCCTTGGACAACATGTAGGCCAGTTCAACTTATGCTGTAGACCGAGGGAATCAAGACTCAGAAGAGTTGCATTAAATACCCAAGGTTTCAGAGCTCCTCAGTAACATAGAAAAAAAATGATTATATAACATTCAGGCAAGACCTTAAGGTGAATCTAATTGCTGTACATAAGACTCACATGGAAAACTTTGAAAAATATGTTTTGGTACCAGGGTGCCAACTCAGGAAACACTGATTGGGAATGAATATATTTACAAACTTCTCAGATATATCTAATGCTCAAGTAAGATTGGGAACCAGTGAGTTAAATCTTATTCTTTTTCTGTAGATCCCCAAAATAGCTTGTGATCAGTGGAGTGGCTTTACAAGTTAGATTGAAATTCTGAGCAAAACTACCTTTATTATTTTACGACTAATTTTATGTAACAACACACTGACTTTATGTTAGTATCTACAAATGTTATTTTTGGTCATTTGACAATAAGCTTTAAAGGTTTGGCCTTTAAAAATCCTTAGTCACTTTTAGTTCAAAGCAGTAGTTGGTATCCAATATCTGCCTCTACACTGGTCGTTTGTGTGACTTACGTCTTTGGGTAACTTTGCTGTGGTAGATCTCAAAAGATGATCATGGGAAAACACATAGCCCATATAGTTTGAAAAACTCTTCTGAAGATTTTGATCCATTCCCCACTTGATAAGGCACTCTCTACCCACTGTTTTCCACTCTCTGTAACCATTAAAAAACATTAACTTTGTACATTTTTTAGTTTATCTACCAAAATTCCATTTTCTAGTTATACAGTTGATTACAAGGAGCTCTTACAGATTAATAATAAAAAGTCAGACAATTCAATTTATTACTTTTTTTAATTAAAAAAAAATTTTTTTTATGGTGACATTGGTTAACGAAATCCAGTAAATTTCAAGTGTACAATTTAGCAGTAAGGCATATATATATATATATATATATATATATATATATATATATATATTTTGCATTGCGTGTTCACCGCCCATAGTTAGATTCTTTCTGTCACCACATATTTGACCCCTTTTACGCTATCTACCTCCCCTCTTCCCCCTCCCTACTACCCTCTGGTAACCATTGGTCTGTAGTCCATGTCCATGAGTCTGTTTGTTTGTCCTCTTCATTTGTTACTTTTAGGTTTATATACCACATATAAGTGATATCATGTGGTTTTCAACTTTTTCTGTCTGGCTTATTTCGCTTTGCACAATTATCTTGAGGTCCATCCATGTTGTTGCAAATGGCAGTATTTCATCTCTTATGGCTGAGTAATATTTCATTGTATATATGTATCACAGCTTCTTTATCCAATCATCTGTTATAAGACACTTTAGTTGCTTCCACGTCCTGGCCACCGTGACTAATGCTGCTATGAACATTAGTGTGCAAATATCTTTTCAGATATGGGTTTTCAAATCTTTGAGGTAAATAACCAGTAGAGGGATTGCTAGATCATATGGTAGATCGATTCTTAGTTTTTTGAGGAACCTCCATACTATTTTCCATAGTGGCTATACCAATTTGCAATCCCACCAGCAGTATATGAGGGTTCCTTTTTCTCCGCATCCTCTCCAACTTGTTATTACTTGTCCTGTTGATAACAGCTATTCTAACAGATGTGAGATGGTATCTCATTGTGGTTTCGATTTGCATGTTTCTAATAGCTAGCAATGATGAGCATCTTTTCATATTAAAAAAAAAAAAGGTTTTTAGGATCATCTGAGGTTTTTGTGTTCTTTATTATCTAAAAGCATTTAATTTTTTAAAATATGTTTAGCATGTTTTTAATTCCTTCTTTTTTAAATTAACATCTTTTATAAATGCACTAGTTGCCTAATCATGACTCACAGTCTGCTACTAATGATCATTTAAATAAATTTGTTGGCCAAAATTACATGATAGGTATAATTTTTTCTCTTTAAAAGTGTAAATAATTCTGGGTTAATAAATATGTTGCTTCTTTTCACATGGTGAGAAGGGAGAGAATAAGATTCTGTCTAGAGAAAGCAAAGATTATTGAGAGGAGCAAAATACCTGGGGCCTTTTAAGAGTAGTAAGAAAAGGGTATAGTGTTGGTGGGTCTTCATTTTGTAGTAAGAAATATTAAGAAAGAAGGAATGTTAGTCAATTGTGTACGGATGATTTTTCTTAATTGGAGTTGTTTTTACTAAAATCTATCTTTAGATACCCTTCTTTATGAAGACAAAAGAGAAGCAGTAGTCATTTAAAATATAAACTATCTAATAATAAAAAAATAATTTAACTGGAAGTTCTGTACTCTACGAAAGGAAACCAAGTTATTTAACCTATTTACATATATAAACTATATCATCTCTATCCAGAGATCTTGTGACTTTATTATTACTGGCATATCATTTTATTAAAATAATATTCTCAAATTTCCAAAAAGATGCTGAAGTTGACCATTGAACATTTTTCTTGTACTCACATCACACATAATTTATGTGAGAATTAGCAAAGAACTCTAAAGAAAACAAAAATAGGACGCATGAGATAGTTAATCATTTGCATTATTGTATTTGAAGTAGAGATAGTATTCATTGAGGCATGGTAATGTTGATAGATAATATTTTTTATTTTGTGTCTTTACTCTGCTAAGTACTTAACTATATTATCTCATTTAACTTTTATTGTAATTTCATTAGGTAGGTGAAATTGTTATTCCTTCTTTAATGATGAGAAGCCAAGGCTTAGAGAAACTAAGTAGCTTTCTCGAGATTACTTAACTCGTAAGTGGTTGAGCCCGAGTAAGAAAAACATTAGGATTCTCTGTTATTTACAAATTTTACTGTAGAATTACTAATGCAACAAACTTATAAAACTTTGCCAAACATCCTTGTTGATTGAAAAGCACTTATTGATAGTTTTCTTAAAAATGGGTGAAAAGTTCTGTTAAGTATGAGGTATGAGTGCTTACCAGTGTCTGACTTTTTGTGAATTGAAGACAGAAATATTTTTCAAGGTAGTAGTAAAGTTTTTGTTCCAGATTTTTCTTCCTGGAGAGTCAGAATCAGCACTGTGACATAGAGGGAAAGGCATATGAATGACTGCATTCTAATATTTTGAATTCACACTGCTTGAGCAACCTTGTAGGTTTGCAAACACTTGTCTTTCTTGGCTTATTTTCATACTAAAATGAGAATGCAGAATTAGCACATAGCTACCACAAAACAAGTGTTTGCATTAATGACATTTAAACTCAAAGAAGATAAAGATTTTTAAAACACTTTACTTGAATGCATTTACTAAGTGAAAACAATAATGTACTTTATTCAGATAGCTTTTTGGTATGTGTGCGTTGTGGTAGAGGACCGTCCAGTTATTTATAACATAATTTTGTAATGTGTTCAAGCTTTTTCTACTGGTGACATTTAGCTTGCTTCTGATATTTCCTTATTAGAGAAGGACTACAATCCTGGCAGATTCATCTTTGTGAATATGTGTGAGTATTTCCATAAGATATATAACTAATATAAAGTTGCTAAGGCAAAAGGTATTTATTATGTGCAATACAGATTTCACTAAATACTGTCAAAATGTCTTCCCCTTGTGGTGCAGACACATTTGCTGCCTGGCAGAGTTAGCTGGTGATTGATCTGTATGCGGACACATCCCATTCTTTCTGGTTATCAGTGGCTAGCTAGGGATCTGCCTTTCTTTTAACTTAAGATTCCATACCCCTTTAACCAATAGTGGGCAGTTTTTTTGCCTTTTGCCCCCAAATTAAGGGGGATCTGTGAGGTGAAATCAGCCTGAAGATTGTTTTAGGTGACCACTGTCTCTACCCACTGCTTGCATCTGTTGCCTTTAGACTGGTATTCCCCAGTTTCTTCTTTAGATGTCTGAGATTTGGTCCTATCAGCTTTTAGGAATTCTTCATAATTTCTATTGTATTGATTATACTTACTTATTTTCTTATGTATACTTATTTTCATGTGTTAAGTATACCATCTCTAGCCCATATCTTTAGCTTAATTGCTCAAAGTAATGACCATTGATATATAAATCCAAGTATTGAATTTCTTAAACTTATTATGTCCTTAACTTCAATGTACTTCTAGCCCATGGAATTCAACAGGGTGAAGAAATACAAACATGCTTCCTCTTCCTTCCCTGTATGCATACTGAAGTTTAATTTACCCTTACCGCTTCATTCATGGTATGTCCTACAGTCTTGGGTGGCAAGGAGAAAGAAAAAATCTGCTCAGATGTTCTTGGTTTCCATCTAGAGGTGTTTATCTGTGAACATTGCTCAAAACAGTGCAGCCTTTTCCTCAGCAAACGCTAAGACTTGCTACAACAAGATGTATTTTACTGCTTTCTGTCTGACATACTCCCAAGAGAAATACATGATAATAAGGAAGCAAAAACATCAATTCCATGAATTTCTTTGCCCTTAACATTCTATGAGATTTCTGAGGACTTGGAAGTAATGTGAATTTGAATGTACACATAGAGAAGTGTATGGAGTACCCTAAGAGTGGGGATTTTTAAAAAGTAGAGTAACAAAAGAATAGCATTTTAAAGGTGGTAGCGACACATTATTCAGTTCAGCCCTTTATAGGACAAGAGACTGAGGGCCAAAGGAGTTAAATGGGTTTGTTCCAGATCCATCGGCTAATTAGTTATGGAGTCAGAACTAGAATCTAGATGTTCTTTCTCTGCGTCTGATGGTGCATTTTTCACACACCATCTTGCTTTTACAGTACTGACATTATTAAGTTTTCTTTTTTTTTTTTTTTAAGTATGTGTATGGACACACAACCTAGAATATACAAAATTCGTTAAGGAGTAAAAATCATAATTAGAAAGTTTACACATTTTTAGAATGAAACTTGAAAAGATTAAAAAAATAGTTTTAATGATAGAAGAGATCAGGGATGAGAAGAGCATTTGAATCATCATAAAATAAGATCTTTCAAAGCAGATGTTTGGAGACAACTTACGGCAGTAATTTCCATTTTTGTGCAATGTTTTTTAAGTTGCTTTTAGTGAGAGTTGTTTTTCTTTAAAATTTTTTTGCCTTCTTTATCCTTTGTTCTATTGTATTTTTCTCAAAAGTAGGGAAAGATGTTGGAGAGGAAGGTGCCAAAACATGCGGTTGCTGTTGGGTACTTTTACTAAACAACAGAATAAAAATTTTTAAAAACAAAACAAAACAAATATGTATTTTTAAAAATATACTATCTTTGTTACTTTATTTAAGCCTGATGCAGTTTTTGATGCATTATTGAAAACCTGAGTGTTTTTAATGTGGGCATTTAAAAATATGTCAGTACGTCTTAGCAAATTTCCATTCCCATAATAGATATGCAATAACATTTTTAAAGTTAAATTACATTAAATTAGGAATTGTGTGCATTAGTGATAGAGCACGAGTTATCCAGTTTGTACTATAGTGTATGAAATTGAGACTCCTTTAAAAACTGGCCCATATTCTACCTTAATTTTGAGAGCATAATCATTTTAACTTTCAATCTCTATTTTAGATCTAGGAAACAGTGATTAAGAGAAGTTACTTATCTTTTTGGTAGACTTGAATGGCATGTGCTAGAAGCTGAGGATTTATACAAAGTAAAAAGAAATAGCCTCTGCCCTCAGTCTTACAGCCTAATGCAGATCATATATAGCTAGTTAACTACAATTGTTGCAATTTTAACAACAGGAATGATAAAATTATATCTGAATGTATAACACTAAGAAATGACTCACTGAGAGTTAAAAAGTATAAAATTTGAAATATACACAGAATCAAATATGTAGGTATGACCTCTTGTGCTAAGCTATGAAAATATCTTACACTTAGGAATAAGTGTTTATTATAAATCTTCATTGTGAGATTCTAAAGGCTGACTAAATTTTTCTAAATAATTTGGAGTTAAACAGGTGTTAAGCTTTGCTATACTTGATAAAGATCTATTTCATTCCCCCTGAGAATGATTCAAATCTTCGTGGAGAGGGGGGACAAAAGCCACATCAGCTTCCAATTGTCAAAATTCAGTTTTTAAAAACTCAAGTCTTTTTCCCAATGGGTTTCCAGATTGAAAAACATATGGACTCTATCTTCTGAGTGAAATACTTTCATTTTCCTTTTGAGTTACTTTTAAGACTTCACCCTGATATGAGAAGTGTAAAATGAAACCATAAGGTATTTAAACAACATCTACTTCTCTGTGATTTTTTTTTCTTTTTCAACTTGGATTAATAATAACCTTATAAAATTTAGAAATAATGGTTTCTCTTTTAAAATGTAATTCCTTTTTTTCAAGTAAAGTTGCATTTATTTTTCCAGGAGATAAAAATACATGGGCTATTCTTGGTATTAATCTGTACTATGATCATTTTATTGATTTTAGTGGATTTTTGAATCGATAAAAATTTAACTGTCTTTTGATTTAAACTGCTGGTTTGGGATATATACCATGTTTGCTGTGAATTTACTACATAATTTAAATAAAGAGTAATGTTAACACTTCTGTGATCAAAGAAAATGCTACAGCAGACTAGACGGTTTCTCCATATTTTGCAAGTAAAACTTAAAAGCTGAATAGAACGTAACAAAAGAAGCTTAATAATCAGCATAGCTTACTGATATTTGAGAAGACCAGGACTGAAAAGATTGATCTGTTATTTTAAATTTAGGGGTTTATACCTTTTAAATTTTATCTTTTTTCTTTTTAAAAAATTTTGTCACTTTTTCAGATATTAGGAGTTGAAAGAGAAGAGTCACACTTAGCTTCATTTTCCTCTCTCCTAGTAAAAATAAACTGGACAGAATCTCATGAACCGTTTGGAACATTTTTTCTATCTTTCATTTATATTTTTCTTAGCCTGCATAATTCTCATTTACTAAAAAATGATATTTTTTCTGTGGCAAGATTATTTTTGGGATAGATATTCAGACAGACAAAGGTGCAAATGACATGAGAATAGGGTCTTTGTTTCCTCTCCCCAACCCATGCTATAAAACTAAATGAACAGAGTAGAATAATGAAAAGTAAACTTTTGACTACAGTTATTTGCAAAAACTGATTACATGGGAATAAGGGCAAGAATATAAATTCTCAGTGAAGAACCTTCCAACAGTGCATTTTAATGTGGTAGCATTCTAATGTGAATAAAAAGCAAGGTTTAGTGGCTATAGCAAAGAATTTTTAGAAAAAAATGGATGTGTAGCCTGTGTGGCTACTCTAGTTAGAGTGTGTGAAAGCTCTAACACAGACATTACATTGTGTCAGATTTTGTAGCACTGTTTGCTATTCATTTTGAATGTGCAGAATTATACTTTTCTTCCATTTATAGCCTTTTTGATTAACCTATATTAATAATTTACTTTATAATATATTTTATAGGATTCAGTGTTTTATTATTAAAGCTTATTTGATTTTTTGTGGGGCTCTTGAGATAGTCCATATTTTAGTTATTGAAATTTATATAGTCATGTTACTGTTTCAGCTCCTATAAATGAATTTTTAAGAATGATTTTCTCTTAATCTTTCCCTTTCTATTCCAAGTTGAATATTCCTACTTGAGTATCAATATTTGAAGTATAAGCCCTGGTTATCATGCTTGCCACCACAGTGCACTAAAATCCTTAACTAGTGAATTAGACATCTATGCAGCCTTTGTGATTTTGACCTTTTGGCTTTTCACATCAAACTTATCTGTACTTAAGATAGTCTACTGATGTGTCCAGATCTAGTAGAATATCCTTATATTTTAAAATTCTGTGACATTTACATAATATTATTTGGTAGGGCTATTTGCCTTCATGTTGTTTCCTCCCAAATGGTTGGTTATAATGTACTTTGTCCAGTATAGAATCTAAATGGGTCTTTATTGTACTTGAAGAATTTTGAAAGATTTGTTTCTGTGTGCTGAATCTCTCTTCTTCATTCTCTCTTGAACTCACTTCAGTCAGGCTTTTATCTCTTCATTCTACTGAAACTGTTCTTTTTGAGGTCACCAGTGACATTCGTATTGCTTAATCAGATAGTCGGTTCTCAAATTTCATCTTTTTCGACTTATCGATATCCTTTGATATAGCTGATTACTGCCTCTTTGAAAGACTTTTCTGTGGACCTTTTGGGACACCATATCCTTCTGATTTCCTCCTACTAATCGCCACTCCTCAAAGTCCTTTCTGGTCTTTCCAGATATTTTCAATGTCTTATTATTGAGATTACTCAGATCTTAATTTTCAGAGTACTCTGTTTTCTTTTATGGCTCTACTCGCTTTATAATCTCAGCCAGTCCACGCCTGTATTACATAAACACAATATATTGATCCCAAATTATATATCCTATCAGGTCCCTTCTTTTGAATTCCACACTTACATTATTCAGTTGTCTATTCAGCATCTCTGTTTGGATATCTATGTTGATCGTGGTAGTACAAGCTGCTTTAATAGATAAATCCCAAAATATGATTCAGTGGCTAGCCATAATAGAAGTTAATTTACTTTTTCATATAAAGTATAAATTAGTTGTTTCTGATAGATAACTTATTCCATTTTATAGCTAAATTACCTTTCGTTCTTGGCTTTCAAGATTGCCAAGTTCATCTACATCAGGCCAGTGGAATGAGCATGGACAATTGTGTGTACAGAAGTGTTATAGGTTAAGTTTGGAAGTGGCTCGGATCACTTCTGCTCATATTTTACTGGCTACAATGCAGGCATAGCTGCATTTAATTGCGAAGGAGATTAGGAAATGTGGTCTTGTTGTCTCCCTACGTAGAAGAAGAAAATTGGTTTGGTAAACAGCCCTTTTCTGCTGCAGATTTCCAGTAGGCACCTCAAACATGCTGAAAAACAGATTTGTTACCTTCTTTATCAAAACCTATTCCTCTCATGTTCTCTTCAATCTTTGTTAATGTGGATTCTGTTCCTCCAGTTTCTCAGATCAAAATCCTTTTAATGTTGCCTACTTTCCTCACATACTCCATATATGATCTGTCAACATGTCCTTTTGACTCAACTTTCAAAAGATATCCAGAATTCAGTAACTTTTCACCACTTCCGCTGCTGCCACTTGTTTCCAGACATCCGCATCTTCTGGGTTATTGCAAAAGTCTACAAATTGGATATCCTGCTTCTAATGTCACCCTCCCACCTATACCCAGGCTCTTAAAGCAACCAGAGTGATCACATTAAAGGGATGATCTTACCTCTCTTCTTAAAATTAGTGCCCTGAGGAGGCACTAATTTACATCCTCTTAGTAAATTACAATTTAGGTCCTCCTCATACTCTCAGCAGCTGTTTGATCTCTACTTACCTTATAACTCTTCGTTCATCCGTAATGGCCTCCTTGCATTTCCACCATCTCACCAAAGTGTGTCTGCCTCAGGGCCTTTGGATATACTGTTGTCTCTGCATGAAAATTCTCCTCCTAAGCCATCTGCAGAACTAATTCTTTTGTCTCCTTCAGGTCTTTGCTCAAATGTTACCTTTCCATAGAGTCCTTCCTTAATTATCTTAAGATATAAACATGTTTCTACTCCCTCCCTGGTATTCTCTGTTCCTCTTTCATTTTCCATTTTTCTCCATGGTACTCATTGTCATTTGTGGTAGGCTAGCTGGTCATCAAAATTTCATGCTGTCTTTCCATAGTGTAGAGTTGTTGCCTGGAAAAAGCTATTCAGCCAGGGACTGCATTCGCACGTGGCATCAGGTGACTTGGTGAGAATGATGGAATGTAAGTGGATGATGTGTGTTATTTCTGGGCGGAGTCAATTTAGCATCTGCTGGACCATTCCTATGTTATTTTCCCATATCTACACTTAGATTCAGGACTTTGATATCTGTTTTAGCTCTAGGCCTATGTTACTCCCATGTGACATTTAATTAGCTTTGTACATCATGTGCTTTGAAACCTATTTTATTTTGAAAAAACTTTTGTATCTTTGAACTTTTATTTCATGCTCTATTTATTTATTGTGTACCTTATATCACAGAGGATTTTAGGCAAATTTTAGTAACACATTAATATTATAAATCGGAAAAATAGGAAATTTAAAAAATTAATGTTGAAGACCCTCATCTTGCTTAAATTATTCTAATAACCTCCTTTCTTGTATTCTCATTTCAGATATTTCTTCCCTCTAATTCTTATATATTTCTCAAAATTATTGTTTTGCAGTCAACACTATTTGCTTAAGATTCTTCAGTATCTTCCCACTGCTACAGGATAAAACCCGAACTTCTTAATATGACGTGGATGATGTCAGGAGCTCAGCTGAGCTGGGACAGGGAGAACTGACCTACCACATGTTAGGAGTAGCTAATTAAAGTGACAAAACAAAAACTAAACAGTTAAGCCTTTAATTATTGACCGTGGTGGTATAAGCAAGAATTTAACACACAGGACTCTCCCTGCTCCATGTTCACATGGAATGGTGCACCAGTGGAGGGGAAGGTGGGTCAGGGTGGACCAGCGCAGATCAGGGTAGACGTGGGGACATCTCACTGTTGAGGGTGCCTTGAACGAAAGGTTACAGAAGTTATGGACCCTATGGTTGGAAGGAAGCCAAGGGGAAAGGCTTGGAGTGGATTGAGTGACAGTGGGGCAAAGTGTCTATCTTCAAAGTTTCTTTTCTCCTCCATTAATAAAGCCTCTGCAGAGATGCCCAAAGAAGACCTCTGCCCAAGGCTTCCAATAAACCTAGGGGTGAAAGTGCAGGTCTAGGAATCCAAGTATGTGAAGAGCGTGACTGGCCAGTCTGGGGTGGTCTGAGTCCTTGACTACAGCTCCCTTCAGAGACTGCAGTGACCTAGCTGTGCTCCAAGTCTGGTTTGGGGGAAGGGCTGCTTTGCCCCATGATGCCTCACAGGCAAAGCCTCTGTAATTGGCTGTGGTCAGGCCTGAAGAAAATCACACCTAGCATTTTGGCCAGGAGTCATATTCCTAAGATGATTCTCCATGGTCTGGTCCCTGTGTATTTCTGTAGCCTCTTCTTTGGCCACTTACTGCCTTATACTATCCCAAAATTTTGGAAATGCTTAGCTTTAGCGTATACTCTGTTGTCTTTTACTTATTTGGCTTTGTCAGTGTTATTCCCTCAGAAAGAATGCTTTTCCTTTTCTTAGTCTCCTGGTTAACATCTGTTAACTTTGACTCAATTTATTATTGCCTTCTAAGAAGCCTTCTATTACTCTGTATAATGTCTTTCCACTGTGTTTGGAAGGAATGTTTGCATATATTATAATTGTATCTTCATATATCTGTTTCTTCTAGTGAACTGTGAGGTCCTTGAGGATAATGACTCTCTTTAGCACCAGATGACTCTAAGTCTCTAGTTCCTGGCTAAGATCCTTATACCTCATTGTGCTCAATAAGTGTTTGCTGATTAACCGAATAAGTGAGTGAATGAGTGAAATATAAACGCATTAGTTTTTCATCCCTGGTCTTTTACCATGTGGCCAGGCCCCAACCATTCTTGTATACCTCATTTTCTACTGGGGCCAAGCCAATTGGTCTGCTTTGAATTTTTGACCTCTTTTCTTTTCCTTATGCTCTCTGAAAAGCCTACAGTACCATCTACTCATATATCAATTGAAAGTCGACCTCTTCTTAAAGATCTTTGTCAAAAATCTCTTGTTCCTAAAAAGAATTTCCTGGTCCCTTAAAAACATGTGATCACTTGCTCCTTTTTTTTTTTTACATTTAACTTTTTATTACTTCTTAAAAATCCAACTTCAGTAGCTCTGGATTTCTACTTTTAAAGGCATGGATCTTATGCCATATATAATTCTTTGTTGCTTATTTTATCCCATTTATTAGATCATAAGTACCATGAGGTTAGAGACTGGTTTCCTATAGCACCTCAACTAGTGGTTTCCAAATTGTAATGGGAATTCAAAAATATTTGTTAATGAATATAATTAAGCCAAAGCAGAACTGGTCATTGAGAGCCAGAAGAAATGAAGTGAAGTAAAGAAAGAAGAGGAAAATAAATCACTTCAAAACATGAATAATTGCTTCAAAATTGGAAGTACTAGAAAGTTTCTAGGAGATGACAGCAACTATTGAAAGAACCGGCTTCCAACTGTCTTAAAAACCTGGAAGTGTAACATAATAAGCCCTTTCTCCCTTGTGGATAAGGAGCACATACTTCTTCCTAATTTACCTAGCTTGCAAAGCACAGTAT